>NW_004955426.1:9732282-9768764 GCF_000276665.1 Chinchilla lanigera
AAAAACCAAAAAAAAAAAAAAAAAAAAAAAAAAAAAAAAAAAAAATTCCAATACCATATACTTTAGCTTGAATGTGCATATATTAATTTTTAAATCATTTCAATATTCAACAGAAACATAATACTTAAAATTGTTATTATTTTTAAAACTAGTATTGATAACATTGATAAGATTAGGGACATCTTTAACATCATTTAAAACTTAAACTATTTAACACCATTCAGGAAAAAAACAAAACTGAAGCTCAGAGTTGTAAAAGATCCCTAAGAGGTAAAGTGCACAAATTTGGTTCCGAGGATCTGCCCCTGAAGTCAGAAATAACCCTGCTCTGGTCTCTAGTTCTGTTCCACACGGTGCACAGCAACAAGTACGTCGCCAAACTCTTTCAATACCACTTAAAAAAGATTCATGTATGTGGGTCTGTGTGTGTATCAACCTCATCACTTAATTGATCTAATTTCATAATGCATAATTTAGGTCTGCTTATTAGATGGTTTTGTCATTTAAAATTCAAGTAATGGAAACCATTGATATTTTCCTGTAGCTTTTTAACAGATGGGAGAGGCTCTACAAACATCTTTCACTGAGGTAGATAAAAGTTGTATAACTGCTATAGAACACATTTTTCAGATAAAACACTTTATCTTTACAGGATTTCAGGTAGAGCTCTTGCAGTATTCTGTGCAGTATTTCTGTTTTGAAAATGATACTTGTGGAGTTATTTTGGAACAGTTTTCTTTGAGACAAACACGGATATCAGAGGCATGCTGACATTTATGAAAAAGACTGATAAAAAATTGAGGTTCTTATTTTGTGGCATTGGGGAATGAACACAGGGCCTTCACAATCAGCCACATCCCAAGACCTTAAAATTTTCTATTTTTAATTTTTAGATAAGGTCTCACTATGCGTCCAGTTCTCTTGCCTAAACCTCCCAGAGTGCTGTGATTACTGGCATGAACTTCTAGGCCCAGTAAAATTTAGAGTTCATAGTCATACTTCATGAATGTTTTAAAGCAATATTGCTTTGCTACTTAGTTTCCTAAACTGATAAAATAACACACAGTCGTTATAGGAGTTCAATGAGAACTCCTATATGTTCTGTCTTTTTCTCTGAAGTAAAAAGGTCGTTATAAAAGTTCAATGAGAACTCCTATATGTTCGGTCTTTTTCTCTGAAGGATATAATTCAGAATGGCAGATGGCTATGCCACAGTGTGTGGCACTTGGTGCCTTACTAGTCACTATCATGCTTGTTGTCATCATTATATAAACTGGAGGAAGTGATGATATCCCAGGAAGCATCTATTTAAAAGCAATGATGATACAGTAAACTATTTAGACATGCATGTTACAAATAGAAATTCCTTTCATTTTTTTTCCCATCAGATTTATAGAATAAGATGCATGGAATGTGTCCTTACATATAGCCATTTAAACACACAAGAAGCCAAATTACTTTATGATCAGTCAATTTTGAGAAATTATCTTGAATATGCTCAAGCACTAAACGGGTACATATTGAAGTACATGTGAAGTTTTACTTTTAGCATAACTATTACAGTTACAAGCAAATATAGCTAGCTGTGGGAAATTCTCTTTTGAGTTATTTACGAATGAGATGCATGTTTTCTTGACATTAACATTCAAATGGATATTATTTCAGTGTGTAATTTTGTCACATTTGCTGTTTAATTGCTTCATATGAGAAATATTCCTGCTACAAGAACCTTGGCTCTTCTATTTATAATGACTCTTCTGTTTACAAATATGTTTTGTCTTTTTCTCTGAAGAATATAGTTCAGAATGACAGTATAGAAAAATGAGCTTGACACAAAGACATGTAACATTTCAGGGGGATTCAATTTATCTTTGCAAAACAGGACAACTATTTTTGTTTCATACGATTCCAAAACATTTCTCAACTATTTTGATTTCTGACTATAGTTCTAATGTGCATGTAATAAAAATAAGAAATTATTTAATTACAGTGATTTATTTTACAAGCAATTGTGCCATCTCATTTTTCTGTTTATGAGTGGTAGCTGTTTGATACATGTCAGGATTTGCAGAGTTGGTAGGAATACGGTTTTACAGTTTCAGATGGTTGATATGTTGCGTCAACTTGAGAAGTTTAGAAGTTTAAGTAAGCAACTCAGCAGGGGGTCCAGAGTCCTTATCTTGTGAACATCCTCACCTTGTGCAAGAGCAGGGCACTCAGATGGTGTGAGTGCTACACCCATCTTGGTTCAGGTAGCCTGTATACAGTATAAGGGAGGAAAAGATGCTTGATCTCCCTCCTTTTGCTCTTGTTGATTCTACTGTCTCCTGCTGCCTTGGAATGCTGCCCTTGTGCCATGCCACCCTGCCTCTGAGCTAGCCAAGTATGGACTGAAATCTCCACAAACTGAGCTAAGTAAACTTTTCCTTCCTTAATTTTTGGCATCAAGTATTTTGTCCCAGCAACAAGAGAAAACAAAGGAGAATAATAACCGTTTATTTAAATGTTATGTTAAATTAGAAAGAAATTCGACTTCAGAGTTTAAAAACCTGCCACTTACATTCATTGATCTTGGTCAAATATTTATTTTCTATGAGGTTCCATAGTCTTAAAAGTAAAATGTATAGAATCATAGGAATATTCAAGTACTTTCCAAACAGAATCCTGGTTGAACAGGAAACAGTACCCAAAAGCAACAAATGGAATCCTATCAAACTCAAAACTCCTGCACAGGAAAAGAAATGAACAACACAGTGAAAAGACAACCTACTGAAAGGGAAAAATTTTGCCAGATATTCCTCAAACAGAGGATTAATGTGCAGAATATAGGAAGAACTAAAAGAGATTAGATGCTCCAAAATAGAACACCCAATCAAAATTGGGAAGCTGAAGTGAAAGGGTGCTTCATACAAGAAGTACAATGGCTAATCAATATATAAATTAATGCTCAAAATCTCAGGCCCTTAGAGACACCTAGATTAAAACAAATTTGGTGTACCATCTCACCCCAGTAACAATGGCCATCATCAAGAAATCAGATAATAACAAATACTGGCAAGACAGCAGGGAGAAAAGGAACCTTTCTACACTCTTGGTGGGAATGTGAACTGATACACCCACAATGAAAATTAGAGTGGATATTACTCAAAAAACTGAAAGTGGAAATTCCACTTGACCCAGCTATTCCCCAATCAGGTATCTACCTGAAAGAGTTAAAGGCACCATATTACAATGATACATGCATCATACCCATATTTTTAGCTGCACAATTCATAATAGTTGAGTCCTGGAAGCTGCCTATATGTTCATCAACAGATGAATGGATAAAGAAAATCTGGTATTTACACATAAGATAGTCCTACTCTGCCATAAAGAAAGTAAATTTATGTCATTTTTAGGAAAACAGATTTGTCTTGAGACTAAAATATTAAGTGACTTAAATCAGGCACAGAAGTTTAAATATTGCATGGTTTCTCTTATATGAGAAACTCAGTGTAGATAAAGAGCCATATAAAAGAAAAATCATATGATGTAGGGAGATAGCTTGTTCTCCAAGGGGAAGGGGGTAAGAAAAGGAGGAATGGGAGAGGGAAAGGAATGAAAAAGGAAGATGTGTAATATACAAGTACCAACTCCACACAAATTCCACAAATATTATGCACTGCAAAGGTACTAAGAAAGGGAGGGGGTCAGGAATTAGGTGAAGGGGGAAGGAGTGGAGGGAAAGAGGACAAAAAGGAATAATCTATGCTATGTACATGTAACAATTCTGTACATGGAAAGTAAATATCATGTCTATGCATATGAACTGAAGTAAAAATGACCTCAGGGTTGTGAAAGGAAAAGGGTACTAATAACAAAGCTCCTGCAACAGATCTAAATGATTTAAAAGTTGACTTTTTCGTCCCTTGCATATTTTCCTAATGGAGCACATCTAGTAGTGCTTAGACCTACAAATTAATACTTAAATAAATATCAATGAGGCCTACTCCAGTATTTATCTAGATGCTTTTTTTACTAAGTAAGAACTGAAAGCGATCTTCATGTTGCAGTGAGAACTAAGCACACTATAATTTTCTTGTGCATATGTAGCTTCTCATATCTATACCTCATCATGTCACTGTGCGTCATACTGTTTGCCTGAGTTCTTCCCTATTTGTCTACAAACTATCCCTCACCCATATTCACAAGGCCCATACCCTCCCACCAGTGATTTTATATCCTGTTATGAAAACCCCCATTACCATATGTCGAATCATGTAAGCAAGAATATTTTTACTAAGATTACAGTCGATATTTTGTAAATTATAATTTCAGTATATACCTAGTATAAAACCCAGATCAAGTTCAAGAACACAGTGCCACCTTTTACATACAAGCAAGCTATTCTTCTAATCTCTCCTGCTCAACTTCAGCTCACTGTGCTTAAGTGGAAAAGAAAGAGATAGGAAGGCAAAGAGACAGGGAGGAAAGGAGGAGAAAAACTAAAATTGAAAGGTGTTGAAGTTGGAATCATATTCTTCAGTGAGTGCACTCAGAATTAAGTGCATTCGTTCTCCTTTTAATTTCTTCCTTCAGAGCAAAGAGAAAATGTTGCTCTGCATTACGAACCAAATATAGTATAACATAGGCACTTGTGATATACATGTCATATTATAAAGTATGACTTCTTTCTTTAATGGGCTAATTTTTAATCAACAAAGGTAAATTCTCTACCTTTGCAGTATCTAAAATGACATCTTATAATATGCATGCTTAGGGGAATCATTCAGTGGAACTAATTATCATGTATTGTACTATGAAAATTTGCAGTTGCCTATCATACCTTTCTAATCACTAAGGAAAACATTTCATAAGAAAATATCCCATGATGACATTTAGAAAATTGACAAAGTAGTATAATATGTGTAAACATATAGTCAAACAAATAAAATATCCATTTAGTTAAATATTCTCAGCATTATACATTTTATTACATGGGCTCATAAAGTCTTCTTTTGGAGTGGGAGGGGCAAAATACATTTTTAATTGCTCAGGTAAATATCTACCTAGTAATTTAATCAAGTTATTTATAAAACCAGGAATAAAACCATTCAGCCTCAGCACTGTAAAGTTAGAAACTCAGAAAGAGTCCTTGACAATGTACCAGGAAGTGAATAGGTACTGATTGGTGTTAAATGTAATACTGAAAAAGAAAACTAGATGATACCCAAGTGAGAAGTAATCATTTTCAATAGGAAACACAGCTATAGAGAGGACACAGGTGTGAATCATTCTATTATCATAGAAACCATAGCAATTTTCACCTATAGCAAAACTAAAATGAAATAACTAGTCAGAATTAAAGTACTATAAATAAAATCAATATTACCTGATATATGAAAATGGTTCACACATATAATTGCTTAAAAATGCACAGAATTCTTACTCAAATCATGATATGAAATATGATAATGGCATATATATTATAAATTTGAAGTCTTACATCATACTTAGCATGTTTAAATATAAATTTTTCTGTTAATAAATTATCATATAGTGTGAATATTTCAGTTTAATAGAAATTAAAGCACACAACTAATGGTCAGTGCTTTCTATTTTATAGAAAATATTATTAAACATGATCTGCCAAAAACTTAAATTTTAAAAGCATGTAATTTTTAATCCATTAGCTTGTGCTTTCTAAAGACCAGAATTGTCTGGGAGGTTATTTCAAGTTATATAGCATTCAATCCAATAATAATTCAATTAAATAATAATTTAGTAAGCTTTACTAGGTCAGACTCAGTAGGATAGAACATACTTTTTGGGAATCGAGGTGGATTATCATTGACGTCAGTGAGGGTGATGTTGACAATGGTCGTTCCAGCTAATCCTCCCAGTTGTCCTCCCATGTCCTTGGCTTGAATGAGTACTTGGTATTGTTCTTTGACTTCTCTGTCCATGTTTGGCAAAGCAGTTCTAATTATTCCTTTGGGGGAAAAACAATAATACAATGTATGTTTCACAAATACTGTGCTTTCCAAACTAAAAAGAGATGACAACAATACAGTGCTTCTACCCAGATGTAATAACAAGTATGTTAGCTAAGATAATGTGTCTTTTACAGTTTAAAACACCCTAAATTACCAAATGGTTAGGACATAATTTACTATTTTATGATCACCACCACATAAGGAAATGCAGTGGTGAGGGTGAGGATCAGCTACAAAATAAAGTACTACTTTTAAGGACTCACTGATTGAGCTAAGACCTTATATATGTATGGTTTGAAGTTTTAAAAGGAAATAATTGAAAAATTTATACAAAAATGTACATATGAAAAAATGTCAGTGGTTAAACAGTGTCCTGTGTGGAATTTCCAATGATTACCATTGTCTTTACCATTCTTTATTTGCTAGATAAATATGGTGGTTTATTTGTAAAGTACATGAAATATCTCATTGCCGTAATGTATTTTGTCTTACAGGATTTTTTAGTATCTTAGCAATAGTTTTTCCTTAGATAACATTGTTTTGCCATTACTGAGACTGTTTTTTTTTTTTATCCCAAGTTCCTCCAGGGTCCCAGTTAGAAATTGACCAACAGAACAAATGCCGGAATGACAAAAATGAATATACAAATGATTACATTCAAAATCAGCAATCTTATAATACATCTCCATATTTACATATGCCACTCATTTTCCATACTTATGGCCAAGTATAGAACTAATTTATATTTATATGTATTCATAGTGGAATAAGTAAAACCTTCAGGGTTCTTTGCAAGTAAAATCATCAAAAAATTTTATACCAAATTCCAATCTATACTAAATGATTATAGAGGAAGAAAGACTTTTGCTTTCAAGCTACATGGTTTTGATAATGTGATTTCAAACATAAGTGGCATATGTGAAGATCAAAGATAACATCAGCCATCAAGACAAACATACACCATTCAAATCAAAGATGCAATGTACATCCTCATTTGCTTTGTACTTTCTGTTACGTACTTACCAAATGCTATTTTGTTGCTAATTCAGACTTAACTATAATCTGAGATTTCTTCTGACACTTGGCAAGAAATAGTTACAAAAAAGGCAGTCTTCATTTTTGCTACCTATGTTTTATGCATGAATTGGTACTGACACCAATTTGATTCAATCTGTTTGTCGTCTCCTCAGCTTAAGTTTCTGATGCTTTCTTTGCAAGTCTCTTTAAACTGAGACTTTTCATCTCTGTACTTGAGTGCTTCAGTCCTGTGTACCTTAAGTTATGTGACTTGTGCTTGAAGTACAATGCTCTCATCTTCTAGATAAATGCCTGGGTTCAATTTATGCCCATCTTTCTTATACTGTTATTGAGCAAGGTCTACATATACTCAATTGATTTCTGATAAGGAAGTTATATAAATGTATATATTCTTTACAGATTTCATTTCTATATAAGAAGTCCCAACATGAAACTTATACATAAGGCGAGAGGGAAAAGTAGACAAAGTTGTTTGTTGAAGTATGCAAAATGCTATCTTCTGCATCTAGTTAAATTAAAACCTTAGGATACAATTGAGAAAGAGAATGGATAGGTAGTGTCAATCATTTTAAGAATCGATGCATTTTTGGTGATTTGTTAAAATTGTCAAAAAGTCTCACTTTCCCAATCCCTGTGCTTCCCTCTTGTTCCTTCCCATGTCTGACATGTGACCTCCCTGTCTCCCTGCCCTCCTCCTGACCGGAATGCAGTGTGGGAGGATTTAGAAAGTGGAGTGGGTTTTAGACCTAGTTTAAAAGACAGTATCTATTGATGGCAGTGATGTACTTCCCCCCTCTATCACATTTTCAGTCAAGAACAACCCTTCCAGAGGAGAAAGTGTAGTTTGCACATTTTTGAGAGTTGGGATTTGGAGAATCAGGAAGACCATGATGTTCAGTATGAAAAAATGATCTTTTTATTGTTGTGGGTAAAACAGAAATCCCGGGAAAGTCCTATTTTTCAAGAAACTGATCTATTTATAACTGTTCATTGCTTATTACATGCTTGACAATTGAAAACAAACAAACACGTAGAGACTATGCAATACTGCAAGAGGGGAAACTTCTCAGAGGATTGAGCTCAGTAGTAGAAGGTAAAATAGAACAGTAGAATAGTAGAATTCGGCAGCAGAATGTAACCAGTTGAAGGAAGGAATGATGGTTCTTCTTACTTAAAATTTAGGTCTATGTGTCTATTTCTGTCTTTTAGTATAAAGATACAGTGACCAGTTTGTAGGATCACAGTGAAGACAAATAAAATAAAATAAAATAAAGAACAGAATAAATATTCCATAAGAGCAGTGCTGGAATTTTAATTAATTCCTCATAATTCTGAAATAAATCATATTTATTGGAAAAAAGATAGAAAGTTAATTATGCATAATCCTGGAATGATTCAAATATCTTAGAAATGGGTTAGCTTTCCAAAGCAAACAATCAAAACAACTACAGTGGAAACAAAAGTGAAAAAAGAAATTCTGGCAGATATTATTTTGGCTAACATGAACGTACATATATGGTTGAAAGATTTATAAATTTAAAATAATATATGAAATGACATGAGTCTCCAAAGGATATATTTTCCCTCTACAGTCACCTCCTGCTATCGACATTCCTCCAGTCTTGACAGAATTTATTAATTTTGTAATATTGTCTTCAATACTGCAATGATAATACTTTGAGATAAAAATCAGGTGGTACTATGTAGGAAAATACCATAAATACTACCCTAACAAGTCAAAGTACAATTTCATGTGTTATTTCTTGAAGGAAGGATCAGTTGCATTACTAAGACATAGGAAAACAGATTCAGTTAGGACCTGACCTAAAATTTTCTTTTCATTCATGTAGTGTTAGTAGGACTGAGGTCACAGTGATGGATACTCTTCGTTTACTGCTCCAGGTCTGTACACTTCTCCAGACTTTATTCTGCTGCCTGGCCCTGCTTGCCTGAGGTAACTGGCAGGACAAAAGAGTGTGCCATGAGCTTTGGTTCCCACTCTATGGGTTCCCCCATCCTCCACTGCCTCCTGCGTGGGTCTCTCGCCAGACAGTGCATGTGTCCTGAACTCCCTTTTGTTTCTTTTGGCCCAGGAAGGTAACTTTACCCATTTGTTTATTTTTCTTTGCTTGCATCATGCCCTGTGCATTAGGGAATCTCTTCATACTTGCACCTTTGCAAATAACCCTTTAGGTAGCCACATCTCAAATTGCCCACTAGATGCCACTTGGGGAACATCTGGGGTGATTACTGATGTCGTCTCAGTAGAAGTTTTGTTCACAGGATTTATATTTAAGGGGTTGGTGTTTATGGGAACATGGATCAGATTATAAAGTAATATGAAAAATAATAAACTGGGGCCGGGGATGTAGCTCAGGGGTACAGCACCCGCCTGGCTAGTGCAAAGTCTGGAGTTCGATTCCTGGTACAAAGAAATTAAGCTGGTTTTAGATGGTGATGAATGTTATGAAAGAAGAAAAAATATGAGTGTCCGAAGAGACATCGCCCAGAAGCCTTCAAGTGTATGTCTGAGAAGAGGATTCGACGAGGAAAAAAACAGAGTAAAAGAGTCCCATAGGAGCAGTTAGAGAAACTGTCAAGTTGCAAGAACAAGCACTACCCAACCTGGCTGTAGAAAATCAGAGGGAAGGGGCTGGGGATTTAGCTCAGCGGCAAAGCGCCTGCCTGGCAAGCGCAAGGTCGTGAGTTCGGTTCCTGGTACCGGAGAAACCCCCCCCAAAAAAAGAAAATCAGAGGGAAAAAGAGGTACACAGTGAGGCGGTAGAGTGGTAATGGTTTGCTAAAGTAAATAAACCTTCTGAGAAGTATCTAGAAAATTATGTGGTCATTTGTGGCTGTCATAAAAATGTCTTCTCCCGGCACCTATTTGGGAGCAGTTAGGAATGCACATAACTTTTTGAGACTGTTTCATAATTCCAAAATCTTTACAGATCCAAATGAATCTCAACACAGCTTTGATGGGATCATCATCATTCTGATTAACTGAGTGCTTCAGATAGATGAATAGATTGATGATAGATGGATACTTTCTGCTTCTCATTGAAAACAATGTAATGAATGTGTAACTCATGGACAGAGTGATTTATATCAGGCATGAGGAACGGTGGTAAATGTCAGGGTTGGTAACACGGCTTCTAGTCCAGGAACTACCAAAGCATTTTAGAAGAATAAATATGTTTGAAAATGATGTTGAGTCAAAGAAAGGATAACTTGGAAGATCATTTGAATCCTGCAATTTACACAGTTGTTAAATACCCCTCAGCAGAGTAAGAACTGGCAAACTCCAAATGAAATCCTTCCGCTCCAATCGCCGGTGACTGAGGGTCTTTGCTGGAGTGGGTGGTGCCGAACATCCAGCTACTTCAGCCATGCCAGGCGGTCTGAGGCTCTTTGCTTTCTAAGCTTCTCAGTCTCACTTTTCCTGATGAATTCCTCTCCAGGGACAGAGCAGGCTAATCTCTATAGTTTTGACACTGGTCATTTTCTTTTCTGTGAAAGTATTTTCAGCCTCACAGCACAGCTCCAGGAAGAAAGGCGTTTACCCTAGACAGTACATGCATGCCGAGAGGGAAGAACTTTTCATTTCCTCTCTTCAGATATTTTGCCTGATTATCTTCATTCACCAGACTAAACGCTAGTAGAGGACAGATGTGGGAAACAGGGGCCCAGAGGTCTGGTTGAGGGCCGTGGTGGAGGAGCGAGTCTGAGCAAACTTAGACTTGTCATGTCCTCGGCAAACCGAGTGAGTCGCCCCTCCTAGGCTGTCCCGCTCTGCCCCTCCCTCGGTGCCTCCCCTGGATAAACATGCCTCCTTTTGCCACGCCCCTAGCCTGCTCTATAAAACGTCCGGTACTTCCACAATAAAGTAGATCTGCGCCATCAGCCTGGTCTCCGGTGTCTCTTTCTTCACCGTGCCACCACTTGCCAAGGGCCCAGGTCCTTCAACCTGAGAGGTTCGACCTCAGACAGAGAGATCCTCATAATTTTTTTTAATTAGAGTAGGTCAGTTTTCCTGTTTGTTCTTATGTAACAGAACTATCTATTTTTAGTAGATGTATAATATTCAAGATTTTAGTTTATTAATATATGTTATTTTAACGCATCTTTCATTTTTATTCCTTTGCCTACACATCAGAAGGTGCAAGAATCTTTTCCTTTATTTTTAGTGAAGTTGGATATATATTTTCTTCCACACCCTATTTGCACCCAGAATAATCCATTTGCATTGACTTTTACTTCCACTGCTATTTATTTTGCAAAAGGAGTGAGAAGTTTTCTTAGTGAAGGACCTTTATACTCACCCAACTAGTCTCATTCTTACTTTGAAGCTACACATTTAGGGAGACAAGTCTAAATTTTATTCTATTCCTTCTGAAAAAAAAAATATTATAGGTAGTACATTAACTCAATCCTTTATTTCTTTTCCAGGCCTCAAGATTTAGACTGGCCATGTATCCCTTTGTGAGTCTAGGCCATGAACAAAGAGTGGTTTTATTCTCCTCTCACTGAAGATTGTAGTTCCAAGAAGCTCCTCAGGCCAAGAGTCTGTTCTCAGTAAACCAGCTCTCATGTGAGGTCACTGTGATCCTCTCCTTTGAAGTCCCCCTAAACTATCTATTTCTCACTGAGCTCCATCTTCTGAGTTCCCTGGGAACTCTCAGGAATTTTTTTTTTTTTCTGATAAGTTTTCTTCTCCTTTTTAGTCTATATCTGCAGATGTTCCATAGTAGTAATTTTGCTCATGGAAATTTGGTGACAAAACTGCAATATAATTTGTTGAAGCCTTGGTAGGTTCCTCCAATAGATGGAAATCTAATTGAGGATCCACATGATTCATCTTAGTACTGAAGTAGCAAGGCACCTCTAAGACCATAAATGTGCATCAAACAAGGAACAAACAAATTGATAATCAAATTCAGTACAGCTCATGACATTTTTCATGTTAATGCTTCCAGTAATGTCAAGCTCACGATGTGATGTGGCACTTCTTTTATTTATGGATGTGTTATCCTCTTCTATGTTTAGATATATTTATGTACATAAGCGGCTGACACTTTTTCTTCCTGCTACTACTTTCACCATGACAGTCCTTCTCCTCTAGAGCAGCATGGAATGCAACTAGCTGGTTTTCCATATAACAGTTCTATGACTTCCCCAAGACTTATATCCAATCCCCCTAGAGAAGTTTCCTTCCAAGGTTAGGCATTCATTATTTTTAAAATAAAGCAGGTGGAGCTCAGACAGAATTCTCTTTAATGTAACAATGAAGACTACAAGGAAGTCATTGTTTACAGTGAATTCCTGAAAAATTATTACTATGGCTATGCAAAACATTACAAAATAGTAAAATACATGTTACTTTTTGTCAGTAATTGTGTATTTTCTTAGCATGTTCACTAATTGTTTATGTGCATCTATTGATTTTCTTGCCCTTGCTATGTCCATGATTAATAGTTGACATAATGCTCCCTGGAAAAGTATTCATCTGGAAAAATGTATTAAAGGATTTAAAAGAATATTTTGTAGGTTAAAGCTTTTTTATCTTGCCGTTAAAAGAAAAAGATATCTGCTTCATTAGTATGAATTGACATATCTGATTTCTGAAAAATTTGGTTTTTAATTTCTTACAAAATAATTTTCAAGCTATAAAAATGTATTTGTATAGGACTGTAAATGACTGGCTAAAATATCTAGTACAGTCCATGTTGTAATTTTATTATGGACCTTTAAAACACCAACCCGTTTTTGAAACCTTAAAGAATAAATATCTTTTAGGACATGGAATGTTGTTTATTTTAATACAGAGGCTTGAGGATTATCTCTAAGTGAAGGCTGATATTATCAAGAACAAAATCTTATGAAAGTATCAGTAATGTAGGTAACATTTATCAGATGTCCCTAAATAAAGTCGAGGACAGAACCACACAGAATAAAATATCAGAACAGTGAAAAAAAACAGCTTTCACAAGTGCATTCTTACTCAACTCTTCCAATTGGAATTCTATAAATGGATGTAGAACCACACAAAGAAATTATACATTTTGCAACGTATAAATAAAAGATATTGATGAAAAGGTTCTGTAGGTAAATTGTGGTGATGGGCATGTACCAACATAAATGTATATAAAGCTGTTGAACTGTACAATTAAACTTGCAAAGTGGCATATTTTATATTTTGTTATTTATCACAGTAGAAAAAAATGAAGCTTATAGAAAAGAAACTGTAATGAAAAATATTACATTAGTTCAGAACAAGTAAAAAATAAAACCTCATCACATGACAAAAAAGTACTTATTGTTAGTTATGTACCTGAGACTAGTTACTTGTTATAATTTATGAAAAATAGAAACATTTTGAAGAATTTTACTATAGTAAGTCATAAGGGTTAATTATTTATAGCAATATTTGTTTCACTAAATGATTTGGCTATAACAATTTTAGGAAGATATGTAGCATTTTGGTTCATGTACAGAAAAATTTCACAGAAGTGACGCACTATTTTTTCTCTTATTTAATCTTTCATTAATTATAAATATTTTCAATTGTTTGTAAACATTAAGTATGATAATTAATGTAAGAAACAATGTTAATGTAATGTTCACTTAAATGTTGCACAAATATAAATTATTACTAACATAATTGTTTAATGTTTTACAGACTTAACTATAACAGTACTTTTAAAATACATTTCCAATAATTTGAGGCATTTAAACAAATGTATTGAAAAAAATAAACAAATGTATTGGGAATGCATTATTTCTTAGGTAAGACAGATAATTGCCAATTGAGAAAAGAAAATAATTATTTCTCCGTTTATTTCATATAATATATTTACTCGTACTAATGCTATCTACTTATGTTTAGGACTAAGTGCTATATCTGCTTAAAATTATAGAACTATTTATGAAACAGAAATATCAATACCAAAGAGTCCACTTTATTCTTTCATTTCAAATGAATGAAAATGGCTGTATTTATGTCTTCCTAAATATTTAGGCATCAGAAGTTGTTTTGAGACTGTTCTTTAAAGGATTGTTTTAAACTGTTTTCTATGCTCAAATGTGGAAAATTTCAAATCATACTGGCTTTTCATGCATTTTATTTAATAACAGCAAAAGGAATCATAAAAGGAAGCTACATGGCTGGAACAAATGGATACTATTTCTGAGAAATTGCACTCATCCTTGATTTCTGATTTACTTTTAGCTACCGCAAGGTGATAAATTTGACAAAAGTCTTCTTAATGGTTTCTCTGAACAGAGAACTAGTTTTCATGCTCTTAATGAAGTGCCTCATCATGCACTCTTTTCCTGTCTAGTGGGCTGAGGCACTGTTAGTATCAAGACTTCTGTCTCCAGTGAAAATCAATGCTTCAAAAATCTATTAGGTAGTTTACGCTAGAATTGTTTCACCTTTCATTCTAAATGAGAATCAATTTATAAAAATATGAATGCAAAATTACAGAGTCATACTATGTATACACATACTCTGATACAAAATAATGCTTTATATAGCCATTGGAATTCATCTAAATTTTATATTGACCATAGAAATTGGACAGCATGTGTTCTAAGTCACATAATTGATGTCATCTGATATTAATGTGACTATGGAAATAATATTCTTAACTCAGGCCTTGTGCTTAAATTCCACTTTATTTTCTTTAGTTTTCTATTAATATATGTTTGTAGTACCTAGTGCGTATATTCATTCTGAGAAAGTGGTGCATACATGTATCTCAGCTTGGTTCTTTTTACTTCCTCTTCCCCTCCCCTCCTTTGCATTCTCTCCATTTCCAGACCCCCTCACATACTGACTTCACTTACATCAATCATACACAGTTTTTAGCAATATGTAATCTTTAATCTTTCCTTGGAAACTCTTTTTCTGAACATATAAGCTCTCAGAGGCTCTGTAGAGTTTATCTATGCAACCCCACAATGAGGACCTTAACCCAGATCTTCTTTTTTATTTTGTAAAAATAAAAATAATAGCAATAATAATAGAATTGGAATACTTTGTACACTAGGTATGATTATCATCATAGTAGTTACTCAAAAGATTCTTATTTCTTCACAAACTTCACATATTACCTTTTTGCTTTTTTCTAGTACTTCTATCTCTGAGGATTATCAGCATAGGAATGGGATGTAGTAGCCATACATCCATGTCTAGTTAATTTTCTCACCAAGGTAAATTTGAAAATTAATCTTTCCATACATCTTCCTGTATTTATTGCCATCTTTTTTGAAAAATAACCTGCAAATGTCATGGCTCCATCACACACTTACTGGTATCACTTGACCATTTGACTTTTCATTTCCAACACTCTGTTAAACCAGAGGAGCTTTAGCCCTTCTAGATATTCTCTAGCTCATACCCTTTAGAAGTTTTTTGAAGTAAGGATGTGTCCTTATTACACACTACTCTTTTTTAAAGGTTACATAAGGAAGTGACTCCCTGCTTCCTCAGAGGTGTGAGGGCCTCCTGACTTGGTAAGGAGTGTAAGAAGGGAGGAGAGGAGATGATGATGTATTCAGTTCATTGAAAATTTTGCAGGTTCTGCATTTATATTTTAATAGATGACCATTAACAGTCCATATGGTCTATGCAACATTAATAAATGCTTAATTGTTAATTACCACTATGGCATAGATAGAGTAGATTATAAATCTACCTCTTTGGACATAGAAAATTTTGAAATCTTTAGTCCATTATGTTTGTGTTTAGTATACAACATATAACATGAACATTGATTTTAGTCTTTAATGATTAATTTACAAATTTAAATTGTAGAAATGGTGACACATGCCTAGAATTTATGCTACTTAGGAAGCTTATGCAGGAAAATCACAAGTCTGAGACCAGCCTAAGCAGCTTAGTAGGACAATATCTCAATTTTTTTTAAAAAAGAAAGAAAATAGAAAGAACTAGGATGCAGTTTAAGGGTTCCCTGGGTTCAATCACTTGGAGCACAAAAATTAAAAGATGACTTAATCTATTAAGTTGCTAATTTGTTCAATAGATTAAATTTACATGAAAAGTAGTATTCCATTCATTTTACAACGTATAATAGCATACAGTTAAGAAATATTGACAAAATGACTCATTTTGGTGTTTCTTCTTTAATTACGACATGGAGTAGCTACCTTTTTTCAGGTCAATGTCACTGAATCTCTTTAAAAGAACATTCGACATTCAAACACAGATTGTATTGCAAGGAATCTTGTTTCATTTAAAAACTACTTAGGTGATGGGATATAACTCAGCGGTAGCATATTTATCCATGGGTGAAAGCGGAGGGATTTAACTCCCAGTATGCCAAAAATAAAGGTAAATGGGAATGCGTACAAACCCTCCTATTTGCATATCTTCCTGTGCTTTCTATGCTATCAAATTACACTTGTCTTTAAAAGCTGCAGTTTGTTTACTTTTTTTTTTATTTAGAAGTGAAATTTGCTTTGAAGACACTGGCCAAGAAAACCAGTGATGTCGTTGTTTCAAATCTGTCAAGTCTCTCCTTCCTCTCACAAAAACCATGTCTGGAAATCTAAAATAAGACAGAGAACCCCTAGTTGGAAGTTTGTACTCCACAAATATAATGGGAAAAGATTTATATGTACACAAAGCTCAATCAAAGGGAAATAGCTCTGCAGCCAGCAGGTAAGATGCTATCTTATTTGCTTAATGTGAAGCTCACTGAATCTTTATTGCTGTATTAGAAGAGGCAATTTCCCATGCCAAGATTTAATTAAAGCTTAAATATTTGAAGGAGCCATGATAATGCTGTCTCTAATAAAAAATTTACCTGTCTTGGGATCAATAGAGAAATAAGGCTGTCCCTGAAGAATGCTGTAAACGACTCTGGCACTGTTTCCATAGGTCGGGTCATCTGCATCTGTGGCCTTGACCTGCAGCACATATGCACCTGGAAAATAAGACAACACAACTCTAGCACTTCTCCTTTACAGAGTTCAAGGTCGTATCGATTATCTGGTGAGCTCCATTTTCCTTTGGAATTTGGTATTTCTCAGGGATAATCCTTGCCACAGTGCTGAGCAATGACAAAAAAAAGTCCAAAGTACAATGAAATATAATATTATCTCAATAAGAATGGCTACCACAAACACAGTTGTACAAAACATAAATTTAACAAGAGCTGCAGAAGATATGGAAAACACTTAGACATGTTCTTGGTGGAGATGTAATTTGCTGCAACTGCTATGGAAAAAATAGAACTTCCATAGGATCCAGCATTTCCAGTACCGAGTACATATCCAAAAGAAAAGACTTCCACATGAGAAAAAGACATCTGCACTCCTCTGTCCATTTCACCACTACTTAAAATAGTCCAGAAGTGGAAAAAGAAATGAAAAACAAGTACGGCATGATCTCATTCATAGTGGAATCTAAAAAAGTAAATCTCATACATGTTAAGGGCGCCATGTTGGTTTGTAGAAGTCAGGGACAGTAAGGAAAGAGTGGGACGGAGATATTGATTAATGGATTCTGAGTTAGGTTACACAGGAATAAAACTTTCTGGTAGCCTATTGAATATTCCATGGGTGTAGAAAATAATAACATATGTATCAAAAGCTAAAGGAAATCCTTTTGAAATTTCCACCACAAAGAAATGATAAATATTTGGGGATAAGAGTCTGGAATTTAGGGGCTGGGGATTTAGCTCAGCGGCAAAAGCGCCTGCCTGGCAAGCGCAAGGTCGTGAGTTCGGTTCCCGGCACCGGAGAAAAACCAAAAAAAAAAAAAAAAGTCTGGAATTTATACATTATATAACATATGTATGCATAAAATTATATCACAGATGAACACTCTTTACATTTTTATTGATCAGTTAAAATTATTTTTTAAGTAATTGGGCAGTAATATATTTATTACTGCAAATAACATATATTTTCAATATCAGTCATAATAGCTATAACCTTTTCTAGTAGCTAGATCGTTGAGCTGAAAGCCATCACAATAAACTTATTGATGTTTAAACAAAGAAAACAGGGACACCACTTCTATTAGCTCATCTAGTTACTATAGATTCTTTAATTTCATTATTCAAATATCAATAGACAAGCTAAAAGGTTTAAAATGGCTTACTGAACTTTGAATGTCATTAAATTATTTACAAATGTAATTTTCAAATCAACAGCTACATATTAGCATTGGGCATATTTTAATTAGAAAAAATTAAGTAATTGAGAAATAATAAATATTTGCAGTGTCAAATAGTATTTGCCACCTCTTGGTCTCAGGACTGAATTAACTTGAGAGTTTATAGACATGTGAAACCCCTATTTACAACCCAAACTATTGTAGCTTTTTCCCTCCATTCTTTAAACTCTAGAAAATATACAAAGTATAAGAAGTTGAAAGGTACTGTCCTATTTTTCTCTTATCATCTCATAAACATATGCAAATCAGTCTCTAATAAATTTTAAGTACCCTTTCTAACATCCTGTTCAATTTGCTAGTTGTAAAGTCAAACAAAAGTTGAAGATATAATTTGTAACAAATGAAATTCATTCCTGATACTTAGAACACAAAGAGATGGAAGTGCTTGAGGATACACACAGACACACAGACACACAGACAGACACCCACACAGACACACACACACACACACACACACACCCCTATTCACAAATTTTATAGTGTCCGCAACTCTGCCTCTTGAGGGTTGTCCTGGCTTCTATCTAGATTGCCCCCAAAGCCTCATGGCTTCATAGGTAGGGTTTTTCAACTGTGCCTAATTTAGGGTGCGTGAATATGGACTAAAGTTACTAGATGACTAAATTAGCCCACTAATTGCTTTAGCTTAGTTGGTCTGGGATAATGGGAAGCCCCTCCCTGGCTGTGGGTGGCAGCAACAAATTGTCTAGTGGCCTGGAATAAAAGAGAAATTTCGCTCTGTGCTGTAGCTTGCTGCCTCCGCCTGCCAGGGTATGGACTTTTGCTCCTGTGCACTGCATTTTGCTGCACTGCCCTGCCTGGGAGCCAGCTGAATATTAACCAAACCCTCAGCAACAAGAAAAGAAACCAAGACAGAGGCCTTCTAATACAGTCAGTCTTTTGATTGCAGAAAGCAGAAATGTCCTTTCTATTCAGTCATGCATTCAATGCGTTTCCTAAAGAAAATACAGTTTAGATTCAGAGTCTAGAATGAGTCATCCCTTTAGCTTTCCTTTACTGTTTTTTTCTTTTTTCAATAAAGTGTTGCAGGAATGGCAAGAGGAATGATAGCCTTCTGCATACATCCACTGTCATATACTTTTGCTTTCAGCACTGTGATGAATTCTAGCCATATGAACAGATGAAAAATAGGTTACGTCAGCTTTTTCCAGCACAGGGAATTTCTAGAAGGTAAGTAAGGATATATTAATGAGAAGTCAAGGGTGATGACTAATGGAATCTATCATCATCACCGATGTGCTCATCAACATCAATATTTGCACTACCATTAATCATAATTTGGCAAGTGTTTATTTCTGTGAAGCATTGGATACCTGTCTTAAAGATTTATTAAAACTGCCTTTACTTAGTACTGTAGAAATACAAATTTTATGGACAATGAAGTTTTACTTTCTCAACAGTGATTTGTACATCACACTTCTCTCCAATAACTTTGCGATCTTGCATGTCTTGTGCGGGCAAAGTCAGATGATTTTTAAGTAGTGCCCCATTCTACATATAAATAATGCAATTGAAAAGCTATGAATTGTTTAAATCTGTTGGTAAATTTGAAGAGTAAAGCATTATATTTAAAAGATACATATATAACATTATGTTTGGGAAATAAAAATATTTAAGAAATAGAAATATATAGTAACAAATGTAATAAATGTTTCCTAAGTTAACACCATATGCAAAGCCCATGAGGAATGCAATAAATTAGAAATATCTTTCTTTTTACATTTTTGTTTTAAATTTGAATATCAACCTCAAAATTGTATATTAAAGAAATATTTCTTCCAAAATTGTTAATATATTATATATGTTAAAAGTTTCATAGTAGGGGCTGGGGATTTAGCTCAGCGGCAAAAGCACCTGCCTGGCAAGCACAAGATCGTGAGTTCGGTTCCCGGTACCGGAGAAAAACCAAAAAAAAAAAAAGTACTTTTTTATTAATTAAGTTTCTGGTACGTTTAGGTATACATAATGATCATATTCATTGTAGGAAATTTATACCTGTACATGTTATAACTTTATTCCCATTCTCCTACCCTCCCTTCAACCCCTCTTTCCCTCATTTACAAAAGCTTTGTTTCCATTTTTTTCTTCTTTTCTCATCATTTTGTTTTCCTTTTCCTTCCATTTCCCCTCCCCCTTGCTAATTCTCCTTTCCATCTGAACATTATGGATACAAATAGCAGATATTACACATTCTTAGCCAAAAGGTGCACAGAAGAACAATGATCACATTTATGTGTATTTCTGTAGTTGATCCAACTATTAAAAATAACTCTTCACTCAAATTCAGAAAAGGCTAATACTTCCTCAGCCAGAGGGCAGATTTCAGTCTGAATTCATCCAGAATTCTCAAAGCTGTCTTAATAGGTGTTTGCAAGTGCACCATTAAACACCTTCCTATCTTTTTTTTGTCAGCTGTTTTGTCAGCTTTATGGCTTCCACCAAACAGACGCAAATCCTCGAGTCCTCTGACACTATTAAACACTCCATACCCAGGAGATAGAAGCAAGAGTGGTGGATAGGGGCATATATGATGTGAATCATGAAAATAACTCACAAGTCAATGATTTTCACAGAGACTGGGGTATTCCTAACCCTGTATGTAGCAGTCGGCCTGGAATTTATTCTCTTACCATTCAGAGCCAAGGAAGGCACTTCAGCCCATTCTAACTGTGAGAGAGAGAGTGTGTAGGGGTTGGGGATTTAGCTCAGCGGCAAAGCGCCTGCCTGGCTAAGTGCAAGGTTGTGAGTTCGGTTCCCGGTACCAGAGAAAAACCAAAAAAAAAAAAAAAAGAGAGAGAGTGTAGCTGGCTCACAGGGAAAACATTGCTTTATGCACCACTGGACATGGGGTAGAGAATGTTCACTGAATCACTTCAGGTTCCCTTTAACACTGCTCTGATCAATAAGAAATTAATTATTGTAATTTTTAGTAAGTGAAAGCCCACACTAAAGGTTAGTTGGAGGGTAATAGCTCCATTTTAAATTTAAACAGCCACGCAAAAGAGAGTAAAGATATATAAAACTAAGAGCAAGGGCCAGAGAAATGATCACTGAGAGGCACAGAACCATGATGAAGAAAGACAAGGTGTGAGGAGGAGCCCATTGGATAGAGCTTCGCCAGTATTCACTCCCTTCTAAATGGCTATGAATTGGAGTTCATCTGTGAACTGATTTGAATATCATATTAGCTCAGGATGCGGTAGGCTGCATGACTTGTCGGAATTCTATGCTCTTACAATTTTGGAGGGAGAAAGTTCAAAGTGAAAGTGTTGGAAATACTGTGTTCTGGTGAAAACGCTCTTGCTGCTTCCCAAATGATTTTCCTCTTTCTGTTCAATTGGTCTTTTCTCTGTGCACATGTACAGTGAGACGAGGATCAGCTTTCTCCTTCTCCTCTTTATGACACCATCTGTATCAGGGCAGGACCCTGCTGTAATGGGTTTACTTAACTTAAAGATTTTCAAGTTATGTTGAAAACATTAACAAAAATCATGATCCTTGAAGTTTTTATTTCAATAAGGAAAATTTATACTTATAATACTTAATATGATCAGGAAAGGCATAGGCAGAAGCTCAGCTATTTAACAGGTTCTAAAGACTTGATTCAAAATCATGGGCATTTTTTTTTCACTCATTCAATCAGTTATCCATTTTACAAATATTCTCAGATTTCCAATCAGGTGATGGGCATATTGATTGCATGCTAGACAAATAATATGATCCAAACAGAAAGACTAAAGCTTTACTAATAATATGCTACATAGAAGGAAATGAAGGAGAAACACATTCAAGTTGAGGAACTTCTTATATGAACATCAGGAAACAAAACTGAGCCTTTAAAAGGTCCTGAATGAGTAAAGTGAGGTGGTATTTACAATTTTATTCTAGCTGATTTATTTTATTAACAAATAAAAATTGTGCATATTTACTGCATACACCATGATAATTTAAAATTTGTGTATATCATGGAATGGCTAAATTAACTACTCTTGCATTTCATTACATACTTAAAATTTTTATAACAGTATTTAAAAGTGGGATAGTTTGAACAATTTTAAATAATACAATGCAGATGGCCCCTAACTTAATGACAGTGTAACTGAGGGATTTGTGACTTAATAATGACGTGAAAACCATCGGCATGCTTTAGCAACCACATTTCGCATTTTGAATTCTGATCTTTTACTGACCTAGTGACGCAGAGTAGGGCACTCAGCCACAGCAGTGGCTAGCCCCTGCACTCAGTCAAACTCGCAGTCATGAGATTAAACCACCAACGCGCTCTGTTAGACACAGGTAGTCCACAAAATACGTAGTCAGCACTACATTACAAAACATGTTTTGTATTGATTTTGTACGACTGTCAGCTAAAGTTAGTCCTGAGTGTGTTTCAGTTAGGCTATGCAGAGCTATGGTTTTGATAAGTTAGCTATAATAAATGCATTCCTTAATGCACTTTCAATTGATGGGTTCCTGGGATGTAACCCACCTGTACATTGTTGCTAACTATTTTCTCCCTGATGCATAATACACCTCTTGAATATACTTTTGCTCACTATTTTTTTTTTTTTATCTCTGGACCAAGGTCTCCCAAACTTCCATCCTCCTAGCTTCTGGAAATCACCATTCTACTCCCTGCCTCAGTGAGGTGCTATGAAGAAAGTATACTCCATGCAGGCAGTGATAGGTACAATATGTCCCAAAGCAAGACATCTTCAAAGTGTTGATGGGAATCTCAGAGAAATCAGAGCCACTGGGGATCATAAATGAGAGAGAAAGGACAGAAGAGAAAAGGATGTAATTAGACTTTTAAACTATTCCTCTTTTATTTCTTATTTTAAACTGTTTTTTTTTTTTTTTTTTTTTTTTTCTGGTACCGGGAATCGAACTCACGATCTTGTGCATGTCCAGCAAGCGCTGTGCCACTGAGCTAAATCCCCAGCCCCTCTTTCTTATTCTCGCTTGGTATTTTTTTGTTGTTGTTTCTTTTAAAATAATTATTATATGCTTTCAGTCGATGTGTTTAGATTCATTTTAGCAAGTAGACACATTTAACAGATTTTTATTCTTTTACTTCCCTTTCCTTCCCCTCCCCACCATTCTCCCTCTCTCTTTCTCTAGCCTCCCCCCTTTTTAGTTCATGTTTGTGACATGTAATGATCACATACTTTTTGGAGGTCGGTACATGTACCCACTGCATCTCAAATCTTTTTATGTCTTCTTCTCCTACTTCCTTCTTCTCATCCTCTGTATTCTGTTCCCTTTCCATTTGCAAAAGGTCTCTCCCTGTTTTTCCAATCAATTTAACAGTCTTTTATTTAGTTGTTTGCTTATACTTTGGATTACTCAAATAAGAGACATCATATGGTATTTAAGTATATATGTCCTATTTCATTCTTTTAACATTCCATTTATGATGTACATCTATTTTCCTACAAATGTCTTGAGTTTATTCTTCTTTATACCTGAGTAGTGTTCCATTACATATACATGCCACATTTTCTTTATCCATTTGTCACTTGATAGACATATAGGCTGCTTCCAAGACTGAGCCGTGGTGAATTGTGTTGCTATAAATATTGATATGCATGTATCACTGTACTAGGATGTCTTTAGCTCTTTCAAGAAACTGCTTAGAAAGAGAATGGGGGGATCAAGCAGAATTTCTATTTTTAGATTTTTGTAAAATCTCCATATTGATTTCCATAACGGCTGAAAAAGTTTGCATTTCCATGTACAGTGTAGGAGGGTTCCATTGTTACCACTGCCATGGTATTGTTTGTTTTCCTGGATTTCTTAATGATTGGTATTCTTCCTGGAATGAGATGAAATCTTAGTGTTGTTTTAGTTATCATTTCTCTAGTGAGCATAGACTTGAAAACTTTTTCATATTTATTGGCCATTTGTATTTCTTCTTCTGAGAAGTGTCTAGTCATTTCACTTGCCCATTTTTTGATTGGCTCTTCTCTTTGGAATGTCCAATACTTTCAGTTCTATATGCATTTTACATATCTTCTTTGTGCAAAATAGCTAGCAATTTTTTTCGCATTTTGAAAGCTGTCTCTTTATTTTGTTTATTGTTTCCTTTGTTGTGCAGATGTGTTTAAATTTGATACAACTCCATTTATTTATTCTTGTTATTTCTTGTGCCACTGAAGTCCTTTTCAGAATGGCATTTGCCTACACCTGTGACTTCAAGAGTCTTTCCAATTTATTTTCTTTAGATTAAGTGTTTCTGATTTAATATTTAGATATTTGACTGGTTTTGATTTTAGTTTAGCACATGGTCAGAGACGTGGGTCTAGGTTCCATCTCCTGCCTATGGATAGCCAGTTTTCCCAGAAACATTGCTAAGTAGGCTAGCTTTCCTCCAACATACAATTTCGGCCTCTTTGTCAAAGATCAAGTAGCTGAATGCTTTTGGGCTTACTTCTGTATGCTGTATTCTGTTCTGTTGACCCCAGGTCAATTTTTGTGTCAGTGCTATGCCTTTTTAAATCATGATCACTGGGGCTGGGAATTTAGCTCAGTGGCAAAGTGCCTGCCTGGCAAGTACAAGGTCATGAGTTCGATTCCCAGTACCAGATGAAAAATGAACGTCACTGTCACCATGTAGTACAACTATGAATTAGGTATTGCGATGCCTCTTGCTTTGCTCTTGTTGACTACAATTTTTTTTTGACTCTGGATCTCTTCTGTTTTCATATAAATTTTAGGAATATTTTCTCTTGTTCTATGAGAAATGCTGTAGGCATTTTGATTGGGTTGATTTAAACCTACATATTGGTTTTGGAAGTGTGGCCATTCTTGTCATATTGCTTTCATCTGAAACAGGAGATATCTTTCTATTTTCTCATTTTTTTTCAGAGTACTGTAGTTTTCATTGTCTAGGTGTTAAAGTTTCTTGGTTAGGTTAATTCATGGATATTTCATTTTTCTTAATAGTATCATTAATGGTATTGTTTTAATAATTTTCTCTCATTGAGCTCATTGTTGGTGTACATTAATACAATTGATTTTTGTGTGTTGATTTTTTTTTTTTTTTCCTCCGGCACCAGGAACCAAACTCACGACCTTGTGCTTGCCAGGCAGGCACTTTGCCGCTGAGCTAAATTCCCAGCCCTGTGTGTTGATTTATACCCTGGTACATTCCTGAATTTGGTAATGCATTCTAGGAGACTTGGTGGAATTATTTGGGTCTTCTAGGTAGAGGATCATGTGACTCTTAATATTTTGAGTTTTTTCTTTCTTAAACGTATCCCTTTTACTTCTTTCTCTTGCCTTATTGCTCTAACTAATATTTCAACTAATTTCTAGCTAATATTTCTGTTCAGTGTTGAACAGAAATGGTGATAGTGGGCATGCCTATTTTGTTCTTGAATTTAGAAAGTTTTCAGTTTTTCCCTGTTTAAAATGATGTTGGCTGGTGGTTTATCATAAATGGCTTTTATCAGATTCAGGTAAGGTCTTTCTGTGTGTATTTTATTCAGAGGTTTTATCATGAACATCTGTTGGATTTGTCCAAAGTCTTCTGTGCATCTGCTGAGGTAATCATGTTCTTTTTGTCCATGCTGCTGGCTTTGCAGTGTGTTACATTTATTGATTTGTGTATGGTGAACCACCCTTGCAATGCTGGAATACTTTGTCATAATATATGATCCAAGTGATGCTTTATTACATTCCATTTTTCAATATTTAATGCGGACTTTTTTCATTTATATTCATTAGGGAAGTCAACTGTAGTTTTTTTTTTTTTTTTTTTCTTCAAAGTAGGGCTTTTCCTGATTTTGGAATCAAAGCGATGCTGACTTCCAGAAATTAGTTTAGAAACAACCTTCCCTTTCAGTTTCTTTTTTTTTTTTTTTTTTGTTTTGTTTTTCTCTGGTACAGGGAACCGAACTCACGACCTTGTGCTTGCCAGGCAGGCGCTTTTTCCGCTGAGCTAAATCCTCAGCCCCCCCCTTTTAGTTTCTTTAAAGAGTTTGAGGAATGCTGCTGTTATAATATCCTGAAACATCTTATAAAACTCAGCAGTGAATCCATAAGGTCTTGTGCTTTTCTGAGTTTATATTCTTTTTTTTTAAAATTCCTGCCTCAATTTCATTGCTTGTTATTGGATTGTTCAGAATTATTATGTGTTTATTTCATTTTAATAATTTATAAGAGTTTATGATTCTGCCTTTTAAAGATTTTCCAAATTGTTGGAATATAATTTTTCATTCTTATTACTATCTTCTGAAATTTAGTGTCCACTGTGCTTTTTCTTTTTTCATTTCTAATCGCCTTGTGAATTTTTTCTCCCTTTATTTTGGTAAGTTTGGCTAAGTGTTTCTCTATTTATTGTTTCAAAGAAACAGCTTTTTGATTTGTTCACTATTGCTATCATCATGTGAACATTGTGCAGAATTTCTCTCTTGGGAATTTTTGAACTGGGTTTCCACTCGATTTTGTTGTTGTTGTTACTTTCCCTTCAGATTTTTTTTCTTATTTGATTTAGTTGTTTATTTTCTCTCCTCTCCTCTCCTCCTCTCCTCTCCTCCTCTCCTCTTCTCCTTATTCCTTTCCTTAAGTGCTATTTTTTTGTAGCAATCTTATTTTCTTACTTTTTACATGTTGCTCCCAGTTTTTAAACAGTTCCATTTTCCCAATAACCTGCTTTCTCTCAGTCACTGCTATCGTACCTCACATTAACTTTCAGTTCTTCTTGAATTTTCCCATCTTAACTGGCCTCTTCCCCCTTAAAGTTCACACATATATTAGCAGGTTCTGACAACCTCCAGCATTTGATTCCAAATTATGCCTCTCTTCCTTACATCCCACTTTTGCCCCTACAAATATATTCTTAATTCCTCAACTCTAACGCTCATTTCAACTATAAAGGACTTCCAAAAGTTCTGATCCCCTTATATTTTATGTGATATTATTTCTTCTAATGAATTCTCCTCTTTCACCCATTCCTCCCCCTCCTCTCTTCCTTTCCCCTTCTGCATCCTAGACTAACCACTAATAACAATATAGTAAAGGCAGTGAAGAGTATTGCTATAAGGTGAAAGTGTAATTACAAAGTTTAGACGTGATATATAGAAGTGATATATAATCTGCTATATTGATGCAGATATAACCACTCTTAATTCTCCCCTCACAGCACAGTAACAAGGTGAAATCTATCTAAATTAAGTAGCTGAATGTGAGCACACTATCTCTGGACAAATGAAGACACAAATTTATCACTGAAATGCAGAATCAAACTAAAACATCCTGCATATCTACTACATTGTCTCTCTCAACTCTACTTGACCTCAACACTCAGCACCAAAGAGGGCAAAAATTGGAAAACAAGACAACAAAAGGCACTCCAGATGTAGGGGCACTGATGGAGAGGAAAACAAACACCAGGTACTAGAGCTTTACAAATTGATTAAAGAAGAGAGGAACTCAGCAGGTGCAAAGAGGAAATGATCCAAAAGTTTATGAAATTACACAAAAGTGACCAGTATGTGAGAAACAAACAAAAAATTGCAAGAGTTGATCAAAACAGTTCAAAAAATGAATGACAAACTTAGCAGAGATATAAAGTCCATGAAGAAGTATAAGATAGAAAGGCCAGAAATAAAAATTCTATGGAATTTATAAATTTTATAAATGACCAATGTGAGAGAATGCTTTCTGTCTTTTTAAAAACAGGTTCTCAATGTACAGTTCAGGTTGGCCTTAAACTCACTTTGTAGCCCAGGCTGGCCTGGAACTTGCAACGATCCTCCTGCCTCAGCCTCCCAAATACTGGGATTACAGGTGTGTGAAACCACACCCAGCTGAGAGAATGCTTTCTGAAACAGAAGACAAATGAGAATTTATTATGAATTACTTAATTCTTAAAAATAATGAGAATAAGAAAAACTCATCCAACAGCTAGCAGACTGTGCTAAGAAGACCAGTATAAGGTGAATTTGAGTTAAAGAGAAACTAGGAGACACCACACATGAACTAAAAATATCTGTCTACAGAAATCATGATAGAATACTTTCCAAATATAATGAAAGATCTCAACATATAGGTAATCAAATCTTATAGAACACTAAGTAACTACAATGAAAACAAAAGCTTAAAGGAAAATCCACATGTTTAAAAAAAGACAATTTTGAGAGCTTAAAAAAAGAACAAAAAAATCACATATAAGTGTAAAGCCATTATATTTCAGCACACTTCTCCACACAAGGTTTAAAGGCAAGGAGAGCATGGTTTGAAGTATTTCAAGCCCTAAAAGCAAACTTCCAACTCAGATTAACATATTCTATGAAACTTTCAAAACAGATGGAAAAGTATTACATTCCAGGAAAAAGGAACAATTTAAAAGATACATGAACATCAAACCAGCACTCCAGAAAATACTCAAGAATATTCTACATGTAGACAATAAGCTAAGACAGTGACCAATGCAGATAGAATGAATATATCATGCAAGGCAAATAGATAAACAAAAGAGAAAAAATAAAGGAGTTATCAAAAGAAAACTGTAATATCAGGAATAAGTCTACACTTTTCACTAATTACTGTCAATGTTAATAGCTCAAATCTCCTTTAAGACAGATTGGCAGACTCAATCCAAAAAACAGAATCCAACATTCTGTTGCGTTTAAGAAACTTCCAAAAGATATTCAAAGACTAAAAATGAAAAGATGGAAAACAGTATTGCATGTGCCTAGACCACATAAGCAAGTAGCAGTGACAATTTCAATTTCAGACAAATTAAGCTTCAAACTAAAACTAATCAGAAGAGATAGCAAATATCACTACACAGTCGTTAAGGAAACAACCCAATAAGAAGGGATAATATTTGTAAATATATATGCGCAAAATACTCCCAATTTCATAAAACAAACACTCATAGACATAAAAGATCAGTTAACACCAACAAAATCATACTGGGTGACCTCAGTACCAGACTGTCACAATGAGACAGATCAACTAAACAAAAATAAATGAAAGAACAGAACTCAACCAGACCTTTAAATAAATGGATTTTATTTATATCTGCAGCATAATTCACCCTACTACTACAGAATCACATTTATCTCAGCAGCACACTGAACTTTCCACAAGACAGACCAAATACTCGTCTACAAATCCTGCTTAAGTAAGCACAAAAGAATCAAAATTACTTCCTCTTTTAATATTAGACAGTTGTGCTTTTAAACTACAAATCAACCACAGAAACACACACACACAAATATGAATACCTGGAAATTTAGTAATATACTTTTTAATACCCAATATGTCACAGAGAAATCAAGACAATCTCAAAAGAAATTAAACAATTTCTGGAATCAAATAACTGTGTTAATACTGTACAGCCAACCCTATGAGACAGTGAAAATAGTCCTAAAATGGAAGCTTCTTTCTACCAATGATCACATTAGAAAAACACAGTGAGCTCAAATAAATAATTTACTGATCAATCTTATGATATTCAAGAAACAAGAACAATTCAAACCCTAACAGAATTTAAGGAGGAAAATCATAGAGATCAGAGCAGAAATTTTTATATGGGTTTTTAAAACCCCTCTTATCAATGTTTTAGAGTTTACTAGCTAACATGTACTTAAGTTTATCTCTATATAACTATTTATATACTTACCAGTAATTTGTTTTTAAATGTTTCTTTGTAGAAAATATGCAGAATTATTCCTTTTCTCTAACCTTACATTACTTAAGTAATATGTTGAAGAGATATTATATAAAATCATGCAGAAATCCATCTCAATTTTTTTAAGTGTTTCATTTCAGTGGGCCCTCTTCTTGGAGGATTTTATATTCCTCTTACAAAAATTCCGTGACTGATAAATTTCCTATCACTGGAATGGATGGGTTAGAAACATGAATTTAACATACTGACAAATATTGTCAAGTTGACTATGAGTAGATTTTGGAAACTTACACATAAAATTTCAAACGCACATTGCAATTTCTTTTCAAATAAAAGTGGAAAACTTCATATTTTTCAACAAAAAGGAAGAAATTAAGCAGCATGCAAATGTAATGCAGGCAGGTGTTCAGAATAAAGTCTAAGTGGGCATATATGCACACGTGCATATTCATGAATGCAAGACACTATCAATGAATGGGACATTAGAAGATTTTTAACATGAAGTGATTTAAGGCAGTTTCATTATAAAGTAAAATTAAGGATAGATGCATGACAGGTGAGTTTAGTTTTTATACTAACTTGGCTTTCTAATCAATTTTTGCATTAAATTTCACTGCACTGCTCAAGGACACCTGATTCTTAGATTCTTTTTATGGACAGTCATGCTGTGTCCACCCTTAAACCTATAAATGAATTCTGTCATCAGCTAGTTCTACACAGGAAATTTTTAACAAGGATTATTAAGAACACCAGTTCTTGAAACCCATCTGAGAGGATAATTTATTCCTCTTCACTGTGTTAGTTGACAAAAATTTTTAAACCTCTGTATAGATTTGCACCAGTGCTGGGGAACATAGTTCTATCTAATTTTTCTAATATAAACCCTAATTGGGGGCTGGGGACTTAGCTCAGCGGCAAAAGCGCCTGCCTGGCAAGCGCAAGGTCGTGAGTTCGGTTCCCGGTACCGGAGAAAAACCAAAAAAAAAAAAAAAAAAAAAAAAAAAAAAACAAAAAACCCTAATTGGAAGAAGCTGCATAACTTGGCATTGTAATTCTAGGCTTTGTTCCTGGGGCCTGCATGTCCACTTTTGAATCTACTAAGATCTACTAAGCCTACTAGGCTACCAAAGGTAAATATATGTTTGTTTTATTTTCTTCATTAAAAAAATTTTGAAAAACTCATAATAACTAATACTGTTAAATGAGTTTATATTTGCAAAAATACAGGAGAATTTGTATATAGTTGCTATTTATGTGTATATAAAATAAATACATGTTAACTTATTTTTGTCATTTTTGTATGATGCATAAGAAGTAAACCATTAAAAGCTTAAAACTAGCATAAGTCATATCCACAGCACCAACCCTTTAATTTCTGAAATACTAATCTGGATTTTATAACCTATAGGTTAGCTAGCATTGATTTTGAGATATGGTCTTAAAATACATTCAAATACAAAGAAATATACTATGGTGATATTGCACCACTATCTTAGAGACCCAAGAACGGAATTTATAGTTAGTTAAATCTTTCTGAAATCATTAGAACATTTACAATGGAACTGTTGGACCATGGAACTGTTGGACCAGTTTCCCAGAGTAGAACTTAGGCTCCCTTGAACTATACTTCTAGGATCAGGACAGGCAATTCACTTTGCTCTGCCTCCAGGCCGGACCTTGCTCATCTTGACCCAGAATAACCTCTGCAGATCTCATTCTATGATATCAACTTATAATTTGTTATTCAGTCCAAGGACCCACAAGTACTCTGATGTTATAAAACTCTCCTCCTCGATATGTGCTAAATATTTTACACTATACATATTTACACTTGTGATTTAAACCTACTTTGATGGATAAGTGAATGCATTTTTATGGGCACTTTATCTCTCAGTTGTGTGCCAAGATTTTTATACGTTGAATACCAATACAGATCCTAATTCCTGTGTCCAGTGACACTCAAACTGATCTCCACTTTACTGTGAGGTGCAGTGTTGCCTCCTTTAATCTTAATGTCATCTGAGAAGCATTTTCACAGATGCTGTCAGGAAGTTCCCCAGTAATTACAGTGGAACGTATGCATTTGGAATGCATCCACTCGGTGGTTTTCAGCTCTAATTCAATAAGCCTTTTCTCAGGGTAACACTATATTCTTAAAGGGTAAAGAAATCACTTTTGACTCAAATATGCTCAGCTAACATGTTAAGGAGCATGTAATATGGCTAGCTATAACTTATTTACATATTAACTTAATATTGTTAGTTTTTATTAGGATGATTCACTCGTATTGAGTCAGATGCATCTACGTACTTACCTATCTGCATACATATTCAGTTTTTCTAATTCATTTTATCTATTACATAATATTATATACATTGTATTTATGTTTGTTTATATCTGTGTATAGACATGAGGCAGGAAGTACTGAATCTTAGTACATCTATAGTCAAAGGGGTGGATGTTCTTGGGATAGTTATTATAATGAAAATGCAATTTTAATATAGAAAGTGTTACCTTCCCCTAAATTAATCCCTCTTAACCTTAGAAGCTACCTGAAAATGTATTCATTCATATATTACTATCTTCTTTACACTGACATGCATGCTAGAAGTTGAATACTAGAATCATTTGACTCGGTTCTAATATAACACAAGCTGTTTCTTTTCCTTTTTTTTCCCATGGCCAAAAATATTTAGACCTTGTATATGTGACCGATTTCAAGCCAATAAAACAAGAAGAGGTCTGTACTAGTGCCATCCAATTAGTGCTCTCATTTTTTAAAAAAAATCTGAACACTAGTGCGCAAATGCCTGGAATGGATGTAGCCATTCTAATACCTTGAGGGAAATCCGGACCAAATCCCACATAAAAGGCTACACACGCTGGGATGAAAATGAATAGTCTTGATTAAATTTGCCCAAAGCTTAACTGCCAGTGATTTGGACCACTTGAGGCCACAAATCCCCTTTTGCATGTTATTTTAGAATTAGAGTTGAACTGAGGTTATTTATGACTCCCAAATTAACAAATTTTGGCAAGTCACTGAATCCATCTCTGTCTCCTTTACTTCACATCTAAAGTGAGAGTGTGAATAGCCAAGACCTCTTGGAACTTATGCGTGCATTTCTTCATACGAAGACACGTGCAAATGACTCAGTGGAATAACTGACACATAGTAGGCCCTCAGCGAGACAGTTGTTCAAATCCATCAGCATTATAATGCAGGGGTGGAGTTTCCATCTATTTCCAGTAATTTGTTGTGCAATTTGAAACAGAGCTATGTGTGAACTCTTTCCAAAAGAGCTTTTCTATTATCGCAGATCAATGTTTTGGATACCAGGCTTTGAATATACAAAAGCTCTGTGCAAACTTTTAAAGGAGTGGTGTGAATAATTGTATATTATGTGAACATCAAGCTTGTCCCCAGAATGGTGTCTCTGTTTTTTGATTCAAAATGTATTTAACTTCTCTAAGCAACCTCTGTAGGAATTTTTTCTATCCATGGCCCAACAAGAATTAGAGCTCCTTTCCTAAATCTTTTTTTTTTTTTTTTTTTTGGTTTTTCTCCGGTACCGGGAACCGAACTCACGACCTTGCGCTTGCCAGGCAGGCGCTTTTGCCGCTGAGCTAAATCCCCAGCCCCCCTAAATCTTTAGTTAACAAGCATCAGTCTCTTATTTAAGAATAAGAAACAACTTCATTCCATAACGGACGAGCAAGACTGAATTTAGCAATGTATGTAAGACACCTCCTGCTGATTTTTCCTCTAGTCTTGGGTCCTAACTCCCATTCCATAGTCCATCCCGTTTCATGAAGGACTGGAGACCAAGACCCCTCTTTGCTAAAATTTCACAGAATGATTCCACCAGCAGTTCACTTTATTTAAAATCTTGCTTACCATGGACATGTCCTTGTGGCCCTTGGGACCCACACCTGCAGTGTTTCAGTGTTCCAGTTCTGCGTCTGTCTAACCAAACTTGCTTCCCCGGACAGAGGTGTTCCTCATGTTTATCTGTCTTCTTTGATGATATGTAACTGGCTCATCCAAAGCTCTTTCTTCACGTTCTCTTCTATGTATTCTTCAACATTATTTCCTCCTGGTTCTCCGCTGCTCCGCTGCTCCTCTGATAATCCCTTAATCCTCTCTATAGACACAGTTTATTCTCCATGCTTTTAAAGCTTCCTGTGGTTCAGGTATTTTCTCTCACTGTACATACTTTACTCCACAGTCTCATTCCCTTTAATCCCTAGGTGCTGATGACTAAATCCTGATTGTTATAGCTTTAACTAGATGTCCCCACAAAGTCTCATGAACTAGCAGGTGCAAACCAGAACAGCATGGCAAAACAGAAACAGTCCTTGGCATGCCAGGTAAGAGGCTGTGAAGTGACTGCCTGAGAGCGCTCTTTCGTTTTCAGTCATTTCAGGCTATCATTGTACTGCTGATTTCTACTGGTCCATTGAAAGGAACAATCAAGGCTTAAACTTTTTTTTTCTTCTTTTTAATTTTTTTGACCAATCTTACATGCTATATGTGGTAATCTGAACGACTAACTTGAAGACAACAATATGCAATATGACAACCATTGTTGAATTCCTATCATCTTGTTTAGTGAAAGTCTATATCGTTTCTAGTTTTTAAAATTATTTTTATTCTCTTTAAAATCAAAAAAACTCAGGCTACAAGGCTATTTTAGTGTCACCCGCACACTAACACTAATAATTCCCATTATCCACAGCCAGAACTATGCCAAACAAATCAGTGGACACATTTAGTTATCACACACTGCTAATACACATTCCCGTACCACAGAGCTACCCTCTCTGAAAATCCCCACCTATAAGCACATGAGATTTGGAGAGATATCTAGCTACAAGCCATAAGACTGATTAACATTTATATTTACCAATTGTTTCATGTAGCAAAACTACATATTTCCTAGACCAGGATGTTAATTTGATTTCATGGTACACTTCTTCAGCACTTTTAAAAATAAATCTAACTCAGTCTCTTTAAGTGACCAAACATTGCTATATTAATCTTTCTGTATTCTGCTACTATTTTTATTCAAAATGTTAGGTTCTCACCTAGATTATAGTGTGATCATGTTTAATAATAATACAAATACTATTTATTCAGCACCTTCCGTCCACCCTGTATATTTCAGTCACATCAAGCTTTCAAAATTTAAATTCTTTGGTATCTGAACTGCTGTTTAGAATCTGTCTCTTTATCTGCAGAATCATCTCTTTTTATCCTGCCTGCTTCATATTGTTGGAAGGCGATAACAGTTCATCACAACATACTGTTCTTCCCTGGAGACTCTTGTATGCTGTTTAGAAATGTCCTCTTTCAACCACTTTAAGGACTTTCCTCAATCAGAGTTAGGTTCCTCTTTCTGAAACTTATACCTATGTTGCAAGTGTCCTTTATTCCTGTCTGTCACATCCACTGTAGCTTCCACCATCCTGCAAATATCACCTAGAGGCTGATACCGATTTATTTTCTTGTTGGAATCTCAGAATCTACTCTGGATCCTCATACCTAAGTAGCAATTAATACATGTCTGTGGTATAGATTAATAAAGGAACAAACGTGTCTGGCATAGCAGTATTTTGGATTAGCTCATGTTAGGTGTTTTCAAGAAAAGTTTAGATCCCTTGACTCAACTGAAAAGCTCAATGTTCCGTCCAGTCAGTAATTGTGACAGGAGAGCTATTTTGCTGTCTGTTACAGAAATCAAAGGAGCAACTTCAAATCAAACATGTCTGGAGAACTCTTAAGATCTGTGGTAAAAGAGTACAAGAAATCAATACCACCATATCAGTAATCTTGAAACTCCAAGACGCGGGACATCCACTGAAGAGTGCACAATGTAGAATTCCACCTTTAGTTTCCAGAAAGAAAATACATTTTCTTAAGGGCAAAGAAAATACATTTTCTTAAAGGTAAAGAAAATGTATTGATATAGCATGCATGTGGAAAATTCATTATAATAAAGTCTAGAACTACTTGCTGCAATTCACATTGCCTGGTTCCAAGTGATATTTGCTCTGATTACTCATGAGCCCAACTGCATAATAACATAGGACTTTATTACCCTTCCCAAGTGGTCAGGGTCCCACATGAGCAGTGACAGAAGTAGGGTCTTGATACAAGGGAGAAGTAACAAATGAAAGTTTAAGATTTGCTTCAAATGTTTTTGATTCAGATTCTTCCAATTTGTTAATTTGGTCTCAATTTCGTCATCTATAAAATGGGATATTTGGGGTAGAAAGCTTTAGATTCTTGCATACTGTGTATCTTCTGAATCCATCCACAGAGGCTAATTATGTTCATAGTTCCTGAAGTTAAATATTGTTCTGTTGGGCAATCTTCATTATATAGATTATCAAACTTCATTTCTCATAGGATTCTCTCAAAAATAGAACCCACCATTTTGATTTGAGTTATAGTATAGTAATCATCATCATGGTGATTTATATTTACGCATTACAAAAGAAATCCAGGGGCTGGGGATTTAGCTCAGCGGCAAAAGCGCCTGCCTGGCATGCGCAAGGTCGTGAGTTCGGTTCCCGGTACCGGAGAAAAACCAAAAAA
>NW_004955426.1:9768864-9875445 GCF_000276665.1 Chinchilla lanigera
AAAAAAAAAAAAAAAAAAAAAAAAAAAAAAAGAAAAGAAATCCAAAAGATGGACATCTTTATCTAGACTCACTGGAACAAACATGTACCTTCTCATTCTCTTATAGGGAAATATTTTATTTATTTACCACTCAGCTTCTCAGAGTAGCACAGAAAAGAAACATAACAGGCATTATATCACCAACCTGTAATTTTGATACATACACATGGAATACCGAATTTTACTCCTACATGCACTGTAGATGTCGCTAGCAGAGAGGCATTCTTGTCCTTTACAGAAGCAAAATTTATTTTTGTGCTGCCTTAATGTGTGTGATGACAAACCAAAACTAACTACGTTACTGTTCCCAAATAAAAAAAACATGGTTTTTAAATTAATTTATGATTCCATTCTTCATTTTGAAGTCTCTCCCACTGTACTAAAAGTATCTTTTTCGGTATTTTGGCAAATACATCATATGGTATTCATTGTAGACAATATTTTCAAAATGTTTTCAAGTTGTTCAACAATACATTAGGGTGCAAATTAAAAGATAAAAAAGCTATGAAAAGTATAAGGAGGGTGAGTTATAGCAAGATAGGTACCAGTGAATTTATTTTATGACACGGATAGAAGAGACAGAAAAGGGACCCTATGAAAAACATCAAGAGCAAGAGATGATGCTTCCAGACCACACAGAGAGGCAGGTATTAAAGTAACTAATGTAAAGGGTAGATCCCCAATTTGGTGAAGGCAATTGTACCTGGTAAAATTACAAATTATGGGTGAGTCAGATTTTAAACAAAACTTTCACAAAGATAACTTTGTGAAATGTTTTAACATCCTTTCTCATACTGATTTAGCAGCTGACTAGTTCATCGTGCAATACAGTCTTTAATGCACGGTGGAGCTGAGATAGAATTCCAAGCTTGCCTCTCAATCTTTAGAGTGTGTTATAGACCTCAGTGCACATCACAGCAAACAGTGCCATGCTTTTGAAGTTTTGGACAGAAGTTCGGTTTGTTCCATGAATCCCAAGTCAGTGAGTTCCTATGACTCAAAGTTGTAGCCTCCAAATCATCTTACTCCGTGATGAATGCTGTTGTGGTAGTTTTGTGATGATTTCGGTAGAAAGTGTTGGTTCCTTACACTGAAATTATGCCCAAGCATGTGGGTTGTTTCTACTCTGCAACCAGCAAACACTGAGGTAAAATATGTTTGTTCATGGGGCCATGCCAGTGTGGGGTGGGGTTACTCTATGTGTAGTGTCTCTCTGTGTGTGTGTGTGTGTGTGTGTGTGTGTGTGTGTGTACTGCTATTTTGTCCGCAGGGACTGACTGTGTATGAAGACTAAATAATAGAACACAGTCATAATGGGCCAAAACTCTCAGAAAGAAGGTTAACTGAGACTCCAAGTAGAAATCATCAAAGACATAGGACAACCATTAGAATTTTGTTCTGAAGGATAGAGTTTCACTAAAATGCAAGGATGAGTTGCCCATAACTTCACAAAATCACAGGAACTTCCATCTGCTTTTGCAATGATTGTCTCAGTGTCACATACTTAATGACAGGATACTATTTAGATACCTTATGGGGAGGGAGAAATCCTAGATTTTCACTTTATAGACTTAATACAGTCACCATGGCTGCAAACAACCAATACTGCAGCAGAGGTATACAGTGAGAATATAAGGCACATAAGAGAATAGAATAAGAGGATGAAAGAAAAGAAAGGAAGAAAGAAGGAAAAAGAAAGAAAGAAAGAAAGAAAGACAGAAAGAAAGAAAGAAAAAGGAAAAAAGAATCTTGTTTTTCAATGTGGTTCTATATGATTTCTTTTGTAGAATTCAGAATAATTGTCCTCTGCAGACCCTTTTCCAAAAACCTTGGAACATAACAATATACACAAAGCTACTACAATGTATTGGCCCTGTGCAAAGTATTTTGTGTGCAATTATGTTTAATGCATAAATCTCTCCTGCCCTCTTTAACTTGCACCATTTTCACAGACCTTAAACTGAGACTTTATGGAAATACACTTTTGCACAATTGTGACTTGTAGCAAATGATGGAATGGAGGTGAACTCATAGCTTACACCAAAGCTTTGCTGAGAGCCAGAATCTTGGACCACCTCTCAGGCACACAGGGTCCTGTGGAAAGTCACTACACTTTTCTACTTTGGCCAAAGTTGTTGCAATTTGCTTTTTGTAATTACTTTTATTTTTAAATATAGAATTAAACTTTTTAGAAAAACATTATGCATTGCTTTCTTACCCAGCTGAGAGTTCCTATGGTTAAACTTCTTATTATTACTATTATATTTATCTTCTTTAACATTAAATAGTCACTAATGGATTTGTACATATAGTAGAAGATTTCAGATTGCCGGAATTCTTTAAAAGTACACAAAAACTTTTAAACTAGTTACACACTTAACATCAAGTAGTTAAATACACACATATACAATGGGTAACAATAATACAATGAATATTTAAACTAAAACATTATTATAGCAAAAGACACATTGTCACAAATCCCTTTCAGCTCTTGCTCCTTGCTTTGAATGCACTTTTTCTATTTCTTTTCCACTTCCTGAAGCAGTTCTGGAAGTCCTCTTGTGTGAATGTCTTTATATGGTACGATCAAAAATTGTGTGAATGCTGCTGCTGCATCCACCTAACAGGAAAGCAGACCTTGTAAAAACCATTAGAGTATGTCTTCATCTATTTATTCACCTCACTCACTGGTTCTGGCACGGTGTGGCTCCTTGAATCCTCACCGAAGTCCAAATGACCATGAAAGGTAAATATTTGGAAATGATTCAAGACCTTAAGGCAGCCATGACAGCATAACTAAGGACCTATCAAATGCGGAGTTATAGGACTGCTCCAGAAAATGGCGAGATCAATGGGATGAGTGCGTTCAAAAAATGAGGCATGTTTTGAGTGATATTAATAGCAAATATGCATTTTTACCATATTTTTAAGAAATTAAACATTCACTATAAATTTGGATTATATATATATATATATATATATATATATATATATATATGAGAGAGAGAGAGAGAGAGAGAGAGAGAGAGAGAGCGAACCGTAATAGCTCATATGTTAAGCACAGCAAACAAGGAGCAAGTTAATCTCTTATCTAAGCCCTAGTTTTAGATGGATTTGTATACTTTATGATTATTGATTTGAAATGTCAAGATAAATAATAGTTGTCTTGCTCCAACTAAAAAATAGATTACAAAGCATCATGTGTAAAGTTATACCAAATAATATTTCCAATATTTAATTAAGAGTCAGTGTCCAGGTTTTCTATGTTACGCTTTTAGTACCAGACAGTTAGGATTAGCAGGTTCTTTGTTGAGGCCGTAACAAACTAAGTAGTGATGCATGTTGCTGATTTGCCATTACTGGAAATCATGTTTCAGGAGAATTTATTCTCATGTCAAGATGCTCATGATATATATGTCATTTGCCACATTCTCACCATACACAAGGAAGATAATGTGAGATTATTGTAGAATTTTTGAGAAAGAGGTACCCACATTATTATATCAGTATTTCAAATTGAATTTTTAATGAGAACAAAAAGGTTATTTGCACCAAACAAAGATTGGGTGTATTTCTCTTATAACCTGGCAGATTTCTGTGTGTTCCATTTATGGTACAGCCACTACACAAAGCATATATAATTATTAACTTTTTAAAAATGCTATATATTAGGCAATCTTCTGAGTAGTCCATGTAAAAAAGGATTCACATAATTTCTGCAAATACTTTATGAGGTGATAACTTATTATAATAGGCTCTGTTCAAAGCAGTTCCCTTGTTCTAACTAGTTTAATTCTTGCCATGATCTAATGAGAAAGAACAACCATCCACATTTCACTGGGAGGAAACTGAGGCTTTCTGCAGTTTCACGAGGAACCAAGGGCTGTAGACCTAGAGCAGGATGAAGCTGTCACATTCCTGAGCTGCTGCTCAGTTTCCATGCTTCCCAGGCTCCTGACTTACATCAAATGTTTATCTGTTGATTAATTTAGAGAGCTACTAGCACCATTTTTTATGTTTTTTACAAAGGTTAGCCTATTAAATCGTTCATCTATTTTCCTACTTTCTGTCTTCTATCTTTTATTCTACCCTTTATTTTTACTCTGGGTTTTTAACATAAGAGAAGCAATGTGATATTTAAGCTTGAGTGCCTTTTTTATTTTATTTTATTTTATTTTATTTTTATTTTTTTTTTTTTATTTTAAGGATAAAAGGAGGGAAACATTAACAGACATACAACATTTTACAACATATCACAAGCACAATACAGACAATACAGAGTTACAAACAAAGTGGTAGGGAATTAACAATGGTGGTTGTATTACATATTGATATCTTCAAAGTGGCTTCTCATGAAAACAGATATTATTTTATTTTATATCATGGTCTCAAGGTATATCCATTTTCCTACAATTGACTCAAGTTTATCTTTCTTCTTGACAGAGTAGTACTCTACAGTGTGTAAATATCACACATGTTTGCCCATTCTTCTGTTGATGGAAGTATAGGTTGCTTCCAGGGTTTAGCTATTATACATTGTGCTGTTCATTCTCAAAGCCAAAGAGCATCAAGGGAGGGAGGGAGGTGAAAGAGAAGGAAGGGATAAGAGATGAAAACAAAGGAATTGGGATGAGTTGTGTACAGGTACCGACTCCAAAAAAGAAGGTAAACTTTATATACTACATACAAGTATTAGTAAACTAAAATTGTTAAAAAGTAAGTAATGGGCTCATGCAAGTTTACCATATACAGTAAAATGCAATTTGTAGATAGTAAAACTTGAACCTATTACTGGGATAATATAATTTTATGCTTCACTGTCCTTAATTTGATTTGAACTTCAATATTATTTTGGTGTATTAATGTATTATTGTATCAGAAAATACCTTCATATAGCTTGGAGCAACGATCCCAATTCTTTGCCCATTTATTACATTTTCTTAGTATATATACGTATATACATGTATATATATATAAGTATACATATGTTAACTTATATATATAAGTATACATATGTTAACTGCATTTTTATACTCTACTTATTTTTTATACTCTATTTTTATACTTTACTTTATTTTTATACTCTACTTATTTTTATTCTCCTTGAATTTAGAAGTATACATATATGTATATACATATATACATACATATTTGTATATATATACATATATACATGTATATATACATATATGGGTATATATGTATACATATATATGTTAACTGCATTTTTATACTCTACTTATTTTTTATCAAGAATGCTGTTCAAGCACTGCATAAATATCAGTATAATATGAAATCCTATTTTTTTACACAGCTCACCTATAGTCTACATTTCTTCCTTTCACTGACTTACTGGATGAGTACTGGTCGCACTATATTATGTATAAATCATTCTTGATTTGGTCCCTTATTTTTACAAAAGACATGCTAACATAACATCTACAAATGTGCTTGGAAGGTATACCCTGTATATATATACTTCCTTGGATTAGATTTATCTTTGGAGTAGATTGGTAATTTGGCTAAGTGTAAAAATTCTTATTTCAAAATATTTCTTTTTAATGTAAATTCATTGCATTGTTGGTTTCTTATATCTACAGGGTTATGATATTTTTGAGATGTCTAAATTTCTGATTCTCTGCTTAAAACACTTTCTTTTATTTTTTCATGTATTTTGCTTTGATAGCTGATTTACTTTTTTCTTTCCTCTCATTGAAATTTTGTAAATGTCTCTCCATCTTTGTGACTCTTATACCTATAATGAAGTGTGTTTTTTCACCCCTTGTTCCTCATATTTTTGGTGAAATCTTCAATCCATCTCTCTCATCAGACTTGTGAAATTACAAATTTTCTTTCAGTCCTCTTTTTATGGAAAATTTTTTCTCATTCTTTTGGTTATGGTTTCTCTTATTCTTTATTCCACATTTAAAGACATTCACATACTTGGTTATATTTCTTTGGAAAATTTCTTTCCTTAAGCATTTCTTCAAATATTACATATAAAATCTACTCTTCTCTGTTTTTAAATACACTTTATTATATTTCAGAGACAATTGCTCATAATGGGAGAAGAGTTTTCATATGCTTATGGATATGTTATTGTTAATTTTTCTCATTTAATATTATTTTATCTCTCTTCTCTGTTTTTAAAAATATCTTTCTAAATTAATGATGGCCTTTACTTTCTAGCACATCTTCTGAGATGAAACAGTAAAATCTTTTTGAGAGAGTTGTGCATATCACCAGATCTTGATTACTCAAGATGTAGCCTCTTCACAAACGTGCTGTGAGCTGTGGTGTGCCATGGAGGTAGTGTAGGTCTGGCAGGATTATAACTGCATCTCTCTGAGGAGCAGTTGTGCCACTTGAAACCAAAAGAGACATGGAGTCAGTAGGCTCTCATCAGTTTCCTTAGTGTGAGGTACCAGTTTCCTTGCTGTTGGCACATGTGACAGGCTAGCATCAGTGTTTTAGTCACTTATTTATGAGAAAAAATGTGATATGAAAAGAAATGAGAAAATATAGTAAGGAGTTTTAGACATGCCCAAATACAATGCAATGTAATTTCTTCTTTACTTCTTCTGAACTGGAAAATATGTGAGAAGACATCCCACTTATGTGTTTATTTTTGCCTACCTTTGTCTTCACGTAGGACTAGTTCCCTGCTGGCAATTCTTTGAATCTACCTCACCGGCCCATTCTTCCACTTCTTAATGACTGTTGAGTTGACTTTGGATAGTTGATAAAAATTCAGGCATGATGTTTGTGATGATGAAGATTAAAAAAATACATGACAATATAAAACTATATTAAATTTAATAATATGAAAAATAGTGAAAAGTAATTTCTACTTAAATACTGGTATGAGAAGCCTGAGTTGTTTAGGAAGATCTTTCTTACCCAACAGCATCTGGCCTGCTGTGATGTTGTCTTTGGGAGACATTGTGAATCTGTAGCTTACATGATGACCATGAAAAACTGGACATAAATTTTCTATATGCTTGGTCTTTGATCTTGTTCTGATAAAAATGATCACCTATTTCTATTTATCCTTTTATGACACGATTTCTCATTACGTACTTTCTTGATCAACTATCCATGTTTATTTTACTGCTACTAAAGTCTCTCCTTGAATTTAGAAGTACATTCTTGAGTTGCAGACACATTCCTACCAAGTTATGTGAGGCTACACATTAATATTCATTTGGTGAGGGCCTATATTAGCTTTTTCAGATAATGTGTTATATTATGTTGAAGCCAAACTTTTAGGTGTCCAGTGGTGTTGACTACACTATGCACCCAAATCTAAGAAAGGAAAACAAACCATACGTCTAAGTATGTGTTTTCATATAGCTTTGTTTAGCATAAAGTTAATTTCATATTAATCATATGAATTTAGAAACTATGTTCTCACGCAGCAGAAAGATAGTTACTAATTAATGAGAAATACCTCCTGTATTAGCCCATGCATAAATTATGTCACTAACAGCACAGGGAGAGGGAGAGTTTGCCCTTAATTTTTGAAAATGAATTGCAATATTTTCTATAATTGCAGAATTAACATATCTCTCTAGAGTCCAGTTCATTCATAATTTTAATATCCATTAGTTACTATGATACGTATTCTAAGATTCTTGTCATTTCTACATACAGAAAATAAATTGATAGCAACACTAGTAATTTGCTCTACTAAAATTTAGCAATATATAGCAATAATTGCCCACTTTCTTAATACTGTGATTGGCATGTTATTCATAAACACATGATAGTTCATCAAATAATAAGACTACTTTTTGAAAAACAATCCTTTATTAACAATTTACTAATCTATTTGAGGATGTTTCCACTATAAATAAGGGCAGAGTGCACATTCTTGCACATAAAAATGAGTGCATGATATTTAATTTACCTTTGAATATGGAAAATGCATCATAGAGAGAAGTGCATATCCATTAATATACATATGACATGAAACATTAATATATTTTAGATGCTACTTTTACATACGTAACTAGAAAACTATAAGATCAACATGCCTCATTGGACATAATGTACATAATTTTTATATTTTATCTCTTCAAAAGCTTTTCTATAAGTGAAAAAGAAAACATGTCCTTAGCGTTTTCAAGAAAACAAAAATCGATCTTTAAAACGATTTACAGTCTTAATCTCTTAACTAAACATAGTTGTAAGGGTCATACTTTCTTTGAATATTATCATAATTTCTGGAAACAAGTAAGAAATTGGGGAGGTTTGGCTTCCGGCCCCTGCCAGAGGAGTCTCGTGGTGCAGTGTGGAAGGGCCTGGATCTGCGGCACATTCCCTGAACTGGCATTGTTTTTGCAAAACAGTTTACAGGTTGTCTGCACCTGTAAAGAGAGAAGCTGACGCTGCCTTTGTGGGGCCTATCTTTGCAAAATAAATATTACCAATAAAATATCCTGAGGCTACACTCGTGGTGCTGCATTCACAGAAATAGTGTGAAAACATTTTCCTGAAAGAAGCCTCTTTCCAGTGGATGAGTTCACGCGTGTGCCACCTTGATATACATGCTTCCTGCACCATCAGCATCTTCGTTACTGAGCAAAGTGGAAAAGATGCATCCTCTAGCTATTTTGTATTCTAGACGTCTCAATGTTATACATTTTTCTCTTTTTCTCTTTGCTCTCTGCTGGATGCAGGAGTAACCATATCCATAAAAGCAGCACTAGTATTTCTCAATATAGATGATGAATGACTGCCTTTGCCTAACCTCTCTGGGCTAGCATCAGAGGCCAGAGACACTTATTTTAGCATGTAAGTTACAAGGTCTGACTTTTATTATCTACAGATTCGGGCAAAGAATCGGTTGTAGTCTAAGACACTTCCTCTTACACTACATGACCAACAAGTTATAAATCTCAAAACTGCATTCTATGTTTCAGGAAATATGACCAGCAAATTTAAATGACTGAAATATAAATGAATGAAGTACAAAGCTTAATATATTATTTTTCCGTTGTAAAGGAAAAGTTAACCCACACACTTACACACTCTTTAATCAGCATAAAATGTATAAACATAAAAAGAAAGCAAGAAAAATAAAAAAACTGTACCCACACTTTCAGGTAATTAACTGTAAGGAAAGGATTTTAGCTGATATGTTTTTCATTTGATTTCACTAGGGTAGATTCTACTAGATTTCAAAGTCAATGGAGGGGGATAAAAATAGTTATATGCTTTACATTATTTTCTTCCATTTGCATACTAATAAATTCGGACATATTGCATACTCATTAGAATACAATTGTAGTGATATGACTTATTCATTTCTAGACTTACAACAGATATGTAAATAAAAGTCTAAAAAATTTGGTGATTCCCTTTCTGTTTGGAGCAGTAGAATAACTCAATAAAAGTTATTTCTAAAAATTGAACTAAAATATGAGAATATTGTCAAGTGTAGATGATTAGAATAAATTGAAGTATTTAGAGAAAAAGTAAAAACTGACAGTTCAAAGAAATACCAAGTGAGAAATCAGGTTAAAAGGAGTAAAACATTTTGCAACTGTCAGATCCCTTCTCAGACTAATCCAAATTTTATGAACACTATAGTTTTCGAAGACTATTGAGTACATTTTCAGAATTGCAATAATGATAAGTTCAAAAATTATGATATGTCAGCGTGTATGGGACACCTATTCATAGAATTATCTATCAGACTTATCCAGAGAAAACCTTGCATATATCACAATAGAAATTATATTTCATATTAAACCTAAGATTTCCTTCAAACTAAGATGAGCAAGACATTTGAGATAAAGTAGCTTTAGGAAATTAAGAGTTCAGAAAACTGTATCCTTAGATTTTTGATACTACGTTCAAATTCTCTGTTGACATCCCACATAGAGTAAACTTACAAATATGGAAATGTTGGATCTAGTTCTAATTTTTGATAATTCAACAATGAAATAGTCACATTGCATCTTTCATAGGCTCATAAATTTTAGTTAAAAGATATTTAAGGTAAAATCTCAGTTAGATGACGTTAAATGAATTATCCCACGTGACCTGACCTATGCTATACACTAGAAGAAGAAAGCAAGTTACCTCATTCTCAACCCAAAACTCTTCCCTTTGCTCATCATTAAAGAAAAAAATAATCAAAATTCCTGACAACAGAAACCATGAGAGTAGAGAGGTGATGAGCATAACGAGGTAAACACAATTACAATTAATATATTTTTGCCATGTTTTCTATGCTTTATTTTCATAATAATATTCTACAAAGCTTTTCATGAAATTAAACAGTGCCCCAGAGTCAATCTTCACATTGTGCATTTGCTTGAGGATATGACCAAAGTACCTGAATTTATGTCAATGTGAGTTTGTAAAAGTTTTCTACAAGAAAATCAATGTTCCATGGTTACATTATCTATTTTTACTTAGTTATCCTTGCTAAGTGGACCTTATTAATTATTTGGAAACAAGGGGCCAGGTGTGTGGTTAGATCAAATCAAAAGTTCTTTACGAGGAAGGAAGGAAGGAAGGGAGTCAGTAAAATGGAGGGAGGGAGTGAGGTGGTAGACAGAAAGATGATAAAATCTAGGAAAGATTCCAGCTGGAGTCTTAATTGATGGCTGCTAATTTGTGTTCTCTTGGATTTTTTCCAACTCTGTGGGGAGAAATTTAGCTGATGGTGAAAGTCATGTCAAGCTGATAGGGCACTTTCAGATTTCAGTGTAGTATAGCTTCCTGGACTCCACATGATAATACTATATTTAAATTCTTATGAATCCTATTTAAGGAATTAAAAATGCACAGCACTTTGAAGTGAGGGCTGTGATAACATTAGCAATGTCATTTAGATTTGTTTAATAATAGAAGCTCAATGATTGATAAACAGCTTCTGGGTTGAGTAATTATATTTGGCGGAGCTCAGAGTGATGCGGTTATCAATTATGGTGATGAGCTGTCCTGCTGGTTTACATGACCTTTCCTGGAATACCATAAGATGCCCCATTCGAGAATCCTACAGCTGTGGAGTGGGTAGTGATTCTAAGATAGGTATAAAAGGATGTAGGTTTTAATGAAATTAAACAATTCAACAGTTAAATTAAGCAAATTAAACAGTTTCTCATGTTTCCCAGTCAGATAAATTTATTTATTTGGGTCAAAGAGTCATTTGAGCTATAAACAAATAACTTCTTCCTTTCATCTAATTTTATTCACTATGACATTAAAAGCCACCTATTTTCCTTGTGGCAGAGACTCACAATATATATTAAAAGTTTTATCTGAATGCAAGTATATGAACATAAATATTTATGTTTCTAAAATGTGTGCATCGATATACATCTACTGATAATGGTTAATATTTTGGTAGCAAAAAAACTTGCTTGGCAGAGACTTGACCTATAGTTCTAATCCTCACAGAAATGGATGCTAACCGATCCGGATTTAGAAAAAGCAAAAGCTTGTTTCACATCTTCGTTTTCTCCTCCACAAAAACTGCTTGATCAATAAATTCGTATTTATTGCTTTGTAGAAGATCAAAGTATAAGTAACAGATAGGGTAAGCAAACCACCAGCATTGCTATAATAGAATTAGCGGCAGCCTTGAGAGAATGGCTAAGTAGATCAAGTTTACCCAGGAAACTCTCTAGCCACATTCTTTCTCCTGTGTCTCCTACATTTAGTCCAGCATCCTGCACCCACTTCCTGTCCTTCTATTTTGAACACTAGCACCTGCTAGCAGATATCTCATTTGTGGTGCACTGCGAATGACTCAGAACAGGGCTGTTCATTGTCTTTCGAGTTAATTGTGAAATTTCAAGCATGGATGGGTCATTCTAATAGATGCTTGCAGGAAATAGTAAGACTGTGATGTGTTTGAAGGTGGAAGATAGAAGTCCAGAATTCCACTAAAGGGACTTGAACCAAAAAATCCACAATAAGCAGAAAGTTTGAGAGAGTGAGCGAAGGTAACCAAATTAGGTCTAGAATGCATAATTAGTCAAAAAATGAGCGTCTCAGTGCAGAATGGGGCAGAAACGCACACCAAGAGAAATAATCGTTGTATATCTACTTTCTTCCTAAATCATGGTCTTTACATCTACTAACAGCAGTTCTGTCTAATGGTCTTTTTATTTTTTGGTGTAATACAATAAAGTGAGCCATTTTCAGTTATTTGACTTCCCCAAAATAAGTGATCCAAACAATACAAGGGAGGAAAAGAAAAACAAAACAAAACAAAACAAAGAAAAAAAACAAAGATACTTGTAATCTCCCTACCTATTGCAAAATGTGCATGTATAGAGTCATTCTGCTAAAGAGTTTGTTTCGATGGATTGTGGACATTTTCTTATTCGGTGGAATTAGAACCAATAAACAAGGCTGACATTGCAAGATCATTGTGTTCTTCAGGACTGGTTTTGAATCCTAGTAGACTTCAAAGTAGCATATTACTAAGAGAAATCTACCAAATAGAATGCATCTTTAAGCAAATAGTTATCAGGGAGTAAGATCTTTCTCTGTGTTTTTTATAACTCTTCCAACATAAAGAAAGGATTCATGAGCTTTTTCTTTAACTATTCACTTAATAAAGCATGCATTGAGTGCCTATAATAGATACTATTGTGTAATAGTGTTGTATATGAAGATGTCTGAGAGAAATAGGTTCTGAATAATTGAAGTATAATATATGGTTAGTTTTTATAAAAAGTACACCTCAATACATGGTGCCACAGAAACACAAACCTCAAACAACATGCCATTTAACAGATAGAGAATTCATTTTCCACAGCGAAATCTGCATATAATGCATTCAAATAATATAAGAAATATTATACTTTCATTGAATTTAGTTGCCTTGGGCCAAGGAGATAGTTCAATGGCATAGCACCTGCCTAGCAAGTACAAGGTCTTGAGTTCAACTGCCGGTACCAAAAAAAAAAAAAAAAAACAGTGAATTTACTTGCCTTCAATTCCCTGAAGTTTTTTGTTTTGTTTTGTTTTGTTTTTGAACACATTCCAGAAGTATCAATGCACTGTTCATTCCTTTTAATTTCTAGCCTTTAAAAGCACATGTAGTAATCTAGCATTTTCTTTCAGCTATTTGTAATCTCATTCTGCATGAATTCTGTCTTCATTTCCCTAGTATCCACCATGTGTATAAGAATGACTACACAGAGCCTAGGTGATCACATCTGCTGAGGTGAATCTACATAATAGATATAATAAAAAAGGACTAGTTTTCTGAGAATCATGTCTTACTGGTCTATCCTCTTGACAGGTAGTTGACCTTTAAGGATGTATAGCTGTTTGCATTATAAAATGGAAGACAGCAGCATATAGCACAGGTTAGCATGCACAGCTTGAGAGAGTAGATGCTTAAGTGTGCATGAAACTTCCAAAGGCATTTATTCTGAGAGAAATAGAAGGTAACTTTCCATCCACCCTCTCTCTTTCTATCCATCACATCCTTTCTCTAGCGAGATTATTTGGGGTTAATGTGTCTGTTCAGATCAGAAGTGTGTCCAAGCTGAACATTGTCGTTCCCTTAGGAAAGGAACAACAGACATATTAGGCTGGCTATGGCACTGAATAAGAATCAGAAACAGTGATTCTGTATCCATGTGTCCACTTACACACGGAGGTTCCTTGGCTAAGTACAACACAAAACCCACATCTTTCCATGCAAAAGACTCCATTCCGGAAACCTTTAGTCTGTTAGAGCAGCAGGGAGTTTTTCACAAGTTCTAGGCACAATTTAGGAAACCACATGGCCTTTTTAGCCACCCTGCTGCACTTTCCTCAAAGTGCAGCTCAGCTGCTGACCATAGACAGCCTCTTGTTTCCAGGAGTGAAATCTGCTGCTCTACCAGAGCTGGTAGGAAACGGAGCCGCAACTACCATCCTAGAGAGATTCGCGTCCAGCCAAAGTGGCTACATCCAATTTTGCCACTCAGCATAAAAGCTATAGAAAACCGGTTTCCTTCAAACACTTGCATATGATGTTACAGATACTAAATAACCCACGTATCTGACCAACAGAGCATGCAAGCACACTTCAACACTGCATAGCTGACAGGAAGCATACAATGTCTCATTTATATCCAAGGCTCAACATGTAAACCTCTCACTGTGTAAAATAACGAACAGTTCATTTACCCGGCTAGCCTCCTTCTAGGTATCTTCCTGAAAGTGTTAAAGACATCATATTATAGTGATACATGCATGTCTATGTTTATAACAGCACAACTGACAAAAGTTAAATCTTGGAAAGTGTTTTATATTAAAGTTTCTCAAATATCTTTGGTATAATACATAGGACAAAAACTTAGGGCTACAAGTCACTAATTTATCAGAGATAGTTGAAAAAGGAACTGAAAAAAAAATAGATACAACATTTCAATCACTTTTAAAATATTACAAGGCTTCCTTATGATTTTTTGGATGTCAACCAAATATTCTAGAAGACTAGAATTGTAAATGATCATGAACTATAATTACATGATAGAAAACATCATCATTAAAAATGTAAAGAAAAATTGAGGTTATATGCCACTTAGTATTATAATGGCTCTGATATTTTTATTAAAGCCACCATAAAATTGACATGTTCCTTCTTAATGACAAGCATGACCTTATATAGTTTTGAATATTCAATGTTATATTGAGTGGGCTCAATGACTGCTTAAATCATCAGGACAAATCAAAGGTTGGCTTACCCTGGAAATAAATTATGGGAGGAAGTCATACTTGCAGTCATTAAATGATACTTAAAATTTCTTAAAGAAGCAATCTGAGGCTAGATGGCTTAACTTTTTTTGTTTGTTTGTTTGTTTTTTCTTTTTGTTTTTTCTCCGGTACCAGGAACCGAACTGACAACCTTGCGTTTGCCAGGCAGGCACTTTGCCGCTGAGCTAAATCCCCAGCCCCAGGATGGCTTAAATTTTATTAAAGAAACTCGAAATATGTGCACAGTGGTGTCAAGTTTAATGGAAAGACGTCTTCATGAAAACATGGAAGGGCGAATGGTGACCCTAACATTTTTAAATTTAATCATGGGAACTTACATAAAAATGATCTGATCTGAAAAACAAGAAAAACATTTTTAATGACTCAGACTCCCTTTCTAGTTTATCTGACCTGATTTGTCTTGTCTTTAAGGAAAACCTATGTTATCTAATATGATCTTCTTACTTCTGTGGTTTATTTATTATGCTTATTCTCATCTGAGGTTCTTTCCTTTACTCCTTCCATATTCACTGTAAGTTTACATGTCCTTGAAATCTAAGCTTAGCTATCGTAGCCACCATAGACTTATTCATGATCTCTCCAGTCAGAATTAATTTACTTCTCTTCTGTGCATCCAAAGCTGTAGTTTATTTCAGTATCCATTGATGTGGCCTTACAGTACTGATCTTCATGTGCACAGTTAGTTTTATTCCTGGTGTGAGGATCTCTAACAGGCAAGAGTTAGGGTGAGGGTGTCTGATTTACCACGGACCATCCATCATCATACCAAGAAAGATGAGTATAGCATGACTTCAGACCATAAATACTAGACACAATGCCATGAAAATGGGTTATGGATACTGTAAATAGAAATGCTAATTGAGAACCTTGCTATAGACAAGGTAAAAGTTACAAGATTTGAAGTTCATTGTACTTAGAAAAAAAGGAACAAGCACACACTTTAAACTTATTTAGGATTCACAACAATTCACAAATTTGAGCCATTCCAACAGCATATCAGTCAGAGATGGTAGAGGCATTTCAGAGGTATTTGAAGGCTTGGTACTGCTATAGTGTAGGAAAACATGAACCGAAGTATATAAATAGAATTAATCTATAAAGAAAACAAAATTGTTTCAAAGCTATGTTCAAAAGGAGTCTTACTGAGCAATAATTATTATTAGCACTGATATTAACATTATTATTGTAAAATGTTTGAGTAGGAGCTCGAAATAACTAAGCGCATATTTTATTATATAATTAAAAAAACTTTTGAGATTATCCATTTTTGTTCTCAAGAAATAATTATCATAGTTTTTGTTATAAAGATGAACAATCAAGCTTAGGGTAATTGTCTTAAATTTTGTAAACCTTAAGTTATTATTTAAAATATTTTATACAACTAGATGAATAAATTATATTGGGATATTAGTTATAGATCTTTAACAGAGATTTATAAGACCATAAAAGTGAATTTACAATGTTAATTGCTTAGATCGCTAATATACCCTACTTTTAATCACCAATTTGGTAAGTTACCTATACATTCATGAATCTAAGAGTCTATATTCTCACAACCCAATATCTATTCCTGAGAAAAACACGCTTGCCACAATACAAGTTGTAAGAAGGGAAGAGGACAAGACAGAAGGAAGGATGGAAGGAAGGAAGGAAGGAAGGGAGGAAGGGGTAAATATTATTTATTGACTATTCAAGTTATATTGATAGGTTAAGTATCAGTCAACCATTTACCAACAAATAATAAAATAGGACAGGCAGGAATTCTATTAAAAAGCTATTGTAATCAATTCCAATGCCAAGGAGTATGTGCTATCAGCTGGTATCAATGTTATATGAACTTAATCTACATAAATGCTATGACACTCTTTTTATACTATAATCACATGAAGCACAGTAAGATTTGGTAGTTTCTTGGGAGATAAACCTCAGAAACAAAATAATGTTGGACACTGCACAGGAAATGTCATGACATTTATTTCTTCACTGTGGATGATCAATTTTTAACTTGGACATGGGACAGAAAACAAATGTTCCCACAAATTCCTTTTAAATTTGCCCCCTGAAAGTACTCCCTGCCATCATTAAATGACTTGTCAAGGGAGTGCTATGTACTCTGCAGTTGACTCAGAGAAAAGAGCAATTTTGTAACAGAACATGCAGTTAGAGAGTTAACAGGCTGCCACATGATACAAATATTTCTTAACCCTCTGCCATAAAGATGAGAAACCCTTGAAGCGAAAAGTGAGCATCAAGCCCACTCAAGGTACGTCGTACTGCAGATAAACGGCTTCAGCTTGTCCTTTCTCCACCATTATTTTTGCCCACAGAGTCTTGTGTACGCAGGACTTGTTCAGTAAATATTATACAGAAACATAAAGGGATTTAAAGTTTGATTTCAACACATTTGAAGAAGGCTCACGCTTTTCCAACTTGGTGAGCTGGCACATATTACAGTACTGTTGCACATTTTTAATCATAGGATGTAGGCTGAGTCGTTTGCAAGAAATTTTTGAATTTTCTTTTTCTCAGACAATATTTTGAAAAGATTGTTTTGAGACTGTATTCAAGGTGCCTGATACTTAAGATTAATATAACTTAGTAATTTCGAGTTCTCAATTCTGAAAGTGGGCAAGAACCTCTAAATGTTCAGATATGGATATCTATTTAAATACTCCCAGATTTAAAATTTTCAAATTTGCCATTTATCAGACAGTTGTTGGAACTGTCCTAGTTTTATGACATGATTTCTGTGCTAACTTAAAGAATCTCTCAGCATCCTTTGATTTAAATTTCTAAAATTACTGCTTTCATGCTTTCAGATTTTATGCCTGCATAATAAAATCTGTTTCGTCCATCAAATTTTGGCTATTGACCATCTCCACAACTTTTTGGATAGTGTTTTTGTCAAGCCTCCAGCCTCATTTCAATCAAAGACCTGTGCATATGACCTTCCGGTAATTCTGAGTTCCCAAACAGCTAGGCGTTCGCCTGTATCCTAACCTTTTGTACCTGTCCCAGGCTTGGCAGGTAGCATCACCATCTCATGAACTTTGTATCCTTTATCAGCTTTTCCACACTTTATTCATCCAATTATTTCCTTAGCAATTTTTTCCCTATTTTCATATTACTATATGATTATTCCTTACTATTATTCTCTTTTATAAAGAGACACTCTGCAGTAAAAGGGAAATATTTTGCTTTTGTATGTACAGAGCTTCAAATAACGCTGGCTGTAAAGTCTGCATTCAAGAAACATCTGTTGAAAAAGCAAACGAACAGGTGACAGTGTGAATAGATGGATCAGGTAAAATTTTGTGTCACAAAATATACTATTATTATTATTAGTTTTTTTTTTCTTGGTTTTTTTTCTGGTGCTGGGAATCAAACTCATGACCTTACACTTGCCAGACAGGTGCTGTGCCTCTGAGCTAAGTACCCAGCCCCAAAATATACTGTTATTGAATTCTATCTCTACACTATTCTGTCTCTATTATATAGCTCTGCTCCCTTTTATTTACTTGCAAATAATACTCCAATGTTAAAAATTACTAAGGAAATTGAGGTTCTCCCTCTTTCAGTATCATATTATTCCAAATATGGTTCCAAGACCAGTGGAACAAACCTTATGCAGAGTGGGATCTCAGGCTCTGTTCTAATTGATTCACATAGAATGAATGGGACAGTAAGATGCCCAAGAGATTCATGTGCACATGTATGTGTGCAAAGATCTGTTCTAAACTGAACTAGGAAGACTTACAAGACTAAAGAGCCTACAGAAAATTTGAAAAGGACGTGTAGTTTTTAAATGTGTCCCAGTGTTACTTAGAGCTAAAAAACTGCTGCCCATTCATAGTGTTTGCAATGACAGAAAGGTTCTCTACCTGGACCGGCTGAAGTTATCTACACTGATCACTGCAGAAGAGATCAATATGAGTCAGAAGACATACCGTAATTTTGTTTAAATTTAACCAATTTCAATTACTTTCATTAGCCACATGTGGCTAGTGGCCACTGTGTACTGAGATCATGAGTCTATTTCACAATGCAACAGCCTTAATCAAACTTTGGGAAACAAGGATGCTAAGCTAAAGACTTTGCAAAACTGAAGGAGTAGATAGTAAGATGAAGAAATATATCTAAGACATCCTCAAGAAAAAAAAGTATTCATCAAAGTGATTACATAGCACATTTTAAAATGAGTTCATGAACTAATTATAACATTTCAGGATGATAAATGAGACAAACTAGTATTTAATTAAAACAAAAACAAACATTATGCTTTGATTTTTCCTCCAAATATCATAAAGTAACAAGAAAAATAAGTAAATTTAAATGAGTAGATATGAGCTTTAGAAGACAAACCCCCACACATTTTAAAAGCTAGAAAGTAGAAAAATGAGTAGGATTAGACATGGCATATCCCCAGATGTTGAGGTGTATGAACATCTGGGTAAGGGGAGCAATCCCATTTATTCCAGTTGGAACTGCTGATGACCTGAAAAGACCAAGATTGGCCATCAATAGTTCTTTTTAGAAATAATGGTAACACAGAGGTTGTAAACTTGTTTGAGAAAAAAGTACCAAGCATAGACACCAATACCTCTTCCCTCATTCTAATCACCTAGGGGACCGTTCCTCCTGCCTGTCATCACCACTGCCAGATCTTAAGAGAGAAGACTGAGGGGATATACTTTAAAAAGAAGAGGAGTCTTGGACATGATAGTGAAATTAATTTGGAAATTAGAGGAATTAAAAGAAAAAGTTGGACATAGCTGTGGTTTACTTACTTGGCTTATACAACTGCAATACGTAATCATGTCAGTAAATAAAGAGCGTTGTGGGGTAGTCAAATCAGGCAATAAAAGAGGAAAAGAGAGGAGAAAGAACAGAAAAGGGGGAGATAAGAAGGGAGGAAAGGAAAGGAAGGGGAGGGGAGGGGAGGAGAGGAGAAGAGAGTAGAGGAGAAGAAAGCAGAGGAGAGGAGAGAACATATATAGAATAAAATTCAAAGATAAAATGAGAAAACCTTCATAGAAGTAATGCAAATGATAAGTTGATGAAAAGTAAGAGCTAAATTTTAGGAAATCTAAAGAAAATTGACTGAGTAGTAGGAATGTCAGAAAAACACCTATACTATAACTTCCAACTCATATATTAGACGAAAACCCGTGAGTATCTAGATCAAAAATTTTAAGACTCCTGTACAATAGATAAAACAAACCTATAGTCTGATTTAAGCTTGAGAATTTTCAAAAGCATCCCAGATCTGCTCTGTCCTGTCCTCAGAGATGTGTCTTTGGTCGTCAAAGCTCAGCCCCTTTCTGTGGTGAACAATTATAAAGTGCCATCTGTCTTGCTGATTTTCTTCCTTAATTTATGCCAATAAACCTATTTAACATTTTTACCTTGTGTCTCTGGTGAGGTTTGGCCTCTTTTCTCTTGTTCAACACAAGAGGTAAAAAGTGTTCCCCATCACCCATCCTTTCAGAGAGTGTGAGAGATGTGTGCAAACACACAAGGAGCCAGCTGGGGCAGAAGCAGATCGGAAGTTCTAGGACAAAGTGAGTGGGTCCAGGAGAGAGGTGGAAGTCACAAAAATATGACGATTATTAAAACACAGCCAACTGGTGTTTGAATTCTACACAGCAGTCAAACCAACTAGGAACAAGTCAGAAAGACCTAAAGAAGACTTCTTCAAGCTCAAGTCTGTGAAATGGAAAAAACTAGCTGATATATTGAAACATGATTTACACCACTGGATGTGAGACCTAGATATATTAGCAAGTATAAAAGAACTGTCCCAAAATCAAGGGAAAAGTGGAGAGGAAGACTGACCTCATGGATCAGTTTAAAAGCATTTACTTCCAAAGATACCATAATGTGTATTTTTAAGTGTCAGTCTGTTTTTTAAAATGAAAATTAAATGGCAGAAAAATAAACAAGAATGTCTTTCAGTGGATATTGTTGCGCACCCTTAATTCAAAAATGTGAAATCTGAAATGTTTCAACTTGTAAAACTTTGAGCAGTGACACAACGTCCTAAGTGGGACATTTGGAATCTAACCTCATATGACCTGTTACAGTTACAGTGCTGGTGCACGAGAGATAGTGTACACATTACCTTCAGCCATAGATGTGTATGAAATGCACATGACTCTGGTGGTTAGACTTGGGTCCCTTCTCAAATACATCTCACCGTATGTATGCAAATCTTCCCAAATAGTAATAAACAGTTACAGTGTAAAGCACTTGTGTCTCGAGCCTCTCAGGTAAGGGACAGTCAGTCTGTATCAGTGATCACAGAAAGCGGCGTGGTGTAGAACAGTGGAAAAGTTCTATGGAGGATCACTTCACTTAGAGCTACACAGAACCATCGGATCCAACCTAGCACTCACGCAAAGAACAAAGGGCAGCACAAGACAAGGCTCACCTTTCAAAAGATCAAGAGGTGAGAGAAAAAGTTCACTCTGACTGTGCTAATAATGTTAGTTGGGACTTTTTATTGATTTCCTACTAGCCATTCTCCTGGCCACTGGGCATACAGCGATGAATAAAAGAGCCCCAAAGTATAGACTTGGCAGTTTTTCTCTCCTCTTTAGTGACTGGAAACTGTGAAACCAATGCTGCGCATAATGTTCTAAATCCAAGTTTTAGAAATTGTGGAAATGACCACTACTACAAGGCTCAGTCCTCCCCTCACACCCCTCTACTAACATCGTCCCTCTGATGCTGTCCCCCAGTGAGCTCCGATATCTCTCCCCAGCCTATCTTTTCTGCTTTACTGGATTACAACATTTTTATCATACATCCTGATACTTCCTTCATTCAAGTCCAGGCCCAAATATCGTCTCATCAGAGGGAACATCTCTGTCACTGGAATGCTTGCTGTCCACTCACTGACTTTCTCTGTTTTATTTTTCCTTACTGACACTTATAACCACCACTTCATGTGATATGCATGTATTTGTCCACATATTAATTTTCAGCATTTTTGTGACAGAAGCTAGGTCATTTTCTTCAGTCCATTTCTCATTTTACACATAGTATGTGCTAAATGATTACATTTCAAGAAGGAAAGTCATGTCAGAAAAAAGTATAATTCAAGATGAAAATGAAAGCTTAAAATAAGGCCTTATAATATGTTACTAGATGTACATATTTATAAAATTATTTTACCTTCTGATCATTAAATTAAGATCACTAACATTCACAATTAGTTTCATTTTTGAACTAAAATATTTTCCTGATGTGAGTACAATTACCCGAAGAAGACAGATCAGGGTTTTTTATAAATTTGTCCATTCTTTTTGGGGTGTTTAAGATATCTTTTCATTGAGAACATTTTTGTTTTTACACATTTATTTAAAAAAATTAGGTTGGCAATGCTCTATGTAGCACTTAATGAAGTCTGGACACATACTGAAGAATCTCTCAGCTCCGTATTAGTCACCGTGTAACAAAGAGGTAGGGAACGACCGGAAAAAGACAGCTCTGACATTCTTGCTGCACTGCTCTTCGGAGAAGAATAACGGCTAAGAGGTACTGAATAGTAATAAAAGACGAGGCACTTTGCAACTCTGCTACTCTGCATGATTTGCTGACCATCCTTCACAAATAGTTTCATTTTTGAGCTAAAATATTTTCCTAATGTGAATATAATTACCCAAAGAAGACAGATCAGGGTTTTTCATCAATGTGTCCATTCTTTTTAAGGTTCTTGAGATATTTTTCATTGAGAACATTTTTGTTCCTTCAGTGGCCTGCTTTGCCTTTTTCCTCCTAACTCCTGAAAGGAGAGATAGATTTTTATCATGCTTTTTATCTTTCAAATGTGGGCAACTTAACTGATGTCAGGACTGGCCTGAGAGTGACCTGAGAGAGGCTTAGACTGCCCAGTACAAACCATGGACTCCCATTACTGGGCAGAGGTTGCCCTTGGGAAAAAAAAAAGGGGCAAGGGCAATGAAAAGTTTAATGTAGGACTACGATTGCCTTGCAGTCCCTGACGCCAGCTCTGTGCACCAGCCTGCACTGATTGCCCCTATGGCCTTAAACTCAAATATTTTATCCAGAGTTTTTGAGATTCCTTAAAGTTGTCCATTCAGCTTTAAAACTTGCATATGCTCCATTCTCCCTTTGGACACTTGCTGATATTCGCTCCGAGGTCAGCCTGCCTGAAGGGAGAGGAATAAAGCCTGATCTTTCCCACTGCTGCAGTCTCGGATGGTTTCCTATGCGCCTTTATGACAGTCAGTACTTTGACCTCGTCAGCGCTGTTGAATCTCCAAAAGGGACCCAGCACTTTGAGGTACAATGCGGTTTCCCTGAGCCCCACCCTTTCCAGCTGCCCCTTGCCATTATTCACAAGAAATGACAGTTTTCTCCTGATGGAGACCCGCATCCGCGGAAATCAGCAGTGAATGTGATAAACTGGCCATTACACAAGACAGCCTCAGTCTGAACAGAAATATAAGCTACTCTGACACTGTTGTTTGTTTATGGGACAGACTGACCTTATAAACTCCAGCTTATCCCAGTATGCACTAGGACAACTGTGGTGTGGCTGCAAGTACAGCTGCCCGTTAAAAGACAACAACAGGAAAGAAGGGTTAAAAGGAACAAACCCAAATGCAGAAGACTTAACCCAAAACTTTCTGCTAACAATCACTTGTACGGCCGTGGGCAGTAAAGGGGAGTAGAAATCTAGTGACCAATAGGAAGGCAAAGGAGAACTGGGACATAATTTTCTCACCAATCTTAAGAGCACTGGGTAGGATGTAAGTGGTGACTCTCTGTGAAATTGCAAAGCAAGCACATAAAATATAATTTGCTTCTGTGTCGGCAAAGGGAGGGACTGCAGGTGGGCACTGTGAAAATCTGTAGCGTGCAATGTAAGCCTGATGGAAATCGTTTTAGGAAAGCGTGTGATTACAGCAACCAATTTGAAGTTGGAAATAAAAGATGATTACTCTGTATCTGGGAGCTCCTGTCCCAGTTTTATCCCAGGTGGCCATCAAAGAATATCCACTCAGAAACGTCCTTCCCCAAACCCTAGAGAGACCGCTAGAGAAAAATGTTGGTAGCAATGCGATTCTATGTCAATATGTTGGCAGAAATTACTTGGGATTTCATTTTTAAATGCCAGTAGCAGATTCGAGTGTTCCTTCCTTCCTGAAAATGAAAGAATCTTTGCATAGACATCCTGCCCTGATGCCTTGACTAACCACAATAGTGTCACCTTCTTACTACCATAATGTTTTTGTGAGTACAACTCCATTTGCCTAATTCTGATGCTGAGTTTAATAATGAATGTCTCTGGCAATGGAAAGAAGTTCTTTATGGCAATGACTTAAGCAAAAAGGGAAAAAACCCCAAATCGCGAGCGCGCGCGCACACACACACACACACACACACACTTTAAACTAATCTTTGTGTTATGTCTCTTAATAATCGTTATGGTTTGTGTCTACATGTCCCCCCAAAGCCTCATGCTGTCATGGGGTGGGATTCTAGAATTTTCGATTGACTCATGGTCCAATGCTGGGATTATGGTTGTGAATGCTACAACCACCAGAGGATGCGCAGCTTGCATACAATATAAAAGAAGGAAAGAGGCTGCTAGTTGTTGCTCCTCTCTTTTTGCTCTTGCTGCTTTTGCTGCTTTTTGCTGCCATGAGCAGTTGCCCTCTGCCATGTGCCCACCGTGTTGGAGCCAGCTGAGTATGGACTGAAACTTCCACGAACTGTGAGCTAAATAAACTTTTCCCTCCTTAATTTGAGGTGTCAGGTATTTTGTCTCAGGAATGAGAGATGAAAGTAACCAAGACAATAGCCCTTAGACTAAGCATGTAGGAGGAGGATTAATATAGGAGAAGGACTGGCAAAGCCATGTAGCCAGCCTATGAGGACACGATGGTCGCTAATCTCTTACACAGCTGCTGTGTCCTCCCCTTCCACCAGCAATGAATCCCTAGAAAAGGCTCCTTTGTTTCTTCATTGTGTTGGAGGTAGGCTTCGATGCTGGGTGGCTGTCTGCTTGCTTATTGTCACTGCCTGTGAAATACTGCCCAAGTTAGAAACTGCATACATGAGCCTGGGGCAAAGGGGTTATTTAGTTAGGTTTTGGTAGGATTTCCCTGATTTAACTGCTTTATGGAGCTTGATATTTCAGAATTACCTTTCCTCCCTTCTTGTGCGTGTTATTTTTCTGTTCTGTCTATATATCAAATAAAATAAACAAAAACAGCAAAGAGACACTTGCTTTGCCTTGTTTAGTTATTTAGACTAAGCCTCTGTGAACGTCACCACAGAACCAGTTTCCAAGGAAGTCATCCTGCCATTGCTCCAGCATTCAGGACCTGTGACATTCCCAGAGATGACTGTTCCCAGTGTCAGAGCCTTTCTCTTCACCACTGTGACTGATCATGTTTTTATACATTTAATCTATTTGTTTAATTACCCAAAAGACATTCATTATGCTGGAGTCCTTAGATGAATCTGAACAATTCAAAGAAAAAAAAAGGAAGGAAGGAAGAGAATAATTGTGTAAACTTTTTCTTAAAGTTTTACATTGTTTAAGTACTGAAAAACGTAATGAATTGTTCCATATCACAGTTAGAATCAAGCAAAGAATAGCTAGATACATTAAAACATTGGTTCCAGCCAGGGATGGTAGTGCATGCTTGTAATTCCAGCACTTGAGAGGCTGAGGCAGGAGGATCGCTCCAAGTTACAAGTTAGCTTGTGCTACATAGTGAGTTCAAACCAATCTGAACTACATAGTGAGATCCTGTCTCAAAATTTTAAAACAGTGATTCCCACAACTTTGGATTTTCAGACCAGCTGCATTTTACCATCTTATAATAAGAATGAGAAGAAAAATAATAATATGCTAATGATACGGCTATCAATATTTTATCTGCCTGAACAAGAACATTAATAAAGCAAAATGAATGTTGCAAAATCTTCTACAATCATAAGTTAATATCTTTAGAGAAAAATAGTTATGCAATTGGCAAGATATATTCTCACAATAGAGAAAAATTTATGAAAAAGGCAGTCTTTATATTTCTTTATTTTTTTACTCATATGATTGACATGATCACAGACTGGAATTTAAGAATAAATTCCTTACGCATTCTATTTCTTTAATCACTCCACTTGGAGAAGCATCTCATTGGTGTGGAATTCCAAATGCTATGGGAGTCAAATAGCAATCCCATTTGGTCGCACCAAGAAATACCTTTATTTGATACAGAGCAAGATTGCTACAGTTTAGAAACATCTATGCTCCTCAGCTGTTTTACTGTCTGCAAGAGTATGGCTAGCAGTTATTCCCCACCTAACACCCAGGCCACCACTTATCTAAATGCATCTCTCTGTGGCAAGTGTGTTCGCATTCACATGCATAGCATCCCACTGCATCGTTCAAGACTCTTCCAGCGAGAAGGAAGACAGAATCAACAGAAAGTGTCCAAAGTGAGAAATAGCGTTTAGTGACTCAAGCAACTGAAAGGTTAAGCATAGTCAAGAGGCAAGAATGCAGACCTGGGGGGTCCCAGCATCTCAGCAGGACTCACAGTGCTTCTCTCAGGGCTCTGCTTTCACCTCTACTCCCCGTTTCTTAGACCCAGTGACAGGGCACCTGCTGCAGCTCCAGATGTACACATTTTCTCTTGGCCTCTTTACAAGAAAGAAAATGCTCCTTTCTTGCACATTAGCACCAACATGAACGCAGGAATTGTAATTCATTGGCTAGGAATACATTTGGGGTAGGCTTCATGCATAATATCCTTGAATTACAGCAAGTGGTGCTAAATCTGTTTTACCTCTAGATCTGATGCTATGGTAATCTACTCCTCAAGGGGAAGAGAACCTGAGGAAGGGATTTCAAAAAAAGAATATTTTTTAATCAAAAGAAGGAACAGGTAATGGTGGAGGGTGGACAGGCCAAACTGCAGCTTTAGCCACCTTAAGAATAATAATCACATAAAACTTCCCTGAGGCTTATCTCTAGAAGTCACCCCCTCTATACTCTGGAGAAGTGATTTATAGTTTTGCCATTCTGTCCTTCCAAAGACCTCAATAGCTCAGGTCCCAAAGGCTAAAAGCACTACAGGATTCGACAATAAAATTCTAATTAGCAACTTTGATTTCTGGAACTAACATGATCTCTGAGGATATCTGTTGAAAGTTTCGGTCATGTTAACTGAAACAACCTAAAAATAAGGAACTGTAGTGTTTCAAAGGATTTGTAAAGTTCATTTACAATAAATGAAAACAGCATATATTTTCTCTTCCACATAGTATGTATTACATTTCCATTCCTAAAATGGTCCCAGACAGAGATCGTAACTATTTCTCTTCAGTGGTGTCCAGTAAATATCTTTGTTTATATAGTGCTTATAAAACCCTGAGGTTCATTAAAGACTAAACCTCTATTCTAATATGTAGAAGTATCACTTCTCCATATCTTATGAAAATTAAATAGCTGTATGAATCCAGAAATCATACAAATTGCTTATTTTAAAGTGATGCTAGAATTGTCATTATTGATCACTAGTGACTTTTGCTTAGATTTGTCCAAATGTTAGGTGCTGTTACATTAAATAATACTGTTACATTAAATAATACTGTGCTGTTACATTAAATAATACTACATTCTTGAAAACACTTTTTAACTTGTGATTATCAAACATTTACAGTCCACAGAGCACATATTAGGTGATACAGAAGAATGATTCAGTGTGGTTAAAATCATTTAAAGCTGTAGCTCTCAGAGAGTTTACTTAGGAAAATTGCTAAAATTTGAAGAAAATGATAACACAGGAGCACACAGCACTTTAACCTTGATAGCATTTATATGCTTACATCAAAAAATTCAATTACACTTATTTTTGAAAGAACACAAATATGTGTTTGCTCTTTTGAATTCTGTCACACTTCAACTTATAAAACAGAAGTTAATTTACTTTATGTAAAATGCTATGTATTTCATCGAATATTAATCTTCATGTACAGCATATTTGTGTGTTGTTTTCTAGATTTATTCAACCTCAAAATAATTATTCTTTTTGGTTTCACATGGAAAGTTTGTGTGATTATATTAAAATTGTCTGGAATATGATGATTATATTACATGACTTTATTTTAAATAGCTAACTTCAAAATCTGAAAAACTATTACCCAAGGAAACTTTGAGACTCAAAAAGAAAGTTTATGTACAATCTTTATCACAAAAGTCAGAGGAGAGCAAGAGAGTGAAGACTGTATACACACACACATACGCACACACACACATACATTCCAAGAGAAAATTAAGAATCAAACTGTGTGATTTGGGGCCGGTCACTTCTGACACTTTTTGATTCTAATAAATGGTAGTTAAGGTGAACATGATATATAAAGCCAAGGGCACAGTATATTTTTGAGTGAAAACAAAATGGAACACAGAAAGGAAATGGACTGGAAAATAGTTAAGCAACCTCCTCTTTTTCCCTCAAAGAACTTACATAACACCTAATCCTATCTATCAGCTCTACATTCGGTCAGGTCACTTCAATAAACCCTGACACAACAAGATTTGAAATGAAATTCCTGTTTTCTTGGTGCTTGGGCTAAAGTCTCAGAGCAGAGAATAAAAATTGTCAGACTCCTCATATTTCTAAAAAGCCTCTTCAGACAGCATTCCAAGCCAGTCTGCCCCAAATGTTTTATCCACAAACAGACCCATGAGCCATTACCCAGGTGACCTAAAGAAAAAGCATTCTTTGGAATTCCACGTATCACACAAGCCTGAGATCATATATGATCTAATGCATTTATTGAATAGATAGATTAATTCAGAACATGTTATTTGTGAATAAAAGATTCACTGGCACTGTGCAGACAGACTTTTCTTTCATGAGATAGTAAAGCACACACTTTTGGAATTTAAAACCTACATTTTGCTAATCACAAATATTGAAGCCCATTCTTCTAATCCCTGTGTCAGGGTCCATCAATTTGATGTTTCCTCTCATAATCTATTTTGCCCTCTTTTTTAAAATACCAAAGCCATACAAGCAAGGTGGACATTATGTACTAAAAATTTTGTATGTAGCCAAAAAGGAAGGAGAGGGAGAGAGGGATGCAGGGGGAAGGAAGGAAGGAAGTGAAAAAGGAGTGGAGACGTGTTGTGCATGAGGATGTGAACATTGTGCAGTGCGCACATGCACTGATAAAGGAAAGGCCACAAACAGACCCCCATACACACATCGAGCGTGTTTTTATTGGCTTTGCTTTCATTGTACTGTACCTTTTATGTTAGGGTGCATTCCTGCCACTTGCCAAAACCTACCTACGTATCATGCTGCAGTATGTTGGAAGCAGCCTCAAATCTCATATTTACAGCACCTCTTGATCATTTTCTTATTTGTATTAATTTTATTGGTACAGTTGAGGCACACATGGTGATCACACTCACTGTAGGGAGCCTGTACCTGCACATGACATCCGCATTCCTCTTTGTCTCCCATTCCCCTCCACTCCCTTCAACCCCTCTTTCCCTCCTTACTTACAAAAGCTCGTTTCCATTTTGTCCTTCTTTTCTCATTCTTTTTCTCTTCCTTTCCTTCCTTCTCCCCTCCTCAAAGCCTAGTTCCCCTGTACTTTTGAACAATTTCTTCCCATTTCACAATACCTATTATGCATTTTGGTTATTTACACTTTCAGTTTCACAATGAGATATTTACACGTGTGTCTGATTTATTTCACTTAAGTGTACGGTCTCCTCATAAGTGAAATAAATCAGACCCACATGCACAAACATTGTATTTTTTCACTAGTATGAGAAGCTGAATGAGTACATAAGACCTGAAATGTACAATAGATACTGTGATTTGGGAAGAAACCGTTCAAAAGAAAAGAGAAACTTGGATGGGGAAAGGAAAAAGGAAGGACGAGAAAAGGAAAAGGAAAATAAAAAACAAAACTATATATATATATATATATATATATATATATATATATATATATATATATATTTATAAGTTAGGGTAGTTATATAGCAAGTTTCTCTTCATTGAAAAGAAAAGTTTGTAGTCATATTGTTTGGACAATATTTCATTCCTATATTTTGTACTCTGAGTGCCTACTATGAAGAAAACAATTGCAATATATTAATTATTGTTACTCTTCTATTAGCCTTGTTTGAACTTCCATTTTATTGCTTTTTGTCTCCTTAAAATAAAAACAGTATGGTCACAAAGTCCATCCATTTAGCTATACATGTCTCAAGTTTATCACTCTTTATAGCTGAGCACTGCTCCATTGCATTAAAAAGAAACACATCTATTTTATCCATTCATCAGTCGATGGGCATTTAGTATGTTTCTAAGATTTAATTATTACAAACTGTCTGCAGCTGAATACAAAGTCAGCATTAAGAGTTAAGAACAGTACAATCCAAAATAAGAAATGAAAGAGAAACACAATTAATTCAGACCAGTCCTCTGAAATGGGTCAACGTGGGAGGAGTGCGACCATTGTGAATTCTGTAGCAGGAATTTTCCCTGTTTTCCTTCCTCTTCCTTGAGCAGTCAATTTCATCCACAGTTCACCCTTTCCTCAGGCTCAGCACCAAGGAGCACCGGGAGCTACCTGCTCCTCTGGAGGGCTTGCGGGGTAGGGGCAGGGCAAAGGCAGGGGTTGTGATAATGCATGGATCTGTCCAACCCTGAGGCTTTATAGAAGAAAAGACCTTCTCTATCTGCGATGTAGCCTACGCTTCCAAAAGAATCAGACTGAAATAGATGTGGTGATTTGGTCTTGAAACACCTAACTCTTATGTCTGTTCTTAACTCGCTCAAAAGTGATGCTGTGGAAGATATTATATTGTGTTTCAAAAATCTCAATAATCATCTTTGCCTTCTTTCTTCTCTAAAGTGAAAAAAACTTAGTGGTTCAATTCCTGAGGTGTTTCTTTGTTTGTTTTGGCTGTGTTTTTCCTATTTACCTTCTTTCCAGATTACTTTTACCTTCAGTTATTATTTTGACCTGTGTCTTTTTTCATTCAGAATGAAAATATTATCTTTGTGCTAGTCTCTGCTAATATTTAGGCTTTTGTTCAACCTATACCATAAAATAATAAGACTAAATTTATCTTCCAAAAGGCAAAACTACTCACCTTAAGTTTTGGTGAACATTTTCCAAGGCCACCATCAGAAAACAAACCCAAAACACAGGGACGCTGAGTTAACCTGACTTTCCAGTTTTCTGCCTGCTTCATTCCCTCTGCTCCTGCTCTGTACACTGGCCCCTGAAGCACAACTAGAGCGCCTCATCTCCAATGTCTCCTTTACATTTTCACTTTTTGTGGGGCTAATCATACAATTCAAGTATTTCTTCTCAACACATAGACCCGCTCTCAATGACTCATACAGATGGACTCATCTGGCCAGATGGTAATTTTATGAATCTGTCCAGTCAGAAGTGTACCACCTCATACCGTCCCTGTCAGTGATAAAGAGCACACATAAAAGCCATCCAGTAGAAATCCATACTCTAGTGCCATTGTGGCTATCCTGGTTGGCACTGGCATGCCCTGTGATGTTTGTGCAATGGTCCACTACTTAATGAAACACTCATCTCGGTGTTGAGGTGAAGATATCCTGCAGATGTGGTTAACATCTGCAGTCAGTTGAGTTAAAGTTACAGAACTTTCCCTTAGTGGTTTTAGTCAGCTTTATCCAATCAGCTGAGTTTATATCAAAACTGCAAGTCTTGTGGAAGGGAAGAAATTCTGCCTGAAAACTGCATAATCAAAATCTGCCTGAGTTTTTAGCTTCTGGAAATACTCTAGATTTCAGACTTGTCATCTCCTCAAATCACATAAAACAATTCTTAACTTTCTCCCCTCTATGTTCTTTCCTATCTATCTATCTATCTATCTATCTATCTATCTATCTATCTATCTATCATCTATCTATCTATCTATCTATCTTCTATCATCTATCATCTATATCATCTGTCTATCTATCTGTCTGGCATGGACCATAGATAGACTGCTGCAGTCCCATAAGATTGCACTGTCTTATGATACCATAGCCATCTCTACAGTTTGGGTTAGTATAATGTACTCTATGATGTTCACACAGAAATGAAATATAAGCTAGTAGTGAATTTCTAAGTATAGATCTCCATACACATATATGTGAACTATAGTTTTCTCTTGCTCTGTTGCTTTGGTTTATTTTAAACTTATCAAGCCTGCTCCTAGATGGCATCACTCACTACTACCCTGCCTATGCAGATATTCCTTGTTTAGTGACCTACCTGTTCAATAGCGGTTCAGACTTTTAGTCTACTTTCAGGCGTATAGCACGGCAACAGGAGTGGCAGTGTGGCTATATGGTGGCTTCTTCTACAGTGAAGTACTGTAATTTTCACTGATTGTATCATACATTACAGTAGTTTTATATTGTTATACATTACAGTACTGCATCATCAAGTTATGCAAATAAAAGCAAAGTCATCAAGTTGGAATTTCCTTTGACTATTTCTTTGTTGTGAATGCTGTAATATACTTATTACGCACAATTCCTCATTTACTCACCAATTCATTTAATGACCTACTGGCCGAATGAACCTCGGTCATTACAAGAGGAATGTCGGTAACAGGCTCCCTCTCACCCTTTAATCTTATTAAATATGCACAATTCGGTGTCCTATGCAGTGTTTTGCATCTAAATGAACATGAAATATCTTACTGAAGAGAAAAGCTAAAGGACTCAGTGATTCCATCCCTGTTATTCTTTTACTTCAGCCCATTTCACTGTACATTTGGCTCATATTTTGTACATAGTTTGTGCATTTTGAAAAGCTGAAGGAAAGATTTTCAATGTGGACTTTTCATGAAGAGGGGCTGAGGGGGACAGAGTCCTCTCAGGAGGCCGGGGGGGGGGGGATGGAAAGAGCAGGGTCTTCCCGTATGCCGGTGACTGGCGCTGTGTAGGACAGATGCCCTTTCCTTTTGCTGACATAGAAAGGGGCCAACTTAACAAACACCAAGAAATCATATTTCAAAGGTATGAAAGAGCGTAACTCATCCTCTATTTAAGACGTGTGAAAGTACGTATTAACTTATTTCTTTAAAAGTCTATCTGAACACACGTAAGTTTTGAATTGTACATATAATTTATAGTTACTGAAGCATAAGCAGCGCAATAGGCCTCCATGGGAATTTTATTTTCCCAAACTATGTGAAATCACTTGAATTTTCCATTCCTAGAAGAGATACACACAACAGTGTACTCATTCCTTAAAAATCCAAAGACTGCAAGTGAAGATAAGAGATGTAATCAGTGTTTTGATGCAAGGGGACGATATTATGAAAATTGCACTTGTATAAAAATATGCATCTATTCTCAGGGGAGGGCAGTTTCGAATTTTCTAAATATGTCAATTTTGTTTCCTCTTTAATGTGCACTTTTTTCCTTAGTCATTGTATGAGGAAAGGAGCTACTCAACCGTGAGGGTCTGACTGACAGAAGATGATGTCCTGAGCTTTTCCGTAATATTAACTCTCTGATTTTCAGAAAAAAGTTGTCTCAGACTTGTGAAAATAATCTTAAGGCACATTCCAGAGTCATTTGGGGAGAAAGCTATTAAAAGTACACATCCTGAGTCACTTTAAAAGAATAGATAAATCATTTAGTTTTTAATTCTTTCTTTTATGAAAGTAACTTACACATGCAAAGCTAATTTGTTCCTCTTGATGTGATTTTTCACTTAAAGACATAATGAATTTTTGAAAGTATTAAAAATGATGCCATTAATAGTAGATTTTAAAATGACCACTTTAAAAGGCTGATAATCAGTACTTTCCAGTGATTTTCTGAAACTATTTCTCACTTCCTTTTAGTGTGTATATTTATCCAGGAAAAAATGGAAGCAAATGAGTAAACACAAACATTTAGGCATTAATTGAGTTATTTTTGGTTGAAGTATGATGTTTGAAGGGATGAGGAAGGAAAGTGTCTGGTTTTAAAATGGAAGCAACAGTTCACATTTAGGTGGTTTTCATCCTCTCTGCTTATATGATTTCCCTTAAGGTTTCCCGGGGGGTGGGGGAGGGTGGCTGCCCTTTGTTCCAGGCTCCTGTAGCCCAGTATCTGCCTGAGCAGCTATGCTGGTTCAAAAGCCAAGCACCCTGAAGTCAGAGTTCTTTCTGGAAAACTCTGAAGTTACACCTCCACTGCTTTCTGAGAGTACAGTGTATTACTATGTGCACATTCTAAACAGAGACATGCTGTCAGCCTAAAGATCACCTCATTCGATGACAGAAACACAAAAACATCAACAACAACCAGAAAAAAACAAGCAGCCATTTACATCAGTCAAATAAGGCTGCAGTAGCTTGAGTCGGTCAGCTTTCCATGATCATAACAAAATATTTAAGACAATCTCTTAACAGAGTGAGGCTTATTTAAGCTCACGGTTTTGGAGATTTCAATCCATAATCAGTTACGCCCACAGTTCCGGGTCAGTGGCAAGGTAGCAGATTTGGGTTGGAGCGCATATTGGAGCAAAAGCACTCGCTTAAAAAACACTTGCTTGTTCTCCTTGGAAGCCAAAGGAGAAAGGAAAGAGGACAGGTGGCAGTTACAAGACCCCATCCTCGGGCACATAGCTAATGAGCTAAGGTGTCCCATCAAGCCCCACCCCTTAAAGGTCACACAGCCTCCCAAGAGCACCACACTAGGACGAAGTCTTTACACCGTGGGCCTCTGCAGGACTTCAGATCCACACCCTAGTATGGGTGGACCACTGGGACAATCTCTGGGCCTGCCAGAATCAAATGCTAAATCAAAAGTTTTCTTATAAATCACCGAGGGATTTTTTGTGGAAACTATAATATGCTACCCCAAACTACAAAGCATTATTGATCTGCAGACAATTAAGAAGCAGCAGACATGGGGAAAACTTCAGACTTCACTGATATTTTTCTAAATTTTAGGAAATAAAAAAAGTCCCTTCTGTGACAGCTACTCATCCTTTGATAGTCTCACATAGGAAAAACAAATCAATAAACTTCTGTTTGTTTGCTCTTGTTACTCTCTATTTTGTTACAGGGGTCAATTTCAGCAAAGAACCTTTGCAGGCTAATATTTTCTCTTACATAGTTGATAAGTATCTGTTGAACCCCTAATATATTCAATAGAATATTTAACTATGTGGAAAAGAACCTTGCTTTTTGTTTTATTTCTGCTGTTGGAAGCCAATGTGTTGGTTTCTATAAAAATATTATCTCAGCTAATTTTAACAAACATGTGTGAGAAAATTGGTTTTACTGATTTTTTAAATCTGAAGAAATGATGGAAGCAGTTTCCTAATTTGTCCAAGTCGTAGAACTAGTAGAGTCAAAAGACAACCGAAATGCTGATTCATGTAATTACAAAACGTAGTTGGACTTCTTTCCAAGGATGGTAAGTGGTCAGGAGAAACCTGTGTGTTAGCCGTGGAGAAAGTACAAGGTGAACTGTGCTGTTTTAAAAGCAATCCGATGGACTCCTTCTTGCAATTTATTCCAGAGGGCTTTTGCAACCGACAGGATCAAAATCCTGGCAGGAATATATAAATGAAGTATTTCAGATGATGAACTTGTCTTTATCTTAATAAGATCTAAATTGTCTGCTTAGCATCTCTGTCAGTCCCCAAAGTGGGAGAAAAAAAGCAAATACAGTAAGCCAGGAATAAACTGCGATCAGTGATCATTCACCCATGTGTTACATGGCAGGTTTATTGGTTTACTTCCGTACTTGACGGGGCTCCAATATTTACATCCTCATTAGCTGAACCAAATAAACCAGTAAATAAATCATTAAATAAATACATAAACATTTCCCAAGCCATCATCAATGCCAATTATACCATCATATTTTCGTTTTTCTGAGGGACATTAAATAATTCTCTGAATTAAAATCTCTATTTAATATTAATTTATTATTATTAATAAATAATAACATGTCATTTCCTCATCAGCTCTACCTTTCCAAAAGAGCCTAAAAACCTCTGTTTCACTTGGTCACGTTGACAGAGATATCAGTAAATGTTTTTAAAATGGAATCTTCAACAGCTCCACTACTGGTGATGTGATTTGCACCTCCTGCTCCTTTTACATTTCACAGGCCAACATACCATCGGAGCGATATGACTATCATGAACACACATGGATCTCTCACAACCGCATCGACGTCTTTGTTTTTAATTGCAAAGTTTTAATCTCTTAAAAAACTGAATTTGGAAATATTTTAAAAATAAAATGGAAATAGGTTGTTAAGCAGTCGTCACGTGTCCTCAAATATAGAGATGACCTCATTTTAAGTGAACTAGTTGACAATGTTTTACAACACGGATCTGCTTTTTCCTCACTTTTCTCTTGCTATTATTTATGCTGAAATGTTTGCTTACATTTTTCAGGAGGATTTACAGACTATCCCTTACCAAAACTCAAACAACTACTTGCTTTATTTGGAAATCTTTGTTTGTTCTGAAGTCTTCACAATTTAAATTTTCTTATGTCACACACAAATTAATAACGTTCATCTGGTAGCAAAGAAAAAATTAATAACGTTCAATTTCACTCAAAAATGACATTATTTAATAAGATGTCTACCCATCCTCTTTCTTTCCTGCAAAATTTTCACACAGCCGTCTGATTTATAGTCAGACTTCACGACTCCAGGGGTCCCTACTTTTAGCCGCTTGCAGTATGAATTCTGACCACTAGGTGTCTCCACGCTCTTTGCATGAGCGACTTCAGCTGCCTTCTGGAGAAAAACTGATAAATACATAATTTACTAAATCTAAAGTCAACACTATCTGTGAGGAATCATTTAGAAGCATTAAAATTTAATTAAATTGTATTTACTACTTAAATATGATTATAAGACTGACACATGAGGCTCGAGCTTTGATAAACATTCTCATTGTCAGATGTAAAAGAGTTTTAATGTCGAGATTTCGGAATAATTTCCCTTCAAATATTTAAGAAGAAAAATTCTACAGCAGCTATAGTGCTGATGCTCTAAATGATGACGTTATAGTTAATAGCTTCGTACACACTTGTATGAAATGAGAAGATGCTGAATGTCATTTGTTTCAGTTTTTATTTCCATCCTTATAAATGATATGGTGTTTTATAAAGGAGAATTAGGAGTATACCTCTCAGACTTAAAAAGGCTTCAAACCATGGAAAATTTCACTGATTCACACCTTTATTCATCCATTCTTACAACAAGTATTCACTGCGCCAACAATTTCCAAGCGCTACTGTAGACACTTAGGGTTTACAAATGAAAAAAAAAGAAACAAAACAAAACGAAACAAAAACAGACAAATGCCCCAGCCTCGAAGCAATACCATGCTAATAGACATGTAGAAATTATATTAACTGTGACACATAGAAGAACTTATAAAAAGAACATCGTATTAAAAGGTGGCTTGCATCTAAACTAAGATACTTTGGCTCCATCAGAAACTCTAAAGGAATAGGGTCAGTTTGAGTCTGGAACACACAGACACACAGACACACACACACACACACACACACACACACACACACACAGTAAATGTAGCATGGTCTGTGATGTGGCTCAAGAAGTCATTCAGAGAAGCAATTCAGAATGTCAGGATAATTGATATTTTTGATATTTGATATTTTGATGTTGGCTGTGCATTTTCCCCACACAATTTTATCTAATTTTGTAAGCTGCCAACAATCTAAAAATATTTAGGAAAGTGAATGGGCGAAATACGAACGGTAGGGAGGTAAGGCAGGAGGACCCATGAGTGTCTAGACAGTCAAAGCTGCTTCAGCGGAAGGAGATCTCCTCTGCAGCAGACGCTCGCAAAGGAGAGACTTTTCCTGTGTTTGCAACCTGCTGCTCACACTTTAGAAAGTAGCTACAGATGGAAAAGAACCCACCAGTAAAATTGCCGTTTCTCCTCTATGGGTGACCTTGAGGGACATAAAGTCGATTGATGTATTCGTTAAAGACTTTGCTTTTCAGAAATGTGAGGAATAAAAGTAAATTTAAAAAGATATATCCATGATATCTCATATTTTGAAGCATGAAATCATATGGCCTTGAGTGGCACACCCTCTGTTTTTTAATTTAAAATCAGAAAGATTTTGTCATACTGTCATAAGAGTTAGAAAGGGTGGTCAGTGTCTCATCCATCTGGTCCTGCAACCAATGTGTTTACTTTATTCCATCAGGAAAGAGAATCGATTCTTTTTTGAAAATTTAACTTTCCTTGGGAAGCAGTCTCCTTTATTTTCTGCTTTGATTTACTCCTGATAGAGTCTATTCTTTCCAATCACAGTTTAAGACCAGAATCAAGTGCTAGATCGTATTAACATCGCACCCTTAAAAGCTTCTGTGAGGTCATCAAGTTTAGCGGGATCATTCCAACCGCCAAATGCAATTGGACCGCTTTGGAAACACTCCTTTCATTTCAGAAATGCCTTGATGTCCTTCGCTTTTGGATACGACTGAGAAAAACATCTGCAGCTATAGATTTCCCTCCGTGCAATGTAAACTGGAGTTCTCTGTGCCTTCGGCTGACTTCAGAATGAACAACATCCATCTCAGAAACCTCAGACCCTCAAGGAGAGGTGGAGGGACACTCCAAACTTATCCCTCTATTAAAATCGTTTGCTTTTTCCTCTTTTGTCATGTGCTAATTTTCACACAACCACTTCTCCGCATTACCTCAGACCACTTAGTTCACTGGCTGAGCCTGCCGTACTCTGTGAGCAAGAGGTGAGGAACATGGGTCATTTCATGCGATATGTATCTGTCACACCGTTTAGGGGAACATTTGGAATCCTAGGATTTCCAGTGTAGGTAATTTGATAAACAGGAGAAAAAAGCCTCTTGATTTCCCCTTCCTAAGTAATCACTGTTTTACTACGTTTCCCATCATTTGCCCATATTTCTGAAAGATATTACAGGAATCCACAGGAAATATAATTAGCACATTAGGAACTCTTTAGAAATGTTTATTTGTGCATTAAACCTTTTATCCACAAGAAATATTTATAGAGGATTATCAAAGAATATAACATAGGATCTATAAAAAATCTAAGAGGCAATAAATTAGTTTATTCTACAGTATGTTTTTTCATGAAAAATGAAAAATATGGTTTCAAATACATTCAGGTTAACCTTGCTTCAAAGTCTGAAATTATTTCTCCCCCAGAAATTCTAAATAATATGCCCTTAAACCTATAAAAATGCAATTAAATATATAGATGAATATTTTAGTTTGTAAATTTTCTCATCATGGGTTGTCAAGAATTCTTGATAATGAGTGAGTTTAATTCTCTCTGACAACAAAACTTTCAGATAAAGTTAGATATGGCTATGATGATGATGATGATGATTTACATTTCCAGCTTAGTGATAATCACCTACAAATTTCAAGCACAGAGAGATAGGCAGACAAATATATAGTCTATTTTTGGATGCTGAAAACCTATGTAGAGCCTACTGTATCCCCTGGACTTTATTTTCTGAATCCACTCAAATGCTTCCAGAGAGCATACAGGAAAGGAAAATATTATTTAGATACCTTAATCACATGAACAACAGCTTTGTCTCCACCAATTCAAGTCTATTTTATTTCCCTTCATATCTTGTGTATGTCATAATCTGGCCTTTCTTTCAAATAAATCTGTAATAAATAAAATGATAAAGTACAAAATAACATACGTGAGACTATATATTCGTACATAAAATCAAATGAATGTGGGTATTTATGAGCAGAGACACATAGGAGAATCTGAACTTTGTAGTTTCAGTATGGATACTGTAATAGTTTAATTTTGTTTTTAATGCAATAAGTTTTAACTTCTAATGCACCTCATATAGCTGATATATTTTTAAGACACATCGTAAAATTACTTGCAGTAAGTTTTGACCACACTGAACTGCCAAAAACTTGCTTAAAATGTTGAAAAGCACAGCTATATTATGATAGGTACAATACAGATCTTTGACACTGGAAGGCATATTCCAAACAACCTAATTCAGATTTGTACCCGACTCAAGACTCCTTTGTTGGAAGACACTTGACAAGCAGTTTTTGACATTTACATGAACATATGAGCAATTTAAGCTTGAAGACTTTTCACAGTTAGTTATTAATTACACTGAACTGAGATTTTCTTCTCCCAGTTCATAACCCATCCCAGCTCTTCTCATCTAACCGCTTCCTCTGAGTCTTGGCCTCTGACCTTTCATTTTCCATCAAATCAAAGCGAGTAGTGCAGTCATCTGGAACCTCTTCAAGTGCCTAAAAGAACCGTTACATTCTGTGTGTCTCCTGTGTTCTCTACTAGCTAGAGGGTCTCTGGCTCCTTCAGTGAATCCACATGGAAGCCATGGCTGTCCTTCTGGTACATCCACGGATTAGTTTGTTAACATTTTATAATAATATAATTGTCATTTCAATTATTGGGAAGTATGCATGCAAGAAGTAGATCTTAAGTCATATAGATTTTGGTGTAAATTTTAGCCCTTTTTTTTTTTTTTTTTTACTCCAATTTTATGTTTTAAAGTCTTGGGTGGGTTTTTGGATCACATCTTCAAAAATGCTTTAAAATATTCCTTGACATCAGTGAAACAAATTTTCTCTTCTGCAAGAATTAAGGACCTATGGCTGCTTGTTAAGACATGCAGATAAACAGCTCTTTTGGTCATTTATTGGACCCGCAGTGTTGTCACTGTGGACCAGGTTAAGAACTCTGGATTGCCTGAGAAAAGTCATCAGTTTTCTACCTTCTTCTCTTTATAGATTTACTTTTCCTGCTTAAAACAGTCAATCTGGACACTGTAATAACTCCACTAATTCTCTTGCTGATTGACACTTCAGAACAGAAACACTGGAAGATAGGGCTTTCACCAACCCTTGCTTTTCTTCAGTGAACTGGAAGAAACAGGCAGTAAGATGAATGGAGATGAGGGCTGTGTGCTCAATGGTGAGATGTTCGTTTTCAGCTTTCAGTGCTTCCTGACATTTAGTCTAAAGCTTAAACTAGTAGGGTGAGAATGCGGGGCTGTGAGAGACAGTTGGCTTTTACCATGGACAAAGCCCTCAGTTGAATTGCTCACACTCAAAACAAACAAAAACAGCAACCAAACAAACAGCAAAAGACACTGAAGCTGCTGAGAAGCACAGTGTCCTAGCTGTCCCACTTTTCTTCTTAATGCCTGTCATATTTCTTAAGATGTTATTTCAGGAAGCAGGGAGAGAGCTTCTTTTATGTCATACTACTTTGGAGACATAACTCAATGTGGCTTAAGTTTGCAGCAGATGTAAAAAATTACTTTGAGCACTTATTAAGCAAAATTATTCAAATGCATCCACTTTTTATATAGACTTTATTGATGCTAACTCTTCTTAGAATTTTCCATTAATAATATAAATGACTGTACTATTTAGAAGTTCATACTCACTATATCTTAATTAATGATGCTTTTTCCTGGTAGAGACTATCTCCTAGACCAAATGTACAATAGAATATGCCAGTATATTTTTTCCAGAGGATTACACCATACTAAATTTGAACAAGAATTCAAATTAGCTTTGCTCACCATGACAAAATGAAAGCAAAACACAAATAAAGAGGCAAAAGAAAAAGAAAAGCATGTGGATATTAACAGATTACTACTTTATTACACCAGCACAGAGTGGAGGAACAAACCTTGGTTGCTACTCAGAGGCCGGTTGCACATTTCTTTAATACATGTGGAGTCTCGCTACAAATCACAAATACATTTTACAGCTTTTTTCCTTGTGAAAGAAAATGAGATAATTCTTAAAACATCATAATTATATGCAACAATCGTTCTAAACGAAACTGCTTTTCAAGTTCTCTCTAAATCAGTGTATTTCTGAAACACAGACTCAATGGACATTTCATTATATAAGTGAAAGACTAGAAAATGAGATTAGCCTCTATTTATAGTTGACAAAAACATATGGATGTGATATATCTTGCACCTCTTTTATTGATTCAACACATCTTGTATTTGGGCTGTGAGTGTTTTTCTACTAAAAACCAAGAATATTTTTGAAAATTCAATATATGTGACCAAAGCCAAAACAGGCTACATTTTAGAAGACACTACTGTAATCATATACAGTGACACTATTGGTAATAAGAAACATTTCCCATATTCATCCATTGTAACTAACTTAGATATTTCTTGTTTAACCTGTGCTGTGCATGTTTTATATTTTTCAGCTGGGATTAGACATAAAATAGAATCATCGATTCAGTTAGCTGTGCACAACATTATATATTTTATATCTCCAGACGTTGCTCCCCAAACTTCAGTGCTTAATTAATGAGTATGCTTCTCCAATGATCCCCCCAGTGGGCAAAAACAAGCTGCGAGATAGGCGCAGCACTGTCAAAGCACTGTTCTATGCTACTGATTTTCCATTTCATTTTCCTAGAAGTGAATTTTGACTCCAATAACATGCTTTTGGTAAAAAAAGAAATGATTTCTGGCATCTTGAGGGGGAGGATCTGAAGAGGTTTTAAATTATATTTTGTCGTGAAAATACACATCTTGTCATCTTTCTTTAGATGTTAGAATCTTTCATCTAGATTGAAAGTTCAGATTGATCTGTAACCTTTTTTTGAAAAAAAAAATCGTATGTCAGACACTTTGATGTGTTGCGCATATTTTCTCTCAGGAAGATGTAGGACTTTGGCAGACCATAACTGAGAAATGCAATTCAATTTTATACACTCTCCGTTGACCTTGGATGGTATAGGGATGCCCTGGGATTCAGACTGTCCTATTTTCAGCTTCCCTGGACAATTCAGTGACATAATTATTGACTTGTCTTAAATTCTGCAGATGAAGTTTACACAAACAGAGTGACCTTCACCTCCTAGACACTGGTGGGTATTCAAAGGAGAAATCTTGACTTGTTGACTAAAATCAATTAGTGTGTTAATCCAGGTTCCAGAGAATGGCTGTCCCTTAGGTCTTCTTCTTTCTCTTGATTTTCCTTGGGTACAAATATCTTTTAGCAAACTTATTTACACTTTTAGAAACATATTTTACAGCATTTGCAAAGAAAAAAATCAAAATAGTGGGTTGAGCACTAGGTGAAATAAAGTCCTATGATGGGACTATAAATAGAACACATTTTATTAATCCTACTTAATGGAGTGACCTCTTTGGTACCTTAATGAAGATTTGAAGAGACTTATAGGTTAATGGATGCAACTAGAGACAATATTCATAAAGAAATCAGACCCACATGTGTAAACACCATATTGTCTCCCTAGTGTAAGAAACTGAAAGAGGAAATAAAATCTGAAAGATATGATTGATAATATGAAAGGGAAAGAAATTGCTTAAAAGGAATGAATAACTGGGATGGGAGACAGGAGAAAAAGAAAGAAGGAAGGGAAATTTTTATATATACACACACACACATATATATATATATATATACACACACACATACAAACACACACACACATATATATGCACACAAGATAGCTAAGATAATTGTATTCCTAGTTACTATTGGTTTATTGAAAGAAATAGTTAATGCTTAATTTTTTCATCAATTTTGTATGCCTATATCTGGTAATCTGATCAACTAATTTGAAGATAGCAATATGCAAAATAATAACCACTGTTGATTTCCTATCATCTTGTTTTGATATTTTAATGTGTTTTTATTTTTTATTCCCTTTAAAATAAAAATTTTTTAAATAATGTTTGATTGCCCTGATTCCATGGGATGGAGAGGGAGTAGGGAGGAGAGAGCTGGTCTGAATGGTGTCCCTGAACCAAAGCAAAAAGTAGTGGAAAGTAACATAGGAGTTAAGGAAATATCTTATGTCCATAGCAGCAGAAGGGAATAGCACACATATGCATAGTTGTAGGTACAATAACAGATATGCTGGTAGATGTTGCCTCCCGGTTTCTCTGATTTTCCATATTCTTATAAAACATAACATCAGTTGAGAGAACACATGGAGAATGTGTTGGGGGTCTGACACAAAGTCCTAAGATCAAAAGATTTTCTAGGGTAGAAGACTGGGTGAGGAAATCTTGCCAGGCACCAGAGCAGCTCATGGTCCACTGACAGATAACCCACAGGGTCACACTGTCCCCCACCAAGGCAGAGCATCACCATGGTGATAGGCGGGATGCAAGGAAGCAGATAGAAACAGAGTTGGTGCATCCTCAAGTGGTTAAGGAGCAAATCCATTCAAGTTATATGTAAAGGAATGATGATAACAATTACTCATAAAATGTAAGATTCATAAGAAAGCGTGTAGAGTCATGCATGAAAAGGGAAAAAGTACTGAAATATATAAATAGATAAATAAATACCCTCGTGTGTGTGTGGAAGTAAATTATTAGAATAGGGTTACTGGGCAAAAAGAACTCATCAGTGATTATGAAAATGAGACTATGGAATCCGTGTTCGGTGACAATGAGGCCTGTGCTGATCATGAAATTACTTGACAGTACTCATCTATCATTTTTATTAAAAACTAAAAACAAAATTTCATAGCAGAATAAAAGAATGCTAAAACTTACTAGATTGTATATTGTTAACTTCAAAGAAGTTACTGAGTATAAGACATGAACCAAAAGTATTCTTATAAAAATGAAATAAATAGACAATAACACAAATCTTCCTTTTCCACAGCCTAAGGTAAACTAGTAGTACCAGTGAAACTCATTAGCATATACATCCATCTTTTTTGTGCATGTATAATTTACCTAGAATCCCAGCAGGAACTGCACTGGAAAGAAACTGACAGTGGGTTTCAAGATAGTGTTTCATTTATTCTGAGGGGTTTTCAATGGAACCGCAAAAGCAGAACCCAGAACTGAAGTAAGAAGGAAGTAGGGTTATTCTAACTTCTGTTCTAATTTCCTAGGACAAAGGTTATAAGGAAAACATCAGTCATTACTTAACAGGAATTTAGGGCTAAAAGACATTGTTAGAGAAAACCACAGTGTTAGAGCAAAATATGAAAGAAATAAGGAATGAGAGACAGAGGAAATTTGGGTTTTGCTAAGACAGACTACATATTTCAAAGAACAATCTCGATAGGTCCAGATATATATTTGGCATCATATATTTCCTTGCCTGTAGATATTAATTCCTATGAGTCCATAGTTAATATTTTCAGTATATTTTGCTTGTCTTTGTCTAATCCTGAAAATGACAAAATCCATATTTTGTTTTGCAATATTGAGAAGCTTATATTATTAATTATATGGATCATTCTTTCAATTTTAATATTCTTTCTCTAGATGTACAAAAGACATAGCTCTTTAATCTTTTTTATTTACCCTATTTATTCTTTGCTCATCCGTATATGTCAGTATAGATGACACAAAAGTAAAAACTTGTCCTCAGTACAGAAGTTTCAGGATGGAAAGGAGGAAAAATTAAAATTACGGTAATGAGAGAACCCCTAGGGAATAATGGGGAAGTCTGACACCAAAGACACACTGAATATTCAGCTGTGGGAAAGTACTTTTTTTCCCCACTGGCCAGTCAACATCCAACATATAAAGTCATTACAGCTATGAAATGAGAAAAATTTTGAAAATTATAGAATAAAATATAGTTTCAACCTACAAAATCTGCCTCTGCATATTTTTCGCCCTCAGAGTCATGAGTTGTTTCAGATAAATGGAGATAAAATATTTGCATTTCCATGGAGTGTGTAAGAATGAAAATGCAGTGATACAGTGATTACACACGAAATCTGTGATTTGGAAGAATGTAATACAGGATCGAGAGTATGCAGCACATGCCTTATTCCCTAACATATCAAGAAATCACATGGGTTGTTATTGAGAACTGGGTAGTGGAAGTATGGGAGTCCAATCTGGAGGGTGAGGAGAGAGAGAGACACAGAGAAGGAGAGAGAGAGAGACAGAGAGAGAGAGACAGAGAGAGAGAGACAGAGAGAGAGAGAGAGAGAGAGAGAGAGTAGTCCACTAATAGTCCTATAATACTATGTTTTCTTTCTTTGTCCAAATCTTTCTTGTAATCTTATCCTTAACTGACTTCTATTTTCCTTCATTTTCTTCTTTATATGACAATTTTTTTCTTTTTTTCTATTTTTTATCTTAAAGAGATAAAAGAGAGACAAAAAATAAAAAAGATTCAGAATTTCAAAGCAAGATGATAGTGAATTAACAATGGTTATTATACTACATATTGTTATCTCCAAAGTAATTGCTCAGATTACAATGTACAGGCAGGCAAAACTGATCAAATAAGGTAACCATTAACAGTTCCTTTCATTGAGCTAATAGAAATTAAAAGTACAATTACCTAAGCTATTTTATGTATATATACACATATCTTTTTTCCTTTCCTCCTTTTTCTTTTCCCCCATCCCAGTTGTTCTTTCCTTTTCAGCAGTTTCCTTCTATTCTTGTGCTTATCTGAGTTACTTAAAGATTTAGACTCACTATTTCTCATGGTGATAGGTAGGAAATAGTCTAATACATGCATATAGTATTTATAAAATTAATTAAAATTAAGTAGGTCAAATAAATACTTAATTTTCAAACTGATAATGTGCTTTAAAGATAAAGATGGCAATCGTTTCAACTCAGTTTCACTTTCTATGTGTACATTTGTCCACAGAAGCAACTGTCACTGACAGCATTGACACTGTATCTCAAAATGTCCTCTGCAATTCTTCTTTCAGTCCTTAATTTTGAACAACAAATATTTTGTAAGGCCATACAAATTCAGTTCCCTGATTTCAGTGTTTGTTAATCACCTCAAAAACTTTGCTTTACCAGATTTTTAGTGCAAAACTAAGTACTGAGGACATTTGTGATTGTATAGTTGATTTATGCATGAATTGTGGACAAAGAAAGCTGGCGTTAGGAGCTGAGAAGGAGCTGAGTGATTCGCATGAAGCCACAAAAGGAATCTGAAAAGGGGTTATTACTGATTATGAGTAAACTAAGATGCTGAAATTTTTAAATGTTTGACTCACGCCAAATTTGTGGTAATATTGCTTACTGGCTACGATTACTGAGAAATACTTTTATTAATAATAAACCTAAGACTGAAATGTTGACAGGAGATGCATGTAACTGAAAGTATTGCTACAGTATGGATTCAGGAAGCTTGTACTTTGTTATACCAGGAACAGTCTTGGTTGCCAGCCATTCCGCATTCTGTCTTTGACTTAACACTTCTCCTAGAGCAAACTATTCTAGCTTGCCAGGCTCATGACAGGGATGGCTTCAGTATTATTGAGAATTTTGCACACCATCTGACTATGAGAACTTTTGATCAATATTAGTCATTATTATTAGGAAAACATCTCCAAGTTACGATCTCCTCTTTGTCTGCCACTGGACTATTCTCTTAGATTCTTGATCCTTACTAAAGTGGTATAACGTAGTAAGGATACACCATAGTTCCTAGTATTAATGGAATAACATGTGGATCATCAGGTTCATGCAGTAAGGAAACTTCAAGATTCCTGATAATTATGTCTTAATAGTTAATTCTATTGTTTCTGTTATAACAAACTAATAACATATTATTATTATAAATTATCTATGTATTAAGATAGATTCAGATTACTGAAATATTGAATCACATTCCATAAATCTATTGCCTGAAATGAATCTTAAAATGATTTGGGATGATCATAGAGGACTCAGAAAAATTAATGTACCGCCAAAGGTCTAGAACTTCAGTTGTGCAAAATGTCCTGTGTTCATTTTAACCCATGGAACATTTCTTATGGAACAGCTTCTGAGTGGATTGTTTGGAAGGCCAAGTGCCCTTCTGAAGCTAGAGATCCTGCATCTTCACGGCAAGAACAGGGCATCTTATTAGTATTCATGAGCATATGATGCAACAATTTACAGTATTCAAAAGCCTGTGAAATTGTGAGAATATTAAACGTTGTGTTAGAGAGGAATAAAGCTAAGAAAAGAAAAAAGTAAAAGATGAACATTTCCTTCACACTTGTTCCCAGCTGGGATTACAGCTGCTTGATTCATACCATCTGGGGGTGTCTAATTAGAAACTACCTAGAATAGTCTTTTAAAGAAGTAATTTGAGAATAAACTTAACATCAGGCGTGCTTCAGATCCCAGAAGGCTGGGAATTAAGGCTGCATGAACTAATGGATCAATGAACAAAAGAAATATTCACTAATCTCCTTGCTTGAACAATGTTATTCCTGAAGGAGGCAAAATATCACTTGTTCCTTCAATGCACAATAAATCTCCCTGAGACTGACTGACCTTCAGCCTAGCAAATAAAAATAAGGCAGCAAAGGTGAGCACATTCAACTGTTGCACAGACTCGCTGCTACAATTTGTTTCAAGTGCCCTGCAAGTTTAAATCCATTTTCCAAAATACAGTAACATATTAATTCCAAAACTGCACTTTTGTCTAGCAAATAATTTGGCAAACTGTGATAAGATTTATATCCCTAAGCTCCTTGGTTTGTCCTTTATGAATAGCCACAAGAAGAAAGAAAATTTCCTTTTGTTTTTCTACCAGCTTAACATAATTAATAAAAATTTAGTTTACTGGACAGATTGACTTAGATACAAAGATTTCATGGGGATATTTCTAAGATATTTCTATTAACAAAATTATGCTGCTGCTAATACATATTGTTAATAGTTAAATTATAGCCACTGATGTTAAAGAAAAAAGTTTTTTAACCTCTAAATTTTGAAAACTCTCCATTGTAATTGTATTCATTGATAATGCACTCACTGTGGGTCTGAGACTTACGAAATAACACATATCTCATAAAAGATGAAACAAAAATCAATTGTTTTATATTTAATAATAATAGAATGGTAATATTTATTTGAAACACTGGGATTGAATAATAATTATATTTTCCCATTATAATTTGAATCAATAAAACTATTTTACAAATGGGAATTCATACTATGACAGAGCAAAAACTAAAATTTGAAACTGGGTTAAAAATTTATTGCTTGAAATTCATTTTTTTATTAATTTTGCCAATTAACAAGAAACTTCATGTTTCCCTGCCATTTTTACCCCTTCTACAAATAAAGTCATAGTTTATTTTCTGGATAGAGAAATATCCAGATAAGCATGAAAAAGTAAAATAAAAATTAAAAGGAAAATATTTTTATGAAATAATGGCTAGAATTTTCAGATAGTTATCAGGCTTTTTCTTTGAGAGGAAAATGTGCAAGAACGAAGTTTAAAATGTCTGGACCTTTGCCATCTCTCAAAATTTATTTTCATTACACTTTCTATTACTAATATATAATTATATATTTTTCTGAGAAATGTTAGAAGGTAAGAACTATCATTATATATTTTGGTAAAGACTATTAGATGCTACAATACTGAAAAGCCATTCACAAGTTCTTATCAAACATAAACATTGTCTCAGATTACTTCATTATTTTTGTTGTTTCCTTTCTTATTCTAGAGTAGTTATATGCTCAAAAAATACTCATAAAACTAATTTCTTTATAATTATATCTAGTACCTGAGGAACTGCCAGAACTATTTTCAATTTTAGAGAAAATAGGAACAATGTATACTAAACATTAGCAAACCATCATCTATATTCATGAGGCAGAGTACGTAGATTACATAAACAAATGGATAATGGTCTTAGGATACAAATGCGAACTTAATATTTGTATCAGTGTCATTAAGACAATTTAACACTAAAATAGATGAAACACCATGGTTTTTCAGTCCCATGTTGTAATTAATAAATTTAATATCACTACATTTGTATCATTATTAATTGTATTAATCTGAACAATAATTATCTCCACTATTTAAACATCAGAATTGAGCATGATTTAATGAGATTCAGATGCAAAAAAATGAAAATCCTGGCAGATCTGAAAATAGTCTTTTAAAAAGGAACAGGGAAGAACATCAAAGATATAATTTATTCCAAAATGAACCTCAAGTAAATAAAACTTGTAACAGAATAGCACTTTTAAATAATTAAGAAAAGCACAACTTGGGCATATTAGGACATACGTCGCAGTAGAACAGGGATTTAAAGTAATAACTTTTAAATCACAAACTACATATTCTACAGCATGCAGTACTGGGGAAAGGGATAGCTTTTGCCTAGATATTTGTAGGAACCAAAAATAGCAGCAGATCATTGCAGGTAGAAGAAAGGAATTTGTCACTGAGAAGCTGGAGTTTATTCTAGGAATATAAATTGAATGGTAGAAAATAGCAGCATAGGATTGGAAGATGGTAATATACCCAGACACAGACATGGAGGAGAGAGGTTTATATATGGCCAGGGTTACAAAGAGGAGATGCAAGAGAAGCGGTGAGGCAGAGAGAATTCATTACACATTTATTCATTCGGCTCAAACGTGGCAGTGTACCGCCGTGTGAAACTTTTGTAATCAAATAGAAGATAAAACTAACAGAAGGCATGAAGCAGTCACTAAATCTTTTCAGTATCTATAGATTCTAGGCAGAGCCCTAAGATTTATTTGACAAAAGGATTGCTTGAAAATAGCAAATTGTGTCATTGGGTGTTTTTCTTTGAAAAATAATTTATCACCTCGACATTCTCAAGTTCAGGTTTTACAAACTACGACTCCACACTGGAATGGCACAGGCACACATCATCGAGATGATATGAATTTAATTGATGAATGTTATAAATTTCAAGTTAATCACAGAAGATTTATATTGGCCAAACTGTTTCACTAAAAATGATGCATGTATATGATGGAGATTATGCAACTGTTTGAGGACAACCGGATTAAAATGCTATCCAGAATTCAGCATTAATGCTGGAGGGAAAAAAAACCATTTTTTCACATGTAGTCTTTTTATACTAATTGTCAGATTTTTGCCAAATGAAATGACATTATTTTAACTTGAGTAGTTATTTTAATATATTTGTTTCCTCTATGTACTGTCTTAAAAATTTGCCTCATATTTAACTACAGTGATATTTAGAGTATGCTGAACATTTGGGCCGATTGAAGATACTGGGGTGATCCATAGAATACTTTTCAAATACCATCCACTAGTTCTTCAAACCATACAATAACTATTCAGAGAAGTTTAAACTCTGTGGTTAAATTTATAAATTCCCATCTCGGCTTAATAGTGCATGCCTGTAATCCTAGCACTTGAGAGACTGAGGCAAGAGGATCTTTGTGAGTTTGAGACCTGCCTGGGCGATAAAATGAACTCAATGCCAGCCTGAACTGCATAGCAAGACCCTGCTCAAAAAGACAAAAAAAAAAAAAAAAAAATTCATGAATTCCCATTATAAACAGCAAGAGTAAAGAAAAAAGGAATTCAAAGGCAGGAACCAGTAAATTCCCTTTAAAATATGATGAAATTTACTAAAAGTTACTAAGTCTCAATTGCCATCTCTGGAAAATGGATACAAGCCTTTGTTTCTCCATTTGATGTTTATAAACTTTTCTGTGACATATTATACATGTTCTATTTATAATAGATTGACGGAAGAGTAGGTAGATAATTACTAGGATAATTATGTTAAATAACAATTGCCAAGTAAGTATAACATTCTTTTACCATAAATTTAAATGAATTCATAATTCTCTTATTTAAAATTAATTTAAAATTTACTTATGTATTAAAATATGTCCCAATTAACAAGATTTTTCAAAAAAAGTGTAATATAATCACCAAAAATATGACCTTTCTTCAAAAATATAGAGAATATGTACTAATATGCAAAGCTTTTAGGAAACAATATTAATGTATAAAGAAAATATAGTTAAGTATTTCATTAAAAACAAGAATAAGATAACGGAACACCCATGTACACGTATACACAAAAAATACATACCAAGTGTATACACGTGTGTGTTTGTGCTTGTAATATGAATATAAGGAAAGACTGGGAGCTCTCTGAAGTGTTTTTTATTGGTGACAAGTGTACTGCCAAAAGAAAGGAAGCCTTCTTCCATCCCTCCTCTTCTTCCCCTTGTTGCTCCGACTCCTTTCCCTCTTTATTCTCCCTGTTCTTTTGCTGGTCCTTCCACTTTTTTCTCTTTCTCCTTCCCTTCTTCCCTCTACTCTCCAATACTAATCTGATGGCTTGTCATGTTGAATTGGACAACATTCAGTGATTAGATCATGGACTTTTAGATTTTTATCATTTTCTGTAATTTTCCATACGAAAATCTATGATGTATTATTAGAAATTCTTATTTAGTTCAATAGTGATTAGGCAGAAATTTACAACACACCTTTGCAAAAACCTGAAAGGATAGTTTGGTAGGTAGACTAATGGAAGCCAGCAACCCAGGACAACTGGCCCCAGGCGTGTGGCGCAACACACCCATCTGGAGTGCAGAATATTCACCTAGAGCAGCAACATGGAATGTCTGAAGCAGCAGCAGGGGGCCAGCAACTGGGATCTGCAGAGCTCCACCAATAGAAGACGAGTTTGAGCCCTCACATCCCAAGGCCAAGAATAGCTCCATGCCCAGTACACAGCACATTTCTGGGATCTGACATGGACATTATCACAGAACTGTAAATACCAGAGGTGCTTTACTGCCTTTTATCTCCCTTGTTTGTTTGATTGGCTACCCCTTTCCTGCCTGGTTGGGTGTTGGCTTGTTTTGTTTTACATATTGTGCTTATTTTTGGTTGGGCATTTTTCCTTCCTTTTTTTTTTCACCCTCTCCTCTCTTTCTATGGACTCTTTCTCTTTCTTTTTTCTTCTCTTTTTCATTCTCTTTCTCTTTTCTCCTTCTTTTTTCCCACTGTTTAGGATTCTTACTTTTCCTTGTCATTTCCTGGTATTAATTTCATTTCCTTCTCTTTCTCTCTTTCCTCAACTACTTCTTGAATCTAAACTTTCAAGTGCATTACCATTGTCTACTCCCTTTCTGATTACACCTTCACGTTCTATTTCATTCTTTCCTTCCCATGTCCTCTAGTTTCCCCAAACTCAGGTGATCATCCTTTGATCTCCAGCCTTGACTGTACTATATTTGACCTCATTCATCACTTATCCTGACCTCTACCCACCTTAAGTCCCCTCCCCCATGCAGAAGGGTAAAATCACTCCACTAAGGGGAAAATCACAACATGCAAGTACATGGTATATGTTTGATTTTGTTACATAACTTCAGAATTTGCTCCTGAGGTTGGCAGTAGCAGATTAATGGATACCAGTTTGTAAGTAATTAAACTGTACTTGAAACTGTTATTACCAACTACACTATGTTATCCAGGATGTCATACCTGCTATAATCAGTTTTTTCTTATCAGCATGATAACACAGTGATTGTCTCGAATCATAATCATAACCTCAGCCCCGTACCAAAGGGTTGGCTGCTGAGCCAAATAGTAATTTTCCATCCTTTACAAATTGGGAGGTAGGTTCTTGGGATAGCTATAAAGAACCACTGACATCTACAAGACATCCCCGAGGAGTGGACATCTCCTAGGGAAGCGTCAATACTAGTGATAAAGCTATCTATCATAAGAAATTAGCAAGCATCAACATAGAAAATAAAATAAAATTAAAAAGAGATAATATAAATTGACAAAATGCAGAAGCAAAATGCAACCCAGATCCTCAGCCCACCCAGGACAAGCCTGGAACACAATGAGATAGACAAAATTGGAAGCCAAACACGAACTTTCTGAAATGATTGCAACAGAGTCCAAAACCACGTGGAAAATGCTACAGAGAAAATAATCTCTCTGATTAAAAAAAAGATGCTTAAAATTAAAAATATTAGAGAAGACACACATAAAAGAATAGACCAGCTTAGAAAAGTGATGGAAACAAAACATGCCCAACACAGGAAAGAAATGGAATCCATGAAGTAGATCCAAACAGAAATGCTCCATTGAAAGTATATGCAACAAATCAAATGAAGGACAGGATAGAATATCAGATGTTGAAGACAGAATTGTAGTTAGTGATTATGAAAAGAAAGATATCTTAAAAATAGCAAGAGAGGATGAAAAGTCAATCCAACAGATAAAAGATGATGCAAAGAAGAATAACATAAGATTGATTGGGTTCACTGAGAAACCTTTAAACAGTACAAATGCCATAAAAAAAAAATCTCCACATAAATAATAGCAGGAAACTTCCCAAGCATGCATAAAGATTTGGACACACAAATAAATGAAGCATATAGATCTCCAAATACCAAAAAAGATAACAATGGAGATTCAAAAACTTCCGCACAAAGACAGTATATTAAAAGCTGTTATAGAAAAGAAACAGATCACCTGTAAAGGAAAGCCCATCAGAATCATGGCAGACTTCTCAACATAAGCTTTCAAGTCAAGAATAGCTTGGAGTGAAGTATTTTGAGTCCTCGAAAAATACAAATTCCAACCCAGATTGATGTACCCTGTAAAACTATCTTTCAAAATTAATGGAGAAATAACATACTTCCAAAAATAAATAAATAAATAAAATGACAAATGAAGAAATTCACAAGCACCAAACTAACCCTACAAAGAGTTCTGAAAGATTCTAGACAGAGATAAAAATGACCACACTTCCAAGAACAACAGAAAGAAACTACCAGACAAGGCAAACAATAAAAAAGAAAGGCAACTCAGGGAACCAATAGCAGGAAAATATCATGACAAAGATAAGCCAGTACATATCAGTTATAACTATCAGTGTAGATGGCCTCAGTTCACCAATCAAAAGAGACTAGAAGAATGTATCAAAAAACAAGATGATACAATGTGTTGTGTACAAGAAACACATTTAACTCAAGAAGAAATTCATAGACCGAAAATCAAAGGATAGAAAATAATCTTCTATGCAACAGAAACCCAAAAAACAGCCAGGTTAGCTATTCTGTTTTCAGACAATGTGGACTTTAAACCAAAAATGATCAAAAGAGATAAAAACCTCACTACAAACTTGTTAGGGGAAAACTTCAAGAGGAAGAGATAACAATCACAGATATGTATGCACCAAATATGGGAGCACCCAACTATATAAAACAATTATCAATAGACCTGAAAATTCATATAAATAATAGCACAATTGTAATGGGGGATCTGAATACACTATTGTCAAAAAGAAATAGATCAACTCGACAAAAAATCAGGAAAGAAATCAAAACTGAACCAAACTTGTGAACAAATGGACTTAGAAGTTATTTTCAGAATGTTCCACTGAACATCATCAGAACACACAGTCTTCTCAGCTCCACATGGGCTGTTCTGTAAAGTAGACCACATACTAGCCCACAGAACATGCTTAAGTAAATACAAAGGAACTAAAATTATCCCATGCATATTAACTGACTATAGTGCAATGAAATTGGAAATTAATGGAAAATAAACTGCAAAAACATCATAAATACATGGAAATTAAATAACATCCTCCTAAACAACTAGTGAGTCACAGATGAAATTAAAGAAGAAATTGGAATATCAACACCTAAATGGGAAACCAACTACAACATACTGGAACTTATGGGATGCAGCAAAAGCAGTCCTAAGAGGGAAGTTTATAGCAGTGAATTCTCACATCAGGAAAACAGAATGAGCACAAATAAACACCTCAAGCCTGTAATGTTGCACCACAAGCTTCTAGAAAAAGAAGAGCTAGACAAGTCCAAAGCACATATCAGGAAGAAAATTATAAAGATCATAGCAAAAATTAATGCAGTGGAGGATAAGAAAACAGTACAAAGAATTAATGAATTGAAGAGTTGGTTCTCTAGAGCAGTAAATAAAATGGATAAATCCTTAGCTGACATTATCAAAACACGAAAGAAAAGACTCAAATTCATGCATTGAAGGGTGAAATCACTACAGATTCTCTAGAACTTTATAAGATCATCAGTATCTACTTCAAAAATCCTTATATAGGATAGAAAATACAGAAGAAATGGAAAAATTCCTAGATACTGATCAATTACCAAAGTTGAATCAAGAAGATATAAAAAACCTGAATAACCCAATACTATTAATGAATTTTAAAATGTAGTTAAAAACATACCAACAAAGAAAAGCCCAGCTCCTTATGGATTCATTGCTGAATTCCACAAGAAATTTGGAGAAGATCTAATGACAATACTCCTCAAACCCTTTAATGAATTTGAAAGAGAATCAATACTCTCTCACACCTGGAGGTGAGTATTACCCTCATACCAGAACCAGAGAAACACTCAGCGAAAAAAGAGAACTACAGGCCAATCTCCCTAATGAAAATAAATGCAAAAATCCTCAGTAAAATACTAGCAAATAGAAATGCAGCAATCATCAAGATTATACACTACAATCATGTGGGATTCATCCCAGAAATGCAGGAATAGTTCACTGAATGTAAATCAATAAGTGTAATACACCGTATAAACAGAGCCAAAGGCAAAAAGCACATGATCACCTCAATAGATGCAGAAAAAGCTTTTGACAAAGTCCAACACTCGTTCATGATGAAAAACTATACAGAAAATCAGAATAGATCGTCTTTACCTCTATCTGATAAAAGTCATCTTTTAAAGGCTATGAGAAATCAACAGACATCACCATGTTAAGTGGAGAAAAACTGAAAATCAGGAAGAAGAAAAGGATATCCACTATCACCATTCCTATACCATATAGTTCTGGAAACATTAGCCAAGGAATTAGACAAGGGAGAGAAATAAAAGAATAAAGATAAGAAAGGAACAAATTAAATTATCATTATTCACTGATGACATGATACTCTACATAGAAGACAAAGTCTCCTTCAAAAGACTTCTAGAATTGATATCCAATTTCAGTAGCATAGTAGCATGCAAAGTCCACACTCAAAAATAAATAACATTCCTTTACACAAACAAACTCACTGAGGCAGAAATTAAGGAAACTGCACCTTCACAATACCATCCAAAAATGAAATACCTTTGAATTAATCTAACAAAGGAAGTAAAATAGCTATATGGTGAAATTTACAGTACTTTGAAAAAGAAGTTTGAATAGGATATCAGAAAATGAAAAGATATCCCCTGCTCATGGATAGGAAAAACCAACATAGTGAAAATGGTCATACTACTCAAATTGTTACACAGATTTAATGCAATCCTGATCAAAATACCATTAGTATACCTCATAGAACTAGAGAAAATATTCTTAAAATCCATTTGAAAACAGAAGAGACCTAGAGTAGCAAAAGCATTTATGGGCAACAAAAACAAGGCAGGAGGCATCACAATCCCTGACTTGAAATTATACCACAAAGCTACCTTGATAAAATTCATCATAGTATCGGTTAAAAAAAACAGACTTAAGGATAAGTGGAATAGTATGCAAGATGCACATGCAGCCTTTAACACACTCAGCCATATTATTTTTGACAAAGGGTCCAAATATGTTCACTGGAAGAAAGATAGTCTCTTTAGTAAATGATGGAAAAACTGACTTTCCACATGCCAAAGGCTAAAACTAGACCCATATCTATCACCATGCACTAAACTACAATCCAAATGAATCAAAGATCTAAATATCAAAACAGAAACACTATATCTACTGGAAGAGAAAAATTTTGTTTTTTTTTTGTTTGTTTGTTTTGTTTTTTTTTTATTTTAGAAATAAAAGGAGGAAAATATTAACAGACCGACAACATTTTACAAAATAGCATAGGATCAGTACAGACATTACAGAGTTACAAACAGAGTGGTAGGGAATTAACAATGCTTATTGTATTACATATTGATATCTTCAATGTAGTTTCTCATGAAAACACATATAAACATACAAAGCTAATCAACCAATGCCTCACTGACAGTTTCTTTCAGCAAGGAAATACAGAACAGTAGAACACCCGTGTTAACTATCCTGCATGTACATATATACAAACTTTCTCCTTCTTTCCCTTCTCTTTTCCCATATCCCAGTTATCCTTTACCTATGAGTGCTTTCCTATCAATTCTCAATGTCTATCATATCTCCTAGATTAAATTAACTCTTTCAGGCTTTACACTAGAGAAACAATGCAGTGCTTGCACATGTATGTTTGATTTATTTCACTTCTGAGTATGGTCTCTAGTTGTGACCATTTGCCTATAAAAGCCTCGAATTTATCTTTCTTCACAGCTGAGTAATATTCCATTATATAAAAGTACCACAATTTTCTTATCCAATCCTCGGTGGATGGACATTTGGGTTGCTTCCACATTTTAGCAATTACAAATTGTGCTGCTATGAACATGGGTGCACATATATCACTGTGATATGATGCTTTTAGATCTTCTGGGAAAATACCAAGCAGGGGGATAGCTGGATTGAATGGGACCTCTAGGCCTAGTTTTTGGAGGAATCTCCAAACTGATATCCACAGTGGTTTCACCAGTCTGCATTCCCACCAGCAGTGGAGAAGGGTTCCTATTTCTCCACAGCCTCCCCAGCATTTGTTATTGGTTGATTTCTTAATGCTAGCCATTCTTACTGGGGTAAGGTGGAATCTCAGTGTTGTTTTAACTTGCATTTCGGAAGAGAAAAATTTTGAAGATGTAGGTGTAGGCAGAGACTTCACAAAAACAGAAAATCAGACAGCATAGGAAATACTCCAAAAGAAATCAACAAATGGGATCTCATCTTATTAAAAAGCTTTTGCACAACAACAGAAATCACCTACAGAGTGAAAAGAGAACACACAGAATGAGAAAAAATTTAGCTAGTTGTCCCTCAAAGGACTTGCATGTAGACCATATAAAGACTGAAAAAGTAGACCCCCCAAATTCAAAGATCGAATCCAAAATTGGTCATCTAAGATAAATACACACTTCTCAGATGAAGAAGTACAAATGGCAAATAAAATATATGAAAAAATGTTCAACATCATTGGTCATTTGAGAGGGGCAAACTAAAACAACATTGAGATTTCATCTCACCTCAGAAAGAATGGCTACCATCAAAAAATCAACCAACAACAAATGCTGGAGGTGGTGCGAGGAACTTTTCTCCTCCGTTGGTGGGAGCTTAGGCTGGTGCCATCATTGTGAAAAGCAGTGTGGAAATACTTCAAAAATTAGGACTACAGGTCACACTAGACCTTTCTATTTGACTTCTGGGCATTTTCCCACAAGAAATTAAAATATCATACCACATTGACATATGTGCACCTATGTTTATAGCAGCATAATTTGTAATAGCTAAATCTTGGAAACAACCCAAATGCCCATCAACCAAGGAACGGACTAAAAAGATGTGATCTTTTTATACAATGGAGTTCTACTCAGTTATAAATAATGATAAACTGGAGGCTTTAATAGGTAAATGGATGCAACTTGAGACCATACTCATAAGTGAAATAAATCAGACTCACATGTAAACATCATATTGTTTCCCTAGTGTAAGAAGCTGAAAGAGTAAGTAAGATCCAAAATGTACAGCACATATTGGAAAATGGGAAGAAACTGTTCAAAAGGAAAGAGAAACTGGGATTGGGGAAAGGAGAAAAGAAGAAAGGGAAAAGGAAAAATAAAACTATATACATATATATTATTTAAGATAGTTATACTACTAATTTCTATTAGTTCATTGAAAAGAAAGATTTGTGCTTATATTGTTTGATCAATTTTTTATGTCTATATCTGTACTCTGAGCAACTACTTTGAAGATAAGAATACCCAATGTATTAGCCATTGTTACTCTCCTATTTTGTTTTGAAATTTTGTATCATTGTTTTTGTTGTTTTTTTCTCTTAAAAATAAAAACTAAAAGGACAGACTACTGAAATATGATTCTTCTTTAAACTGACACAATTCTAGTAAGTTGAAATGCAAAATTTCTTTCTTGATTTTCCCTTCACACATTTCTGAATTGGGGTGATTTTACAACAATCATAAAAGTCTCATATTTGCTAGGTAGCTTCATTCATTCTTTCATCTATTTCTTTTCACTTTATAATTATTTATTTGATTTCTCTGTATTCAGAATGTACCTAGTCTCCACCAATGTAATATATTCCAGGCAAGGAAAGACAAATTAAGCAGAAGCACAAGAATGAAGTCATTTAAATAAAGGATGTCTATACATTCTCAGAAGCACTACAATAAACATACACATGTTACAGAGGGAAAGGAAGAGATGGGAGAAAGTAGTATATGTAAAACTGGCTTTATTGTTACTGGCAGGAAAACCTTAGCAAAAACGATACACCTCAATATAATACATAAGAAATTATGGTTATTGCATTGTTAATTTCTTATCATCTTGTTTTGAAATTGTGTATCATTTTTATTGTTTGTTTTCTCTCTTTAAAATAAAAAAAAAGAATTCATAGTTACCAACTGGTGTGCAAATTGAAAGAATTATTTTAGTAAAGTAAATTTAATGCACAGCCATATGATATTAAAACTCCACGGGGTGTTCAGAGAATTGGAAGGGTGATGATAAAAGGACACAGGAAATGAAAGTGACAGAATAATAGAAGTCTCACTTGTCAGGTCATAGAAATCTTATATAATGTGAACACAGGATTTTACTCAAAGAAAATGCAAGTGTCTTACTCTGGAGTGTGATTTTGCTTGGTTTTTAGATTTTAAAGAAATGACCCATAAATAAATAAGGGTACAGCCAGGTAGCATAAAAGAGCTCAAGATATTGTTGCAACAGTCCAAACTACTGATCCCTGAACAACGGCAGCGATTCAGAAAAGATGATAATGGAAGCAACTGCAGTTTGATTTGCTATAGTTTTCACGGCAATCAATTAATCCATAAAACACAACTCTAAAATATTTTCCTTTTTTAATACAAATATATTTTATTTGAAATAAGAAATACTTTTTTTTTTGTCATTTTGAGGGGGGTCTCACTATACAGTTCAGGCTGGCCTTGAACTCACTTTGTAACCCAGGCTGGCCTTGAACTCTCAATGATCCTCCTGCCTCAACCTCCCGAGTGTTGGGATTACAGGCGCGTGCCACCATGCCTGGCTAAAATTAAGAAATACTATCACAGCTTTCACTGAGAAACAAACTCTTGTATGACTGTATCACTAAGCAAAAGGAAAACTGAAGTGTAAACACCCTTCCTTTTAAGCATGTATCTGGAGATAGGTAGGAAGACACTACTTGTTTTTTTAAAAAACTGACCTCCCTTTCAGGCCTGGTCATAGATGTGTAAACTATGTAAATGAATCCACCACTATCGGTTGTGCTATCATATCTCTGTCTCCTGTGTATTCTGAGATCACATGTTCACCTGCCAATATACCTGGGAAAGCTTGCTATGTCACAGTTACTTTTGAGTTCTTGACAGGCAGGACTATGGAAGAGCAATTTGGAACAAGTTTTATATCCTATTTAAAAAACACTAATATTCTCTTAAATAACAGGTTACAAAAGAGAGATACTGCCTGCAAGTTACTCTTTTCACTTTGTTTTAGTTCTTGTGATTTATAGAGCTGTTTGATTTGCTTGTTTATTTATTTATTTATTTATTTATTTTTGTCTTTTTGAGACAGGGTATCACTATGCAGTTCAGGCTTGCCTTGAGCCCACTCTGTAGCCCAGACTGGTCTCCAACTCACAATGATTCTCCTGCCTCAGCCTCCCGAGTGCTGGGATTACAGGTATGCATCACCACACCTGGCTAAAATTTATTTCAATCATGTTCATAAATCTCATTGAAGTATTTTTTTTTTTTTTTGTAATGGGAATCAAACTCATGACCCTGCACTTGCCAGGCAGGTTCTGTACTTCTAAGCTAATTCTCCATCCCCAAATTCACTTGTTTAAATTACAATTTTGCCACAAAGTATTAAAGGACAGGATACCCATGGTTCCTTCAACACTGAATTTTTCGTTTTACTACATCCACAGTATGTCAGCAGTTCTTAAAAATACACACATATCCACACACACACACACACAAACAATGTAAATGGTAAAACTCTAAAAATGCAGATGTCAGTACCTACAGTAGGGAAGGAGACAATGAGAGAATGCCCTTCCCCTCAAAAAAAGCAAACATGTTTATGTGCAGGAAATGGTTCCTCTTTGGATTTAAAAACAAGTTCCCCTCAGAAAACCTGGCTATCATGGAATTTCCAGAATATTTCTTTTGCCCCCTACCAAAGGAATCTGAAAGGCCCTAATGCAAAGTTTCGAAAAACAAGTTATGAAATGCTGAAAATGATGATCAGAGCAATCAGAGGGAGAAGAATGAATGTATCTCGCACTTAGTGACAGTTTGTAGCACAGCCTCTTTACCCGTTGGATCAGTAAAAACCACTGAAGTACCAGAAGTGCTTTGAAGCATAGGAGTAAAAAGGTACTGAACATAATACCTAAACAGTAGCAGGACTTCATGGCCAGGAAAATTTTCTAAATAGTAAAGTGACTCCAAGATAGATTCTCTCTCTCTCTCTCTCTCTCTCTCTCTCTCTCTCTCTCTCTCTCTCTCTCTGTGTGTGTGTGTGTGTGTGTATGTGTGTGTCTCCAACATAAAACATAGCAGGAAAAAAAAGATTTAGAAGTAGATATAGTGATAACAGAAAACTGCAAGGCAGAAAATACAAGATCAAGACAATGCTATATGTTGAACAGTACTCCATGAAGCTAGAAAATGTGTTCAGTTTGAAAGCGCTAGCAAAATATCACTTTTGTTTATAAATCACTTATTTATCATATGACCACATGTTGAATCATTTTCTTTCCACATACTGAGAAATCCTACAGTCAGCCTTTAAGCATTCTGCATTTCTTTGCCGATCTTGAAGCTGAGCCTCTTGTTCCAGTTGATTTTGGTGCAGGTAACTGGGAACTGCTAACACAAGGCCTTCAATCCCATGGTGTGTGAAATTGTTTGACAGTTTTCACTAATCGCAGCCTGATATACATTTTCTGCCTTCTCTATGATTTTAATAAACTCCTTGGCAGTTTGGAGTTCATCTGGAACATTTATTGAATCTTACCCATCTTTATGACTAACCAACTGAACTTTGCCATCTTTATAATACTGAACCTGAAGCTTGAGCACTCCAACTACCTGGGTTGTAGGCGGTGTGATGGTGAACTTCCACTCTGACCTCCAAGGACCATTCCAGAAATTTTTAGGCTGGAACTGGTGGCTTTCAATACTTGCAATAATAGCCTGTTGCCTATCCATAGCTTTAGCACATACCTGGTCTTCATATCCTTCTTTCTTCACAGGTGTGGACTGATCCATGTTATATTGGGCAAATGCATGAGCTGCCTCTTCCCTGAGGAGACTCATTATTAAGTAGTAGCCGTACATCATTGGATACTTCATTAAACTCCCCTGGGCGTGCATGAGTGATGAATTTAGCAGCTATGCACACTTTCTCCTCATCCGACACCCGATCCTCGAAGGCTGCCCTCTTGATCTGCTCTCCTAAAATAGTTTCTGAATTTGTGTATTAAAGTATTAGCTGCCAGTAACTAAGACAAATCTGGAAGAGCAGAAGCTGATGTGGAGTCAGCAGATGTAACCTTCCGTGTACTACTTTCAGGCCCAGTGATGGAAACTGCAGCCTGTACCCGACAGACTCTACGGCTGAAAGACTTGTTCTCAGTCTTGATGCCTCCATTTCTCTGGGCCAGTGACAAAGCCCCCTGAAGCACATGCGCCGTTGTGATGGGATGCAATGAATTCTAGAGAAATTTTCTCCACTGTGATTCAGTCCTCAATACTTCTGCTCTTCTAGCCATCTCCTACCTTCCATTAAGCTGCAGGAACCTCTAGCTGAGGGTCCCCTTGGCTGGGAGGTGACGCCGTATCTCTGCTCACCCACCTGAGCCTCACAGTGAGTTTCATGGGGAAGAAATGAAACGGAGGCAGCATGGCCTTGTTCACGTTTATCCTGAAAATTTCTCCTGTGCTATCATTGTGAGTGAATACCTTAATCATCTACTTCAGTATGTGGAAGCTCAGCTCTGTCTCCTACTTAGTTAAGCTTCTGAAAGTGGGGAATAAATTTAATAAATGTGGTTATATGCTAATTGAAGTTCCTTTGATTCATTCACATAGATTGTACTTTTTGACCTTCATTTGTCAGACCTGCTGCTGAAACACAGAGGGCCTAAACACAAGCCTGGCCTCTTCCTTTAAGGAGTTTCTTATCTGGTGTCAGGGACAGCTCAGTTCTATGGTGGTAAAATTGCCCCAGTGCCCCCGGACAATTTCTGTCACAAAGTTACGGATCGTTTAATGCAAAGAGCATAGGGATGGCACCCAACTGATTCGAAGAGTTCAGGATGAACTTCCTGGGGAAAATGCTGTGTAAATACTGAAAAAGATAGGACCTAAGTTTCCTCTGAAAAAGGGTGAAATATAATTCAGGGGTACAGATTACCTTAAGGACTCAGATGAGAAAAGATACCTCACCTGGTGCCTGGTTCTAAAAATCTGTGATGCCACAGATGACCCTGGGGACCCTGTGCCATTTCATGCAGTATCTTTCAAAACCCTTTGCCTCAATCCATTGACCCTTCTCCTTCTGCTGGTTGTTCTTCCTTACACACGCTGTTTCTCTTCTTTTTTATATGTCCTTGAAATATTTATATTTCCCAAAATGCATCAGCCACATTTTTCTTCTTCTCCTATGTTTCCCTCTGTTGTCTATTTCTTTTCATAATACCATGCTCAAGATACCAAAAAGTTCAAGCCTTCTTTTTCATCTTCTTATATTTCCTTCTCTCTTTTCACACAGTTTGAAAGGGGGAGCAGATGACTGCATAGAAATTCTATAGAAATTTCAAGGTTATTTTGGAATATCTGCTGAAGGAAAAATGTGTGGATAAACTATTATACTGCCAGATGCATGCAGAAATACTTTATTGTTACAAGAGCACAATGGTATGTTGGAGGCTGTTTATTGAAATAATTATATAATAATGTAAACTTAGAGGAACTTGGTTATCCTGTAATAGAGACAAGAAAAAGTAAAACAGATCACAATATAGAAGAAGATACAGTCTCTTAAAAGATAAGTTAGTTGCATTTGTATTGACACAACATGTATACTTTGAAGAAGATTTTACTAAATAATAAATGTGATACATAACTGACATAGTGTCTTTATTTAATAAAATAATTAGAATGTGTAACAAAGTATAGAACAAAGCTACTTGCACTTGTAGTTTTGAGTATGCAACACTATGAATACTTAAATCCTCTAAAACATATGACAAACACACTTTTAAAATGGCAGTAAATTAATAAATAATACAGTTAATTAATGTTCAGTAAAACACTGGAAAAACATATTTTCACAAAGTTTATATATATAACACATACACAGTTAAACTTAACGTTATCTTCTTTTCAATTTCTGTCAATCATATATTTAAACGTACTTCTTTTCCATGTTTCCCTGTTATATTTCCTATACACTCATCATGAAAGGAAATGAATAGCATATTCCTAAAAATTAGTTTGGTAATAAACAAAAGTACTATGTCAATTATTAAAATATATAAAGAAGGGAGATATATAAAAACATGTAGCAATTATTATAAATACAAATACAGAAGTGTAATTGACATAAAATACAGAGACTAAAATAAGAATTTATGTTTTTAACTCTGAATACTTTAATAACTCTTCAAATATTAACAACATCTGCTTTTAAAAATGCTTAGAAAATTTCAACCAAATATAGCCACACCTTTTCCTTTTCCTAACGATTGAATATATTTCAGGGAAAAGGTTGGAAAATTTCAATGTGTACTCATGATAAGCACATATATAAAAACCTGCTTAATTTATTGGAATTATTCCTGAAAGTTAGCAAGCAGGCCAGGCTTTTACACACTTTATTTCATTCTGAAGGAAGTGTGAGCAACTTTTCCTCAGAATATGTTAATATTGATTACCATTTTTTAAGAAACATAAACTTGTATTTTATATTTATTTGATGTAAACATAAGAATGTTTCTAAATTACATCCTCATGGAAAGATTCTTGTGAAGATCATTTTACTTAACTTATGAAGTACACAAATATTTAAAAATATGTTGAGATTATTACACAGATACACAGTCATGCCTCAAAACACACATATACTCAAGAACAAAAGAGTTTACACATGTGCATTTACTTAATCAAATAACATTTTCATCAGAGATGTATATAAATTTACTTATAAAGTTAAACATGTTAGCAGATAACCAAAATCTAATGATTACTGAAAAATGTATAGGTACAATTAAACAATGTGTTTTCATGGACTCTGAACTGTTTGTCTCTCCTCACTAACACTTACTTAAAAATACAATTAATTTGATATTATACCATAAAATCTTATATTTGATTGTAAACTCTTTTATCCCTAGAATTGTACTTGAAAGCTACTATGTTCATGAAGACAGTCACAAAATACTAAGTGTGAATATTTTTTTCACTTCATATGTAATTGAAGGTCTGAACTATACCATCATATTCCAATATTAATATTCCTTACTGGCTGCAAGCTTGCTGAAGGTTATTTTGGTACCAGAAGCAGCATTAATGTATAATATCTTTCTACAACTGTTTGTAGGTAAAAATTTGCAGGCAGCTGATTCCAGGTGAAGGCAAGCTTTGGAATAGCAAATTGTTTCCTAAAAGAAAACTGAGAAATAAGGTAACTATCTAAACATGAAAAGGAAATGCACCTTGACTTACAATTTTTAGAACTAAGATATTGGCTTCAGAGATTGTTCTATTTTTATGAAAGATGAACATTAAGATAGTCATTTAAATAGCCTGTCTAGTCAATAGAAACATTTTTAATTTTATAGAAAAAATTTTTTAAAAAATATCTTGAGCCCAGATGTTTCAAATTATAAATAATTAGCCAGTTTATGTTTAAACCCAAGCTTGAAAAATGTGACTGGTCATTTCCATTAAGATAATCAACTCAGAAGTCTGTTCCACGGAAGCAAGCTTAAAATAGTGTGTACGTGGGTATAGTTGAGTTGTAAGAACTTTTTGACCAAAAATTTTAAATGAACTGTTTGGCAACCTACTTTGTGTTCTTTACATTCAAAGTACCAGCAATAAATTAAGTAACAAATTGTAAACCAGAAAGAATATTAGATGGAAATTCTTTCCACCTGGAATCAAGGTGTAACCAGTTTCAAATTTCAGTAGAGACAGATGAGGTTAGCTTTATTTTCTCATCTATAATCTTTGCAAAAGTGTGCTGTGTTTAATCATGGAAAATGACAAATATCTCCTTAGGGTCATTTTACTAGACAGAACTTTGGCATCCCCAAATACACTGGAATCTGTGACTATGATAGTTACATGATATAGGAAAAACATGCTGTAGATGTAACTGTTTAATGATCTTGAAATGTGAAGATAATCTGGGTTACTCGGTTGGGCCCACATAATCCCAAGGGATGTTCTTGTAAGACTAAGAAGATGGAAAGTTAGAAAATATCAAGGGAGTGAGGCATAAATTGGAGAGATGGATTTCAGGATGGGAAAGGGAGACTTAGCAGGGAATAGAGATGGCTCAGGAAGGTAGCAGCTCCTGATTTGAAGCCATAAACACATTCTTGATTTTACTTGCAAAATATTAATCATAATAATTTCACAGAATTTGTGTTGGACTAAAAAAGACATATTAGATATGTATTTACAGTATAGTTAGAGACAGTAGATCTAACTATAGATCTTCAATCATCTAGTTTTTTTTATATTTTTCATTACATAGACCTAGAGATCCATTTTTGTCTTATATTTTTCAATTTAGAAGCATCTTGAAAATATATCTATATATGTGTATGTATCCATGTATATCTGTGTGTAATATATGGACACATAAGCTGTTGATATGTCTCTCATTTCCTCATTTAGTGTTGACTTTTCTTGGAAAGTTTGAGTATGACTAACTTGTAAATTACTGTACTAGCCTGGAGAAAAGGAAAGAGTAGCAGCAATTTACAATATTCAAGAAAAGGTCAAATCTCCAATTGTTTTACTGTTTTGGCACTGATTAGTGTAAAATACAGAGCACAGAGAATCAACAAATCATATATTTCTATCAATGATATATTTTTCTATTTAGAGTTAGCTTATATAAGCTTAAGTAAAAAACAATATATACATATATATGGTTGATTGTCAAGATATTATGAAACAAAAACAATAACTGATAGATTTTTTAGATCCACAATTTTCTCTCTTTTGTCCAGATAATTTTTGTGGTACTTCTCTTCAATATTGTTGTATAGGAAAAAAATATGATCTCAGCATTTTAGTCCATGATAGTTTGGAAGTAACCAGAACACCTTGGCCCATGCCATCACACTAAGAGGTCATCTGGAGGTATGCCTTTGATTTGGAGTTACATCCTGTACTTGGAGTGGCTTCTTTTGCTTTTTCACTGACTAGGGCAGCAACTAAAGAGGAAATTACACATAAGTTCTAAGAATCGACTCAATGAACAAAATAGAAAGTGGATGTTAATATCCTTAATATTGCTGTTAAAATTTTATTAACAGCTATAAAATAATTTTCTTTAATAATTGCCTTATTTATCTTATATTTCTAAAGAGAAGTTTCAGCAAATTAAAAACACCAGCATCAAAATTTCCAGTACCTTGTCCAAATTTAAAATATAGAACAATTTGGGCAAAAATTATTTAAATTTATTTATAGTAATACATAAAATGTATCAGACAAACACAGGATCCATGCAAATGCTGCAGGCACATATTCAGAAATTGAGCCTTGCCAATGAGCTTAAGTAAAAATATGAGTTTCAAGTTAAGGGCTATGGCTATATTTTTACCTGTGTTTATATCACCATCTATGTTTATCTACACACATTCTCAGAGCCAGAGTGAGGGCAGGTATTTATATAATACCTATTCCAACCTAGTCTTCTTAGTAATATTTAACACACAATATTTTAATTACTGTGCTACTTATGGGAAAACTAAGGTGGAATTTGATCACACTATCTGATGTTAGAAATCATTTTGTTTTGAAACCCTGTATCATTTTTAAAGTTCTTGCTTTGTTTTGTTTATGTCTGTGATGTTGGTAGTTTGCTATTGTTGTTTTCTATTTATTATTGTCTTTAAAATAAAAAATAAAAATAAAGAGGAAGTATTCTACATGTATTTAAAAAATGATGGTGTTATATAATTTTTAAAAACCTGTAAGTAAGGGAAATATATGATGTATTCTTGAAACTGAAAGTAAACAGGGACACTTTAGAGAGTAAACAGGGACTCTATTATTAATTATAATATAATGGGGAAACAATGAAAAAAAATATTGTCAGACAAAACTAGATGTGTATCACTCTATATGTAACTAATAACATGTGAAAGAAATTTAACAATTTGGCCACTATTGCTGCCAATGCTTTATTTGAGTCAAGTTCTAGGTTTCTTACAACCTTGTTGTGAGATTTCAGCATTGTGTTTTTAAAGACAAGAACATAGAGACACTGGCAGGCAGCCCACTTCATTTTATATCTGCAGAAGTTTTGAATGGATATGTTCTTATTTTTATATGAAACTGGGTTTCAAGCTGTACCTGAACATCTACATTTTGGAAGAAATGCGCAGTATTATCACGCATATATTCCAGGGTAGTAGGTTGGCATGGATTATTTCAATCATGAAATAATCACAGTGAAAACAAGTATTCGTCATAGGTTCCTCAACTAGCACACCAGAATGTTACACTTCACCCTGCACTGCTTGGGAAAAATGTGTCACTTTAGTACTCAGAGTAGAACTTCGTTAGAGACCATGGATAAGTGAGTGTGTGTCCTACTTTAACAGAATTGCCATCAGGTTGAGTAGGAAGTTAAATTTCCAACTCTTTAGTCCACAGGAACTAATGAAGTATGAATCAGTACCTGAGTTTAGTACATTAGAGTTAGTAGGTCCCAGGAGTAAGCTGAACATGTACATCCATTCAGCCTCATGCTCATGTACACCCACTCAGCCTCAGTAATTGGTGAATAACAAAGAGAAGCAAGAGAACCCAGCAACAAAATATAATATGAAAATGCTAATGATACTCTTAGAGTTACTTTTCACATAAATTATTAGGAAAATGAAACCAAAATGAAAAAAGTAATCAACAGAAAACACAGAGATGAAAGAGAGATACAAATAATTAGATAAAGATTATAGAGAAACCATCAGAACAGTGTTTAAATTAGCAATTATTCTGAAATAAAAAATTCAACAAGGATTAACATTACATAGTAATCCAACAGAAATCATAGAAATAAATGACACAATAGTGGTAATAATACTCATTGTATAGGCACAAAATGGACTGCAGGATACAGAGGACAGAATCTCTGAATTTAAGTGCATATTAGTAGACTTTGAGCAGTCAACCAAAGGGAGAAAAGTGAACATAATCACAGGGACTCATAGGATATCAAAAGAATAAACAGTTTGTATTCTCACTGAAAGAAGAGAAGATGAAGAATGAAAAAGTATTCCAAAAATTATGAATGAAATTTTTCCAAATTTGGTTGATACTATAAATATTGAAGGGTTAGAGCAAACCCACAATGTAACAAACTAAAACAAAAGTCAAATCCATCACAATTCAGTTGTTAAATTTAATGACAAATGCTTAATAGCAGAGAGAGTAAAACGGGACCTTTATTATCGAGAAACAATAATGAAATTCAGTGGTACCCTACATTTTTGACACCATGAGGTGAGTGTGTAAGTGTGGGTGTTCAAGATATTTTCAGACTGAGACGCAGGAGTGCCCATGCAGATCGCTGGCATACCCCGTTCTCAGTAGCATTCACACAACTATGTGTACCTAATGCCTCACTCATCTTACAGGGTGTGGAGCTCAGGAGCGAACGGGAACCACCAGTGGGTGGGTGATTGTAAATACAGGGGAGCTTCCTTCCCCTGCTTTGTGCTCATGTGCTGCTCCGTGGCCCCATTCCTAACAGGCCATGCAGCAGTGCCCATGCATGGCCCTAGCCTAGGGAACCTCTATGTAAATGATAGATTTATTTTTTCTCTAAAGCCATGAAGGTTGCTAAGGAAATAATACTTTTGAAGGGAAGAGGTGAAAGAACTAAGAATTTAATTATCTCAAATACGTCTTCCCCTTTCATGCATACTTCAACCGATAGGATAGTAAGCATTGATTCAAATGTAGAAATAACGTAATAACTTCAAGAGAAACTTGGTATTTATTCTTATATTTTCTCATTTGAACTTAAATTTTTCAACTCCTTATATCATTTCTTTTCCATTCTGACTCATTCTTCCAGGTGACCTCGAGCATTCAATATGATTTCACTATAATGATAAAATCTCCACCCAGGAAATTTTCGGCCTGCCGGTTTTGAACATGTTCACCATAACTTCAAACTGCATGTGCCATAGAACAAGCTCATTCAACATCTGATGATGAGTCGTTTCAATATGACTGTACTGTGTTTGGTTTCTACAATAAAAGTCTCTCCTTTTTTTTAAGGATTTATCCTCAGTGCTCTCTTTACCTTCACAGTAATAAATCCCTCTTAGCTCTGTATTTCCTGGCTATGCCTCTTGGCTTTGCGCTCACCAGAGGTGAACTTACAGTGCTTAGCTGCAGTTTTAATAAGCACATGAGGAGAAAAAAAATCTGACTATCAGTGTTATCTCTGAGAAGTGAGGGAAGTTATAAGCTTTAACAGATGTAGTCAAGTCTGACTGATATCAGGATGGAGACAAAGAAAATAGGAGAGGAGAAAAGGAGATAATTCTCCACTTTCTATTTCCAATCTTAGTTGATTTAAGTACGCATGGAAGGTTTTGTGTAGATAGAGAGTGTATTACTTTGTTTTAGCTCAAAGCTCTTCTGATACAGTGTAAAAGCTGTTTTGTTTTATAGTTTTCAACTTCAGTGTAATAATTTCTAAATATTTTAAATGGACTCTATTCCAGCTTCTCCATTATTTTATAGCTTTTCATCCCATGCTCTGATATATACAAGAGTCAACAGATATTTACTAAATTTCAGAATAAAATTCAGTATTAAAAAATCATGGCTTCTCAGAGATTGAATGCAGCCGTACCTCGGTTCATGAGAGCATCTTTTATTGGTGAACAACTTGGTTCACAAACAGAAGCATTTGGCAAAATTTTGCTTCCATTGGCAAACTCCACGTAGAATGCCTAACAGTACCGAGGCCATCTTCCCCTCTCTAATACATGGTCACGCTTCCTCTCATCAAGACAGCAGACAGACCTCTGCATATTTGCTGTGAGGTTGCCGAGTGCCTTTTAGTACATACATTACTGTGCAATATTATTCAATCCAGGGCGCTCCAAGGAAAGTGTGGAGCAGTCACAGCAGAAGAAAGTGCAGACTGGTCATGAAGGTGACCAGAATGTGCACGCAATAATGAAGCTAACAAAAAGTGCAGAGCGAGAATGGTAAGAAGATTTTAAAGAAAATAACCATTGAATTGAAGAAGGAAACTGTAGAAAAGCATGAGTGTAGTATTTATGTGTCTAATCTGACCTCAGAGTACGAGATGCTGAAGTCCACAATCTCAGCTATTTTCAAGAATAAAGATGCCACCAAAGGAGCTGAGTGGCAAAAGGAGTAACCATGTTAACCAAGGTAGGACAGAAGCGCTGAAGGAGGTGGAAAAAAAGTTCTTAGTGTGGCTTGATGAGAAACAGCTGGCAGGTGACAGTGAAACTATGGAAAGATCACTATGGAAAAGCCAGGAAACTTCGCGGGATTTCCTGCGAGAAAACACCTCTATGAGCGCAATGGGTGATGAATTTGAAGCTAGGAGATGGTGGTTTGGTAAATTCTGCGAGAGAAGTGGTCTCTGCAGTGTGATAAGACACGGTGAGGCTTCCAGTTCTGACAGGATTGCTGCAAAAGTTTACAAGAAAGAATTCTTACAATTCATGAAGGCAGAAGGATAGGTCACTCAGCAGCTGTTCCTTTGCAGTGAAACTGGGATTCTGACAAAGGTGCTAAACAGAACCTATATTATGAAGGAGAAAAAGGCACTGCCATGGCACAAGCCCATGAAGGACAGATTAAGCCTTTTGCTGTGTGCAAACTCAGGGGCTGATAGGAAGATTAAGCCAAGTCTGGTGCACCATTCCCACACCACTTAGGCATCAAGTAACACAACGTGAACAAGGGCAGGCTGCCTGTCATGGGGTGAGCAGATAGGAAAGCTTGGGTCACAAGGAAATTGCTCATGGCATGGATAAAGAAAGTGTTTACATTCACTGTTAGGAAATATTTTTCTGATAACCACCTGGTTGAAAGGTATCTTCTTCTGATGTACAGTACTCCCGTGGCACAATTTCCAGCCTTGCAGAATGTTATGGTCACTGAGTATGACTTCATGAAGGTCAATTTCCTCACTCCCCCCAACATGACACCTCTTTTGCAGCACATGTATCAGCAAGTGATCTAGACCCTCAAGAAGCTGTGCACAAATGCACTCTTCACTAGTTGTGTTTAAACTACGGAAGACATGACCTTGACTCTGAAAGAGCTCTGGAAGAAACATTTCAGTGTCCTCCACTGCATCAACATCACTGACAGAGCCTGGAAAGACAACAAGTACCGTACCTTAAACTCAGTCTGGAGGAAACCATGACCAGACTGCATCACTGAATGTGACTTTGAAGGCTCTCATGTGCAAGTAGTTGAGATTATGTCCATGGGCAAAGGTAGGGGACTGCCTCTTGATGGTGTAGACATAGAGGAGTTTATTCAGGACCCTAAGGAGGAGCTGATCATGGAAGAACTTGCTGGACTCCAGAGTGAGCACCAGAAAGTGCTTCTGGGGAGCAGTCCACTGAGGAGGAGGAAGACGGAGGAGGGTAGCAGTCATGTATCAAAATCCATTATGGAAAAATGGAATGAGGGTCAGGATTTCTTTGAGAAGCACCACCCCAACATAACTATAGTGAAAAGAATGTTCAGTCTGATGGAAGATAATGTGGTCTCTCGTTTATGGATGGTTATGTAGCACAGGTAAAAACAAGTGACACTAGACAGGTTTTTTGTTTTTTTTTTGTTTTTTTTTTGTTTTAATAAAAATTGACCAAGTAGCAAAGAAACAAAGAGAGGAAACCCTTGAAGGAGATCTCTTCAGTGTCCTTAGAAGGGGATTCTCTCTCCAAAGAATATCCTGCCCCAAGCCATCCTTCTCTTCTCCACACCAGAAGTTACCTCAAGCAAAGTTAGGGTTCTTTTCTTCATACTATGCTATACTGCGTGGTACTATATTTTGTTTTTTTTATTTGGTTGAAAAATACATACAGTTCAGGATATACTAACCTTTGTTACAGTGAACCTTATGGGTGAAATCTGATTCAGTTTGCACTGCAGTTGGCTCCTGACCAGAATCACAGAACAGATTAAATTCATGAACTGAGTTAGCACTGTATCAATCTAATGTAATATTTCATAGACTATATCAATGGGAAACTTATAAGACAACAGAAAACAATTAGTAATTAAACAATGGCACTGAAATTCTAAAGTATCTCATTCTTTAAATTTGCATGAATAGAAAGTAATTCTAAACTATAAAATAGTGACATAGGATTATTTAGACTACATAGGTATTAATTTTGAACACATAGGTATTGATTTTACAACTTAAAAATGATAATCATAGTGATTTTTCTTGCTGTAATATTGGTCCCGAAATACAAATTTGCCATGAAATATGCGCTTAGTACATATACCCATATATATATATGTATATATATATAGATATACATATACATACATACATACACATATTTAACTTTCTTATTTTGTTGGGATCCCTTCCTTCTCTTGTATCATTGAAACTAAAACTAGGTGTTGTGTATTATTTCTGTGTATGCTAACATGTGTTTCCCAGTCACACCTCCTCAGAATTCTGTGCATTGTTTGTCTGAGCTTCTTATATCTATATTGTTACTCATTATTTTAAAAATTAGCAATGTATCCTGGCTACAGCATTGATGAGAAAAGCATGAGACTTCTTTTAGGTGCTAAGGTAGCATAACTTCATAAATCAAGTGTTCTTTAAGAAAATGTATGCCAACAAGCTAATATTCAGAAGCCAGGCTTCATTCTGAGATGCTTTGTATTGCTTTTAGCTGTCAGAGCATCTGTCTGCATTTTTATTGCAAAACAAGAGGGATTTTAAGACTGGAGGAAAAACTGATGTATCTCTCAAAGAGGTAATGATCAGTTATTAATTGAATTGAGAGTTGAAATGTCTCTGAAGCTTTACTTCTCTAGGTATTATTTGATTATGATTATGAACAAATAATTTATCCTCCATTAAATGTACAATCAACAAGAGGATAGCAAGAATTTAAAATAGATGCAGCAACATTTTGTGAGTGACATAGTCTGATATATTTGGGAGATATAGATGCCCCAGAAGCTGCCTGATGCAGTATGCATTATTGAGCAAAGTGTTTATGTAGTACATTCCCTTGTGAAGTTCTATCAAGGAATGTCACAGATGGATAGCATTGCTGAGATCACTGTAGACTTCCAGATAGTTTCATGTACTATGATAATTTTTTTGTCCATCTAGGGATCAAAACATGGGCCTCAATATGCTACACCAACACTTTAGCACTGAGCTACACCTGTCATATTTTTGTACATTAATTTCTTTAATTTACATGCAGCAAAACTATACATCCCCATTTTACAAATAAGAAAATAGGCACTTAAAAATGTCAAGTGATTTACCCATTTTTATTTGGATAGACAAGACTGTCTTTGTCTAATACCAAGCTTGTTTCATATATAATGAAGGTTCAAAGTAAGTTCCAAAAGAAAATTAATTAGAAAAAGACAATTTTCCCAATATGTAGTACGGATGGCATGCATGAGTAATCTGGGATTTCATTCTCAGCTAATGGTGGGAAAATAATTTGAATTATACTTCCTCCTGAATTTTTAAATATGCTAGCTACTAAACATGTTAAAACACATTTTGAAATCTTGGGTGGCTTATAGAATTTTAATGAGTTATAAAATCAGAGGAGAGAAAAGGAACCCAAAGAGTAAGAATATTACATTACTAGCTACATATTGCTGATTGCTAACAATATAAATATTTATTTTGACTGTCTCAGAGTGAATAAGAAAGAAATCATAACTCAGAACTACCCTATTCTAAGTAGCATAACAAGAAATGCATAGCAAAAGATGGAGATAATCAAATTGTGTACTTTCAGAGCAAGATAAACGATCTATAGCAGTCTAGCACAGTCTACTATTGGGCCTTGTGTGTCTGCATAAACCAGGTAATTTCAAGACTAAAACTTTTTAAAAATTTATTCTACTCATGCATTACCTCTGCTATTGTGAAAATAGGTTATTTCCATTATTTGTGTTTATTTTTAACTAAACCTTACATATTTTCAGGGAACATAATAAAATGAGGCAAAAAAATTTTGAATTTATAAAACCAGACAAAAAAACTAAACCTACAAAGATTTCAAATTTTCTTCAATACCAGAAGCAAATACTAAATAGTTTGCTATTTAAAAATGTTTAAGAAAATAAATAAGAGAAATCTATTAAAAGTACTACATTTTACAAGAAAACACAATTTTTAAAAAAGAAATATAATAATTCAAATTGTTGACTCATAATTTACCATAAGAATAGATACAGTTGAGGGGAGGATTAATATATTAGAGAATGGGTGAGGGGAATTTACATGTCAGCAAGGGGACATAAAGGGAAATAATTAAAAAACTAAGGATATGGACATAAAAAGAGTGACAGGAATAAAGATGCATAAAAACTAATAAGCCACTAATGCTGTCACTGTTGAAACAATAAGCCTTGTCACTTGAGAACTTATCTATTAAATAGTTGCTCTCACATTCAATCATTTAACTATATTTGTCTTCAGCAGTTTCAGATCTGGGTTAAAGTTTTGACATCAACATTATAATTTGTGTTATTTAGCCTGTTCACTACATTTTCATCTGGGGTATAAATAAAGCAGTCAACATTACAGGTCCTGGAAATTTCCTCTATAGGCTAGTCTGCTGCCATTAACCTCAGTCTCCTGCAATGTTTCTGGATTTGAGCAAAATGGAAACAAATATTCTGCCAACCTATTGCACACATGACCTGGAGTCCAACTTCCAGTACTCCCAACTAAAGCCTCCTGAGGTCTTTACCAGCTGCTTTGCTATAGCACTCCTGCATTCTTAGCTCCAAGCAGAATATCCCACTAAGCTTGCTTTATAGCATTCTAGGGCTGCTTGTTCAGCACATATCTCCAAATCTTTCCAAACTTTTCCTGCAAGTTAGTTACAAAGGTTTCTGTAGCGCATGACAGGAAGTGTCACAGCAAGAGCTCCACTTTGGTAACAAAATCTCTCTTGGTTATTTTCTTGTTGCTGTGACAAAATACCTGATAACCACAAGCTAAAGCAGGAGATGTTCATTTCAGCTCACTATTTGTGGAAATTTCAGTCCACACTCAGCTGGTTCCAGGACAGGGCAGCTTGGTAGAGGCGCAAGGCAGAGGAGAAACAGTACGTGGCAGGGAAGGCAGGAAGAAGCTCAGCCTGCCTTCTTTCCCTTTTATTTCCACCCAGGCTACAAGCCTGTTTAGTGGTGCCACCATGTAGGGCAGGTTTTCTTTCTTCACTAAGTCCATCATCCATAGCCAGAACTATGCTAAACCAGTGGACTAATCAGGTATCACACCCATGATCCAGTATCACACACCCATTACACAGTCTCTCTAAAGGTCCACCTATTAGTGCATGAGGTTTGGGGAAGACATCTGGATATAAACCACTACACTTTACAATAAATCACTGACGTAGTTGTGAATAATATGCTATGCTACTATTTATACAGTATTTACAATTTTGGGAGGTGAAAGTTGCTACCTTTCCTTTCATCAGTATTCCATTTATATCTTAAGGTAAATGTACGTTCCAATATTCTATTTTAATTATACATTTGCTTTTTGTCATTTGTATTTTTCCCTCTGCCTTTTGTTGTTGTTGTTTTCTTGGATCTCTACCTTGCTTTTTTCCAACAATGGAAAATATTAGAAATTATTTTAAACTTTTTCATTCTTCTTTTTTTCTTATTGTTGCCTTTTTTTTTTTTCTGGTACTGGGAATCAAACTCACAACCTTGCGCTTGCCAGGCAGGTGCTGTGCTGCTGAGCTAAATCCCCAGCCCTGTCATTCTTATTTTTTTGAGACTGCATCTAGACATATAAGCGATGGCTTATTAGCATCCTGGGTACAGTGGTACCTCAGTTCATGAACGTAGCTTTTGCACAGTTTGGGAAAAGATGGTCACACTTCTGTTTGTGCCAGAAAGTTGACCAGGGTTATGTTTGTCACCCAATGTAGAGTTTGCAAATAAAAACAAAACTTTGTCAACAACTTTTTGTTTGTGAGCCAAGTTGTTTATTCTTCAATTCCTGATTTTCTTTCAATGATTTTCCTCAGTCACTGAGACTGGATCATGTGAAAGTCTTTAATGTTATTTTTTCTCATGGTTGCAATCCAGGAGCACTGCAAGTGGCTTTTCGTGTATATGTTGCACTTCTTATTTCTTAAAATCTCATTATTCATAATGCTGTTTTTCAGTCTCCCAATATGACAATCTTTGCTTATCTTATTTTTATGATATATGTCTCCTAATTTTAACTCCTGTGTCCTCATGTCTGTTGTTATTGACTGTTTTCCCCTCCTGTGTATTGATCAAATTTTTCTGCTAATTTGTATAACTTTGTTTTTTGTTTGGTAAGAAATTGTGAGTCATACAGTGTAAGAAATCTGGATATTTTATTGGTATAATGAGCCTTAAAATGGTTTTTTAAGAACATTTAAATTACAGGCTGATTTGTTATATCTTTCATGCCTGGTGTGTTAGATACTTTTCTGTCCCTGAGAAGACAAAGGACTATGCAAATATATATATACCTGTGTAACTTCCAATCACAACAGTAGCCCTAAATTGTAACCACTACCTCTGAACTCCTTATTCTTAGAGTCTACTTCTTATGGTAATCCGCTTTACGAAAATGTGTTCCTAATGCTAGAGTGTGGATTATTGAAGTGCTTATTTCACGGCTTTTCCGTGTCCCAAGAAAGGCAAACTTATGCTACTTGTAGCCATAGGCATAGAAACTCTCATCATAAGTATTGTCCAGTCTTGTAAATATTTATAATGTAAAAACAAATCTAGTAGTGATAATTCAATTTCTAACTAAAAGTTCTTTTCATAGGATTTATGTCCTTCATAAAATTCTTAGTTTCAATTTGCTAGATCTTTTCAAGGTTTTCCAAAGTTATTTGTATGATTACTACATTTTTTGATGCCCTTTGAGAACCAAAAAAAAATAAAATTTTATTCATTTCATTTTCATGATGTCAAACTTTAAAATATTACTCTTCATATCAGATAAATATAACTTTCCATAGTCATTCTTGATATTTTAAGGCTGCATGTCTCCTTCCTTTTGCTGTTAGTATTACATATTTTCGATAAATAGTATTCCAAAATAAATATATATGTTTAAGTGCTGCTTCTAGAAACATCTGAGGTGCTCTATTAGCAAAATCATAAAGATAAACATAGAAGAGGAAAATAACTGAAAACATCCACTCTAAATCTGAAGCCTCAGCAGCAAGGATACACTGAAGGATGGAAAAAGAAAGTGTGTAACATTCATTTAAACCTTTTCAAAGTTTGTCACTTTTTATTTCCAAAGTTTTTCTCCTTCAACTGTTAGAAAAGTACTTTAGTGATTAATACCACTTGCTTGTTAAGCTTTACCAAAAAAATAAATAAATAAAATTTAAAAAAAATCCTTTTCCAAACACTCCTATATCTTTCATGAATTTGAAACCCAGAACTTTTGGATTCCTAAGGTGCATTTTATTTTCCCAGCAGCATTCTGTCCAGAGTCAACATAAATGTGTCATTCCAGTGTTCTGACAGCACTCCGCCCTTGTGCTTGTCTGTCTTAAAAGCTCTTTATCAGAATCTTTCCACAAATTGCCTCAAGGAAAACAATTATGTGCAGCTACAAAACAATTTTAACAATTCTTGGGGCTGCAGATCTAGCTCAGCGGCACAAATGCCTGCCCGGAAAGTGCAAGGTCCTCAGTTTGATTCCTGGTACCAGAAAAAAAAAAAGATGAAACAATTCTTCCTTCCTTTGCAATTTACAAAATAATAACCACATTACAAGAAAAGCATGCAAAACTGCACTACTCTAATAACTCTCTCATTAAGCTACACCTGCTTCCACTAGATGAGGAATTAATAAAATGCATGCTATGTTCTTCACGATTGAACATATGGATCTGGTAAGGTTTGGGGGGGATGCATAAAATTATGTTTGAAAATGGAAAGTAATTCTTAAACATTACAATTTAATAATGATTTGTATAAATCCCCAATTTATTAGACAGTGAATTATCAATAATCACAATTTTATTTCCAATATTTATAATTATTTATTACCATAGGTCTACACTAGATTATTTTTCCTCAAAAGAAGTGTCAGAAATTACACAGTAACAAATAAGTGACATTGCTAACTTCTAGAATTTCTATTCTTACCAATAAGCAGCAAAGAGAACAATGATTCCTTGAGTTTAATAGTACATTAATGTATTTAAGAATAGCAATAAAATGTAAACATACGAGTCAATTTCTTCAAATTTGATATCTTGCTAAATAAGCACCTAATTTTACTTGGAAAAGTTTTATTTCTGTGAAAATTGCAAATTTAGAACTGGTAATTAAATTGTTGACAAAATAATATCTTACATAATATCTTTGTCAACAACTTAATTACCATTTCTAAAATTACAATTCCCACAGAAATAAAACTTTTCCTTAATTTCTAATCCTATATTGGAGTTTCTACTATATTCTTACAATAACAGTAATCTAGGTGTATACTTTAGTATCAGAGTGTTTGCCTAGCATGCTCCTAATTTTCACACACATACAAAAAGAAGTAAAAAATTCTTCAATGTTTTAAATTTGAATCATCTCAGTGTCAAATATTATATGTGTAATTAAGCAAAGTTTAAGCGGAGCTGATAAAGTCATGGAATGAAACTCTGTCTCTTCAGGCTGCCCTGAATTGTTTTGCTACTTCACTTGAGTTGTGTAGTAGGTAAATTAAATTTTGGCACTTTGGAACCATCAAAACATTTTACAAAATTATCCCAGTTTGCTTTCTTCAGAGGCAAAATTAACATAGTTGGTATTTTAATCTACATGTTTGACATGTTTGTTTTCTCCTAGTGCCTTGAAATTAAGTGAATTGTACCATATTTTAAAGTTTACTTTTGTTAAATATTTGCAATATTCTAGCCTATGATTTTAATAATTTTCCAATTTTAGTCTCTCGCTCAGAAGAAGAAATAATGTCAATCTTAATAAATTCCTATAATCTCACTTCTTCTTTTTTTTTTTTTTTTTAATCTCACTTCTTAAGGATGTTTTTCTCTAGTTCTTTATTAATGCTGGTGAACTTTTAAAAAATGTGTTCTCAGTAGTTTTCCATTTTTCCTACTTACATTTCAGTGTGATAATCAGCTTGAAAATCCTCAGGAAGCAGATGGGAAAGGAAGGTTGCTGTCCCATCTAGAATGGCTCTTTCAACCTTATTAGTATTACTAATCTTTTAGTCTTAATTTGAAAATAAAATTACAAAATGATGATAATTATTTTTACAAGAGCTTTAGAAAAACCACACCAACAAAGCAAAACTTTGCCATGAGCCCTAACTGCTGAAAGGAAACTCGCATGAGTTTAATAAAGTGAAAGCAAGTTTCCAGCTGGGGCAGAATGGGCGCATTTGATTTCACACTGCACCTTGCTAATGGAGGACTTCTAAACACTTTAGTTTGTTTCTGTTAGTGTAATTAATCCCCTTGTTTCTTCTTTACTCTCTCTCCCTGTATCTCTCCTCTCTCCCCTCTCTCTCTCTCTCTTTTATTCTTTATTTCATTTCTTTTCCTTTCTACTTCAAAAAGTAAGATTAAGGGAAATTTATCAAAATTTACAATATTTCCATTTCTTATCAAGAAACTGAATGTGGAGAAAAAATCATAGGCTAGGGAAAACGTTTTCTTCATACTTCTGTTTTAAAATGTTTATCTTAACATTTCTAATGTGTTAATTATAATGGGTCCATTATAATGGGTCTATTATATAATGGGTTAATATAGTTTTCTGAAAAGCACCAGATAGTATACCTTTTATTCTTTGGAAGCCTGTATAGTATAATCAAAAACAATATATAATTCAGTGAGTGTAACTGTAGTCCAATAAAAACAGATGATGTGTTGGATTTGGCCTGAGATCATACTTTGCTGCCTCTACATTGGAAATTTGGGATGAAAGCTTCCTTGGCCTAGAAATTTTTGTCTTTTCAACTTATTGTCCTGACACCAGAACTGTGCTTGTCACATAGGTATTTGATTAGTATTTGAATCTACTGACCTGTTCCTAGAATAAAGCATCTAGCAGGAAATAATATTACAGAATTTACAGGAAAATTGGATCCTGCAAAAATCAAAGCCTTAGTTGATATTGATAATTTGGTTTCAAGAGAATTTCTAAACCTGGCATTGTACACCTCATACATTTTCCAATTATTTCATATGGCACAATTAATTTTCATGTGAATTTGTATAAAATGAAGAGACTTGCAATGTTAACTTCTAGATAGACATTTATGTGTGACATCATCTCCCATGTCTTTGAACTGTGTGTAATCATCATGCAAAATGATTTTCAGATATGAATTTCAAAATGTTCATCCTGTTTGGATTAATGATCTCATTGGGTTAATAGTCTTGCATTTTGCCTTTCTGGGGGTATGCTCATTGCACCTTGACTGATGTGTGTAATCTATCAGAGTCTAGTTACTTGAAGCTGTTTTCCTTAATGCTAATGTTAATGCATGCCCATCTTTATACTTAGACACATTACCCAAGAAAAACAGATAAAAATTAGTTTAGAAAACAGATTTGACATCCAAGTGGAATCTCCAGTAGTAGCAATTGAACCTCAGCGAGCTCCTGTCTATAGCAGGGTTTTATGTAGGTGCAACTGCTCTCCCCTGATCACTTATCATAAAGCAATAGGCAATTGGGCCAAGGTAGCCTCTTGCCTGCTTTTGTGTACAAAATATAAATAGAGTAGAGCAAATCAGGAAAAACAGTCCCACAGCTGGAAGGCAACTTTAAAGAAAAATGATGTTCATAGCTATCCTGCCAGTAGCTGGCCAAGCAGTTTTTATAAAACATATTTAATGTTTACAACCGCTTGGAGGCTGGGGAAAGAGAAAATGCTTTGAAAATATGTTTAATGTTTTCAACCACTCTGTGGCTGAGAAGCAAGTCCTTCTAAAATATATTTTATGCTTAGAGTCATTTAGCAGTTTAAGAAAAAAAAAGAAACTTCTTGTTAATTTTTAACCTTTATTGTTGATCCTTGGCTGCTAAAGCAGGTATCAGGGCGCATGCTTTATGTCTTGGGACGCATTGTGGTGCCACTAAAACAATTCATGTGCTTTTCTCAAGGCCGCACAAAAACTGTCAATAGCATTACCTTTGCAACTGCGGTACTAATAAAAACATAGGACTCAAGCAGAAGAATAAAATGCTCCCTGAACATAGTGAAAACATCCTATGGCCCTGAAAATAGTTCTGGCGTGCTATGTGCTGGGGACACTTCACGGCTGACACAGGAGGGATCATCAGGCCCTCTTCGATTCCATCCAAAGTGTGAAAGCCACTCAGAAGTTGGTGAAGCAAACGTGTAATCTGATAATTGGTGTTTCTTACAAATCAACAGCTTGTCTCCACACATTAAGGTAAAAGGCTGCTCTGCACCAAAGGGATGTAAATAGGGATAGAAAGTCTATTAGGTTTTTAAATAAATTTGGTTTCGTTTGTATAAGGGATGAGAGTGAATATTGAGCTTCATGTGTCAAAGCGAGGGACCAGATGAGAAGAGGGAAGGAGATAATTAGATGTGACCTCTGCAGTGCGGGCTTCTCTGGCTTATTTCCTGAGAATGATCGTGAAAATAATCAGAGCCCTTTGCCATTTAGTGACTGCATTCTGGCAGGAATCGTATTAAGTGGTATGCATACATTTGCTCTTTGCTACTTCCACTAACCCCAAGAGTAAAGTATTGTTAGTCCTCATTTTCAAGTAAGGGAATCAAAGCAAAGCTAGGAAACACATCCTGCACAAATACAGACAACTTGGAAGTAGTAGTGAGACTCTTAACCACTAGCTCTGATTTCTAAACAAGTTAAACACACACACCTTTAGAAGTACATGCTACCTTTCATAAGAAAAGGCAGCTAGTTTAGAAGATGAAACTTGTGCCTCGAAGGTGAACCTTAGATTCTTAAAGAGCTAATTCCATACACTGAATATAATCTGGCTGCCCACATCCAACACCCGGATTTTAGAGCTGTAATAGAGCAGTAACTCCTTCACGCAGTGCATTATCTCACTTTTTCCATGGAAATGTCTGTGGAAGTTATCTCAAGGTTATCTCCCTGCTGTGTTCTCCTCCTGTGCGTGTGGTAAGTAACTGACCTCTTTGGTACCACAGGTCTCACAGACCAGCCTGTCCCCACCTGGGCTTGATTTGGATGGTGAGCCTTGCCGGGCGTGCTGGTGCACCCCTGTAATCCCAGCACTCGGGAGACTGAGGCAGGAGGATCGTTGCAAGTTCCAGACCAGCCCGGGCTACAAAGTGAGCTGAAGGCCAGCCTGAACTGCATAGTGAGGCCCTGTCTCAGAAAGACAAACAAATTTAAGAAATAAAAATAGTAGATGGTGAGTCTTTGAGCTTTAAACCGTTGGTGAATTTTATTTAAAATACGGCAAAAGTGGTAGGATGTCACTTGCAATTTCAGTATAAATCATGGCTTTGATTAGCGATCTCGCTCTCTGTCTCTCCCTCTGTTTCTCTGTCTCTCTCTGTCTCTCTGTCTCTCTCTCTCCCTTTCTCTGTCTCTGTCTCTCTGTCTCTCTGTCTCTCTCTCTCTGTGTCTCTCTCTCTCTCTTTCTGTCTCCTGTTGTTCACATTCACGCCTGGGGAACCCAGCTTCCATGTTGTGATTCAGCGCTGTGAGAACCATGTAGCTGCGGTCTGTCAACTACTAATAATCACAGGAGGAAGCACAGTAGAAGGGTCGTAAACAGGAGTTCAGCACAGGCTTCAAAACTCATCTGGTGGGCCGGGGATACAACTCACTGGCATGGCGCAAGCGCAAACTCTTGAGGTCGATTCCCAGTACAAAAAAAAAAAAAAAAAAAAAAAGAAAGAAAAAAGAAATCCAGAACTCACCTGGAAGCCTAACTAAAACCTCTTGAGAAATTTAACACCCTGGTAGTGGACTCCTGGGTGCTCATACTCCTATGATGTAATAAATTCTTATTACTCTCTGCATTCTTGTTAATGTGTTATATAATAATAGGTAACTAATACACAGTCCTCACTAAGTAACAGAATGAGTATCATTAGTAATAAGTTAAAGCGGGGTTGGGGATTTAGCTCAGTGGCACAGCGCCTGCCTGGCAAGTGCAAGGTCGTGAGTTCAATTCCCAGTACCAGAAAAAAACAAAACAAAACCGAAACAGAAAGCTTCTTTTGGGGCTGGGGATTTAGCTCAGTGGCAAAGCGCCTGCCTGGCAATCACAAGGTCGTGAGTTCTGTTCCTGGTACAGGAGAAAAACCAAAAAAAAGTAATAAGTTAAAGCAAAATCATGTTCTACTTGATAGTTTAACAGTGAGAAAAAACACTGTGTAGTATAGCTTCTGTAATAAATCTGACCAAAAAAAATGTATACCCTTAACTAACGCATGAGAAAGCCAGACAGACTCAAAGTAAAGGATAGTTTTAAAAATAACTAGCTGGACAGTTTCAAAAGTATTAGGATGATGGAGACAAGGAGAATGTATGGAAGTGATCCCCACTGAAGGAAGCTGAGAATGACCAACATACAGTTGTGTGATTTTGAACTTGAACTTTTTGTTATAAGAATTTATTGAGACAGTTAATGAAGGTGGAATGCAGTTGCTGTGGTTTGTGTCTGCATGTGCCCCCAAATCCTCATGCAAGCATGGGACAGACTTCTAGATTTATGATTGATCCATGGACAATGCTGGGATTATGGATATGAGTGCTACACACACCTTGGGATGGGTAGTTTGCATACAGTGTAAGGGATGATGAGAGGCTTGCTCTTCCAGGTGCTGCTCCTCCTTTTTACTCTTGTTATTTGCTGTTTTCCACAGCCATGAACAGTAGCCGTCTGCCACGTGCCACTCTGACTTGGAGCCAGCCAAGTATGGACTGTAACCTCTACAAGCTGTGAGCTAAATAAACCTTTCCTTCCTTAATTTTGGGCATCAGGTATTTTGTCTCAGCAGTGAGAAAAAAGTAACTAAGACAGCAGTGTCAGGTTTGAAATATAAATTCCTATGTTTAAAAATTGCATTTTGATTTCATAAGAAGAATATCATAATTTGCAGAAAACAGTCAACCTCCAAACTCCTGAAAAAGATTGTTAATGAGACATAGGCAGGAGCGAATTTCAGTTTATCTGTATTCCAGTTGTATTCCTTGAACTGTTGTTATGACTGACTTATGGGATGAGAAGATGTACGTATGTCCCTTAAGTTTTTTATCTATAGGTCTTCTGAAAAAATGAGAAATTGTGGATAGCCATGTATGTTTCTAAATTAGACCAGTAATGTAATTTAAGTATGGTCCAAATCTTCAGTATGTCCTTCCTGGAGAGATGCTATTTCAGGATAACCATGTAGTAAATATTTTCTACTAAATAACCTCTACAGGGGCTGGGGATTTAGAAAAAATACCAAAAAACAAGGGAGTAATTGTCTATTGTTCTTATTAAGCCAGTAACCTGATTTTCTTTAAGTAGATTTTTTATTTAAATTTATGATAAACATTTTTTATTAGATGCTGGATAAGAGATACTTTTTCCTCAGATTTTGTTTTAATCATGGACCACCAATCTTCATATTTAATGATATAATATAACATGATATAATCAAGTTAAAATGAATTCTGAGCTCTTAACAAGATCATCTGAGATTGAAAGCTAAACTTAAGTTTTCCAAAAACCTTCTAGCAGTCACCACAGGAAAAAAATATTATGTTTGATTATGATTTTTTTTTGTAAAAAGCCTGGGAATCATTTTCATTTTCTTAAAGATAGGAGTTATTAAATTTTCATATAAAATTCAAATAGAAAGTAATCATGCAAAAGTACATAGAAATATAGTTAAAGTTAAAATATAAAGTATGCACAAAATAAATAGATAAATAAAATAAGAAAACAAATATCTCGATAGCACCTGGCACGTGACTAATGCTTAGAAAATGATAATTCTTACTACATAAATCATGGCTCCTTATTCACCATTGAGAACTACTTTACCATTTCTTAGAGACATGGATATTAATCATCCAATCAGTTGCCTTAAAAATGACTTAGCCGATGCAGAGAGAGATAATACAAGTGTGAATATGGATTTAAACTTCCGAAACCTGTCAGCAGTCCAGGAAAAGTAACTTAAGCTGCATTCTCTACTGATGCATAATCATCAGATATTAAAGAGGGCACATTACTGTATTTTATTGTAACTGTAGTGATCTTAGAGAATTAAGACCACATCCATAAAGTCCAAATTTGTCTCCAGGGAGTAGATTTGAGTTGGTGAATATCTGGATCATTAAGTAATTTCTTTAGGTCAAAGTAAAAGCACTCTATCTTGGAATATTACTTCCATGGCATACTGGATGTAGCAGAAGTGAGTAACAGAGTGACCTTTCTCTTAAACAATTCATAGATTCACTAGATTATCTTCATCTTAGGGAATTAAATGCATTGCATTATGTTATAAGTCTTAAATATTAATTTTCCTCTCAAATCTCAAGTCACTCTGCTTGCCACAATCATTTTTTCTATATTATGTTCCTTAGAATTTTCACTTTATTTAATTTTCTTTGCAAGTTTATGTGAACATAATAATTTCAGGGGTATAACCAGTTCATAATTCCTAAATTGACACTTGAATAACATACTTTTTTTTATATTATTTCATCTTCTGATTTATATTATAAAATAAATTATTTCACTATATGTACTTTTAAATTGGTTAGTTCTTCCTTTTTTTTGAAAATTGGAGAAAGAAAAGTCACGGGTAGAGAATATGTGAAACAGAAATACCTACAACAGAAAATAAATGTATTGTTGTAATAGCTATATCATCTGTATAGCATGTAAACTTGATTAGGTCTTGAGGAAAAAGTATTTTAATATTCCAAGAAAATGATACAAAAGAACAAAGAAAAAGATTTAGTGAAAAATTATGAACTTTTCTGAGATCAGAACACTGAAGCATTTCCATCTGGTAAGAAGGGTGCCTGATAATGAAGTTAAAAGACCTCAAGGAACGGTGAATGCAACCTGTGGATGCAAAGCATTTGCTGGTAGCTTCAGGTTGGTAAGGAAAATGCAGAAACAACAGATGCCACAAATCTAACTGGCTCGCCAGTGTTCCACACTTTACATATATATGTGGGTATGCTTGTGAAGAAAGGCAAAAGTAATGTACAGTAGATATTTTACTTTTAACATTTAATTCATAACAAGTATTTATAACTCTTTGAATTCGTTTGAAAAGAGCACATTATGCAAATACACTCTAGGATACCTGGGCTTACTCATAGCATGTTATATGGTTTCAGATTCAAAAGAAAATATTCTTCTGCTATGAAAAAAGTTTTTAAAGAGAGCTACATTGAAAACTGTATTAAATATTTATTGGAGTCTCTTGAATAACCAATGAGAACTTCCAGTGATGGCACATAACAATACATTTTAAAGAACTAATAAATCACATCTCACCCCAGGATTGCAAAAACTGGGAATTATATGGGTTTTCACTTGCCTGCCTTTCTCTTGATGTACCAGGTTGATTTCTTCAAGCACTACTTGCAAGCTTCTTATATAAGAAATTTAGATCTGCAGCCGTATCTTCTATACAAACCAGCACAATAAAAATCCTAATTGTTTATCTAATGAGACGGAATTCTCTAATATAGAATGTAGAGAAATATGTATGTTTTGTTTAGAGATATTCTGCTAGTATTATAGTGTTACTCAGGGTCCTAAACAGACGTTGATATTTCTAATTTACTCCTGGTAGTCACCGGGTTAAATTCCATGCTAAATATCCCCATCTAGTTAAATGTCTTTTCCTCGAAGAGTATGTGTTTTACTTTTCTATCCTTAGAAAACCAAAGGACAATTTAAAAATATCTTTCTCCATTTACTGGCATTATGTTCTAATAAGATAAGCTTCTTCCCAACTGCACTGCTAACTCTGTAGCAGTCACTGCATAAAACATGTAACTCAAAATGTGTCAGAAGATGAGCACGATATCTGAAGCACTAAGTATATACATAAGACTTACATCCAAGAGAACTACTTTCAGCTTATTCCTGAGATAAATGAATGAATATGGTCTTTGGATACCCAATAAGATCCCATGCACAATTTCAATGCACTTGGAATCAATCCAAGTGACAACTTCTACAGTCACTAACCTGTTTCTTTTCTCAAGATAGTATGTGCAAACTTCTTTGCCTGTTCTCGATAGTTATAAGGGCAACAGAAGTCCTCTGAAGAATGTCAGTATTAGCCGTCTTTTTTTTTTTTTTTTTTTTTTTTTGGAACTGGGAGTCGAACTCATGACCTCAGGCTTGCCAGACAAGCACTTATGCCACTGAGCTCCATATTAGGAAATACTAGCAATGGTTCACACAGAAGTTTGAAACTTTAACCTGTGTGTAAGGACTTTATCTTCAAAATGTGATATGAAATAGAGGTTATTTTGAAATAGAACAAGTGGTAGACAATAGTGACTGAGGAATAAAAATTATAATTTAAAAGTGTTGTTAAATTTATAATACTTTACTTATTGAATCTGATATTGCCTATCAAAGGATTCACTGTATATAAGATATATTCAAGTATCAACTTATGGTAAGTATAAATTATTAAGAATGATATCATTACAGTCTAATTCTACATTTTTCTAACTTCAGGATGGTATTTGTTTTATGTTTTGATTGTACAACTTCTAAGGAATACATATATGCACAAAGAAAACAGTCTTAATTTTCTGGAATCTCTACTGGTATTTATAAAAATGTAAAATAATGTTATCTAGATGGCTTCTAGGTCAGACAGAATATGTATCTGGATATTTTATTTTGAGCTCAATATTACTATAAAGTATTTATTTGATGATATGTGGTAGTTATCTCCAACACTGCACAGGCTTTAGTACTGTATCTCCTGCCTCAATGAAAATAAATTTCATATTTAAAACATGAATGGAATCTATGAGCTTAGATAATATTGAAGAATATATATATATGTGTTAAGATAATATTGAAGAATATGTATATACTGGAAAATATTGAAGAATCTGTATCTATAGAGAAATTATATATATATATGTATATATATGAAAACAAATTTTCTCCATTTTAGGAAAAACCATTTTGATTACAAATGAGATGTTTACACTTATCTAAACACTAAAATTTGAAGACGCCAGGCATGGCGGCACACACCTGTAATCCCAGCACTTGGGAAGCTGAGAAAGGAGGATCATCTCAAATTGGAGGCTAGCCTGGACTACCAAGTGAATCTAAGACCAGCCTGAGCTACATAATGAGACCCTGTCTCAAAAAGACCAAAATAAAATAAAATAAAATAAAATAAAATAAAATAAAATAAAATAAAATAAAATAATAAAATAAAATTTAAAGAATACCCATAGCACCTGACAGAATTTTGATTTGCCTACTCACCAACAGGAGACATCTCTGGAACACTTGCAACATAAGGTCCATCCAGAAACTTTGGCTCATTATCATTAATATCCTGCACTTTGATGATAAATTCTGATTCAGGTTCCAAGGGCTTCTTGGTTTCTATGTCCACAGCCTGAGCACGAAGGGTGTAGAAAGGTTTCTCTTCTCTATCCAGGCTCCTTATCGCATGAATGTCTCCTGTGGTTTCATCAATAGTGAAAACTGTGCCGGCGCCATCTCCTGAGAGGGTGTATTTGACAGTGCCCTCTCCTTTGTCCAAGTCAGAATGAAGCTTTATGAGAAAGAAATAAGGAAAGGAGGAGAAAGAGAGGAGAGAGGAGAGAAAGAGAGAGAAAATTTAAGGAATGGTGCTATATTAAAATTCATATATATATATCACTATAAATTCTTGAATCAAAAATTTACTGGAAATCTCTATCGTCCTTTTCTTTTTTCCTGCAGAGTTTTGATTATAAACATTTTAATCCCTAAGAAAATTTGAAATAAACTATGCAGCAAATTATATATATATATGTATATATATTCTGCGTCCTGGATATTTTACCATTCACCTTTAATTTTACTTTTTTTTTTTTTTTTCATTTTTCTCCGGTACCAAGAACTGAATTCACGACCTTGTGCTTGCCAGGCAGGCGCTTTGCCACTGAGCTAAATCCCCAGCCCCTCACCTTTAATTTTAGTTGCCTTTTCACATGGCTAAACTACATACTGATCCTTTTCCCAGTCCATTCTATTTTCTTAACATTATGAAAATCAGAACCAAAGTACTCTTCTTAACACATCCACGGGAATGGATATAAGCAATTTTGAACACTGTTGTGTCATTCCCTTGTACTAATAAAGTTTGCACAGAATTAAATGCAAAAATCTCAAATGTGGGTATTGTTTCATTTAAAAAATATTATTTAAAAATAAATTAGCTCACAAGTACGAAGTCAGGAGGGTTCCAAATGACCTGCAGACAGAAATCAACGAACTGAATGCAAAAAGAGATAAGGAGAAGAAAATAAAATCGGAAAACACTGATTTCTTTTTTTTTTTTTTTTTTTTTGATTTTTCTCTGGTATGGGGAACCAAACTCACGACCTTGCGCTTGCCAGGCAGGCGGTTTTTGCTGCTGAGCTAAATCCCCAGCCTCCTGGTTTTTTTTTCTATTTAATTTTATGAAAGATCATTCAATTATATATGGTAGAGTAGAGGAAATATGGTAGAGCTTAGATCACGAATTTAATTCGTTCCGCAATTCTGGGAAGATGGCTTCATTTCTGTCTTTGTGGGCATGATTGCCTGGGTGGTGTTCTTCACCCAATGTGGACTTCAAGATCAGAAGCAAAATTTTACCAAACGCTTCCTTTTGCCCACCCAATTGTTCATGAACAAGCATTTGTTTAACAAGGCATTACCATATCTCATCTTAACTGAATTTGAATAGATTTCTTATATCAATCAAAGTATTGGTAGAATGACTGATAATTATTTCTAATTCACAAATGATTTTGAGTACATTCTGTATAATGTTTAAAATGTGCACACTATTTAACTTCTCTTGAAACTTTACATGTGTATAGTTCACTGTATCATAACATATAGAATAAGATAAACACAAATAACACTGGGGTAGAGATCTAAAGGGAAGAGCAATTATCACTGTGATATTGTAAGTTAGTTTTGCTAAAACTGGAAAAAAATGAAAGACATAGTCTTGGAAATCTATGAATTATCAAAGAGTACAGAAATGTATTTCATGAAATATCACTTAAATATAATGTTATATTTTAAGTAATTTTATTATATCACAGAGTTTTATAATACAACAATGTTTATGGTTATTTATATGTACAAGTATGCACTTTTATAAGTAATAAGATTTTACATCTCTGTTGATTCAGATGCTTATCTAAATGGATTCATCTATTCTTACACATCATGGTACAGTTTCCTGATTTCATTCCCCAAGGTTTCTTATTAGAAGTTCATTTCAGTAAACAGATCACTCAAAAGAAAAAGTTTAATCCTTTATATTGTCCATAACCATTTTGGCTGTGCTTTAAAATTTGCATTTAAGCAGTGCTGTCCCAAAGAATTTTATAAATGATTATTTCAGTTGTTAATCTTTCAACACAAAAAGTCTCTGAAAATGTTTTAAATTACATAAATATTATTGTGCAGATAGGTTTTCAGTGCATGAGTATTAGTAATGTCAAAAAAATACAGATTAAATATAAGCATAATTATGTCTCCACTATCAGTTTTAAACTCAACATTGTGGTTTAGTCAGTGAAATAACTCCTTCAAGTAAATGTAATAAAGTTGAATTAATTTTTTTGCCTGTTTATATTTATTTCAAAATTTTCGCTGAAAGTATACTTGTATATGCACACGGATTTGTTCATGATTAAGAGACATACTTTAAAAATAAGACAGTGATAAGAAGGCATACCATTTTGATTTTGCTCTAACATTTCTATATATTTTAGTTAAGTATAAGGAAAATTGCTAGGAATGATAGAAGGAGGGTTTCTTCCTCCAATATTTTACAAACTGCTGTGAGGCATAAGAAATTTCAAGCATAAAATCAAGCTATAGATAAATGTTCTTTGAACTTAGGAATTTCAAGCTACAAGTTTAAACCATACTATTAAAAATATTCAATACAGTGAGTATTGCTTTTGGTTTCAAATTTATCTGAATAAAAAGTCATGCAAAAGCTCAGTGTAGTAAGAATGATTTTATAAACTGGATCCATTTTGCGAATGGCTCACAGAATATGTGGTGATATTTTGGGAACTAAGGGAAAATTCTAAGTGGGTTTTCACAATGTGATTTAAGTAGAGTTACAAAAAAAAATTCCCCATTTAACCAAAATCAAAACTGTTTTCTTTTCAAACTGACTTAGAATAAAAAATATTTTTCAGTCCCTTGCAAACTCCAAATTATATTCAGTTGCTGCTACTCTTGTAACGATATTTTCCTTCTAATTAAAAGATGTACTTTACACAGATTAAAGCTTCAGAAAAGTATATAAAAATATGTCATAGGTTTGCTCTGGAAATAAAGTTGAAGAATGTAAACTCTTGAAATTTTCAAGCTTTTTCTAAACACTACCGCATGAGAGCACCTTAAAGGAGTTCACAGACAATAGACTGCTTTGACCTTTAGGTATTTAAAATTAGTCATCCATGGTTGATTTGTTCAAATAAATGAATGATTACTATACATTATAGTTATTGTTCTTCCAGGTTGATTTCTGATTTTAAGAGTATGATAGTGTCCTGCTCTTGGATTTTATGAAATATTTTTGGTGGAAATATAAAAGAATTTAAAAAGAAAATTTTACAAAGAAGAAGATCTCCTGGCATCTTCTCACCCAGGGGGAGCTTATTTTGTCATGTGCATGTTTCAGTTATATGGTAATATACATATATAACTGAAAGAGCAAAATCTACATAAAGATATATTGGATATATTTTATATCTATATATTTATATAGATATTTGATTCAAAAATTGAATTATTATCTTTATGTATGTACTACTGTAATTATTTTCCAATAGCACCTGAAAAGCCTCAAATTTGTTTTCTCAGTATTTACACTGTATGTATTTATTCAGTGAAGTTGAATGGGATTGTGTATTACTCCATCTTTCATAAAAAAATATAGCTACTCTGTGTGTGTGTGTATGTTTTCTTCATATTTACTTAAATATACAACTATGATGAGCAGAAATATGTTAATTTTTATGAATCTGAAGAAGTTCTGAAATTTGAATGATTTCAGAAATTGGTACCTGTAGATAAAGTTGCTTTGTCAATCTTCTGCAATGGAGCCTAAGCTTAGCTTACTTTGTCTCATTTGATAAGGAAGAAAGCAATGCTATTATTGAAAGAGGATTCACACACTTTGCCTCATCTTTGGGCTGTGTTAACCACAAAAATAATTCACAGAACTTCATTTTACAGGGTCACTTTGAGCTGCACAGCAGCAAGTTAATAATTCCACAAAGTTTTTTCTTTCCCTTTAAAAAAAAATGTAGGGGGCTGGGGATTTAGCTCAGCGGCAAAGCGCCTGCCTGGCAAGTGCAAGGTCGTGAGTTCGGTTCCCGGTACCAGAGACAAACCAAAAAAAAAAAAAAAAAAAAAAAAAAAAAAAAAAAAAAAAAAAAAAAAAAAAAAAAAAAAATAAAAAAAAATAAAAAAAAATGTAAAAATGACAACAGAGATGAGTCTTGCTCCAAGAATTAAAAATAAGATGTTTTCTGAGTAGGTGCTGCCTACATTTACTGAGTGAAAGCAGCCAGATTCAATCTTACCATCTCTTAGTACTGACGCTTAAAATAAAATTTCTCCCACAGACAGAGCTCCATAAATGACGGATGTAGAAACAAGCACTGTCCAGGCAGTTGTTTTGTGGAAGTGGTGGTGATATTTTCTGATGTGTTCCAAGTCATCTCAGATGGAGCGTGAAGATGAGATGCCAAGAGAAGCTTAAAAAAAGATCCCAAGGACTCACTTCAGTGCGCCTTGAATCTCAGTGCTTAAAAGTTTTAAAGAGCTAATCTAAAGTTAAATGTTTACTAGTGTCTCGCAGGTTATATTTAGGAACTACAGCACGAAGAAGGAGTTTGTGGGTTGCAAAGTGCATATAAAATAGAAAAGTCTTCCATATCACTATGTCCAGCAGTGAATTTGTTTTCAGTTGCCGTTTGCCAAGACGGGGATATACTTGCTACAGAAATGCCATTGGATTACAGTACAGTTTACTGGATGTGTGTATTTAAAGTAAAAAAAAAGAAAAAAAAATGAATGTTTATGTAACACTTAAGTCTTGGAGCTGGGCATATTTCCTGGAGCAAGGACAGCAAGGCTGACAGTTATCAAGTATGGCAGATTTGGTTTTGATGAGATGATTAAAATTCCAAAGTTGGAGCTAGGGATATAGCTCAGTGGCACAAGTGCCTGCCTGGCAAATACAAGGTCCCAAGTTCAATTCCCAGGTACCAAAAATAAATAAAATAAATAAAACAGTCCAATGTTACTGAGCAATATTTATCACGGAGAAGCAGTATTTTTCAAAGAAACTATTTAATATTTTTGTTTTTAAAATATTCAGACCCTGTTTTTTTGTATTTATTTTATTTATTTGTTCTTTTAAAACAGTTCCTAAATTGTTCTTGATGCTCTGTATGCCCATCATTTATCTCTGTGTCTTTCTGAACATTCACTTTACCTTAGCCTCTGGGGTTGTGAGGCATTTACTCTGGTGTTAGAGGAATTTTCTAAAAATGAGCAATATGAAATTATAGAAAAATCAGACGTTGGGAGGGGAATATTTATTATTCATTTCATTGCATATAAAATTTCTACCTGGGTGGTTACAAAGCATGTGTTCATAGGTGCTATGGTGCGCTTCATACTTTCTTGTGATTTGCTTTTTAAATGGATTATAGTTTAAATATTTTTCAATCTCAATAAATATAAATTTGGTGCATCTGTTTCAATAAGATGCAAGTATTTTAACCTCAATAGCACAAGAAATTCCTAAAAAGTGAACATATGGAAGTGTTTTCACTTCTGACTGTACCCTCTTCTGGTCACCTGGGAAAAGGACATTTTTATCTGCTTCAGTCCCAGTTCTCATAAAAAAAGAATATTTATTAAAATATTAACTCTTACACTAACGTTTAAATTTTCACCCTAATGATATTTGTTTACCTTCAAACATCACAACGTCTCTTTCCTCAGGAGAAATGTAACACTTTATTTTACATAATATCAATGAAACACTCTTCTGCACGTATGTGTTTATATCTCTTTTCCTGAGATCAGTTTCATTATGCCATGTGCCTGTGGTTCTCCATTTTCAAATGTCAGAGATTTAAAATGTTTACTCTTCTCCTGAAACTTCTTCCACTTCCTCCTCCCAGTTCCCATCATCCGTGTTCACAGATTCTGTTCTGTCTTAAAGATATGCAGCGTTCTGTCTGCTTTTTTAATTACCCGTGATCGTTAGATGTATGTGTCAACTTGACTTGTTTGGAGATGGCCAAAGATTTGGTCAAATAGTATGCTGGGTGTGTCCGTGAGGGAACTTCTAAGATAAATCAATATATTAGGAATCTTAACAGACTGAGAAATGGAGGCCTTCATAGACATGGGCCATGTTCAGTCAGCTGAGGTACTGTTTGGACCCAAAAGTCTGGCCCATCTGTGAGTGAAGAGAATTCCTCTTGCCTTACTTCCTTCCAGTGCACAATTAGCAAAATTTTTTTTTCCCACCTATGAACTTGAATTGAAACATCATCTCCTCCTTGGCCTTGATCTGTCCATCTTCATACTGGAGCCATATCAACAGCTTCGCTGAGTCTCCAACTTCCCCATTGTTTATTTCGATGATACTCCACCTTCATGATAGTGAGCCTAGTTCTTAAAATAAGCCTGGTACATATTTACGTTCAGATCTATACGTATCTCTATATTTAATCTACACCAATATCTCCATATTCTATTGTATATGTTTTTCTAGAGACTCTTTACTAACATGAATTTTCCAAGGTTTCTCAAACAATTGATACTAAAATATTTTTTAAAAAGATAATACTGTTGTGCTGGGGATATACCTCAGCGGCACAGCGTCTGCCTGGCAATCGCAAGGTCGTGAGTTCAATTCCCGGTACCGGAAACCCCCCCTCCTTGCAAAAAAAGAAAAAGATAATACTGTTTCTGAAATAATGTGAATAATTCTGTTTCATCATCAAGTCATATAAATGCCTACATGGTGATTGTATTTTCACCTAAAAGATTAAGTTTTTTGGTAATAATCTTTTTCAGATATCTTTATTACATTGTGTTTTCATAACCTGAAGTACGCCACACTTCTTAAAACCAAAATTAGTCCTCTCTTCATGACATTCTTGCAATGGAGAGACCTCTCTTGCTATAACAAAGAAAAGCATGTACGCAGTTGTCAATATGGAATTTTCTGCAGTATTCTCCTGGCTGGGAAACATGTTTGTTGTGTCTTCAGTTGTTTTCTACTGTTGTTTATTGTTTTGTTTGCCACATGAATGCCATATAATTTCTTAATATTATGTGAGTCTTTGCAGATCGGAAAGTGTCTTTATTCCATCTACATAATGAGTTATATTGTCTGGTTTAATATTTCTTACCTGAAAATTATTTCTTTTCACATGTTTGGAAGCATTGTTATATTTTCTTTTAGAAACAAATATATTCACTCTTTTCCAAAAATTAACAGTATGCTTAATGCCAGTTTGATTACTAATATTTTACAAAAAGTCTTTTTAATTTTTGTTTTCATCTTGATTCTGTCTAAAATGCTTTACATTTATTTTGGTCTCATCAATACAATTATTAGAATACTTTCTCCAAGTATATATTTATTTTTGGAACAATGACTCCAGGTGTCAGTTTATATGTTTATCTTTGGGATGGACACTTAGTTAACTTTTCACTTAAAAAGCTATTTTTTTTCTGAAACACTTAGATATTTCCTTATTTTCTAACTCCTGATTTCCCTGTTATTTCCCTATGCTTCATATATTGAATGTTAGACCTCGTGCATCTTCCATTCACCATATACATTCTCTTCACATTGTTCATTTCCATAATGTTTGGTCTGTTTTCTGATAAAATATGCTAGAATTAATTTTTGGTATTTTTTAATTTCACTCTCAGTTATGTATACACATATATATTAATTTCCAAAATTTCTTTCTTTTACTTTGAATGACCCTGTTTTAAGGAATCATATACTAACTTTGTGAAAATGGGTTTCTTTGCATCACTTTGAGGATATGAGTTTCTGAGTGCACAAATCTTCCTTGATCTACCTGTTTCTGCGATATTTCTTTTCTGTTTTGGAATGTGAGTCTTTGCTATTTGGTTGCTGGCTCTACAGAAATGCTTAATAACTCTTACTTTTCTGTTTATATTTAAGGATAAATGATCTGATTTTGAATTTGTGAATTGAAATTATTGATTACAGATTTATACTAGCATGAAATTAATCAATGAATGGTTTTGATTTCAGGCACATAGTTGGAGTTGGTACAGCTATAATGGCATGCCAACAGTACCTTGGTTATTTTCAATTGTCTACAGAAGAACTTACTTTTGAAAAACTAATTTATTATTAACATACAGGTTATTTCTGCCTGTACTTTATGTATTTTCACAGCAGAGAACAGCTCTGTGTATAAACTATCATTTTAATTTCAGTTTGTTCAGTTTTACTTGGTGAGTCCTACATTTTTTTCTCTCCAGTAACCACCACTGCTGTTTCTTTTCAGCACTATCACCTTCGCAGCGGCCCTCTCAGCACTGCTTCCTGGTTCTAGCTACACTGAGATTGTCTGACAGACTTTCACTCCTTCATTCACTTACCACTGTTCAAAAATTGACTCTCTTCTCTGATGACCTACCTGCTTTTACCAACGGGATTATGGCTTGATTTTTTTTATTTCTATACTATATAATACTGATGGTTTCAGGATAGGGCTTAAAAGGGTATGAGCTGTACAATATTGTCCTTTAACAAAATCATATTAAACAAAATTTCAAACCAACAAAAAAATGGAAAGTGATAGAATTTAAATTTCAATCCCAACCATCTAGATTGAACAATGATTAACATTTTATTTTATTGCTTCATTTTTATGTATGGTCAATTAGAAATATCTTGCAAACATCACCAAAATTCACCACCCCTAATGAAACACCAAGTTCTGGAATCTAAAGTCTTTTCTTATATAATTAAAATGTCAAAATTTTACTTAAGATAATTAATTATTATTAATTATCATCTTTTAACAACTAGCCTGGGGCTGGGGATTTAGCTCAGCGGCAAAGCGCCTGCCTGGCAAGTGCAAGGTCGTGAGTTCGGTTCCGGTACCGGAGAAAAACAAAAAAAAAAAAAAAAAAAAAAAAAATGAAATAACAACTAGCCTATAATAAATGTTTCCCATTTGTCTCTCTCAGAGAATTTTAATTCCTTATTTTGTTCTGCACATCGATCTATGCAATTTTTAAATGCTGCATTTAGATTTTATGTCTCTCTTTTTAAAATCTAAAAGAATTTTACATTGAAATGTTACTTAATTTATTTGTCACTATCTTTTCTCAGGTAAATAAGTATTCTGTAATTTGTGTTGTGAAACAGGAAAATTATGAATGTGTCTTCAAAGTCTTTACTATTCTGTTTTACATTTCCTCTTCTGTTTCAAAATCATAATGGGCACAAGTGAACATATGAATATCTGTCCTAATCAATACAGAGATCCTGATAATAAGAGTAAGACACTTCTGGGGTTTGGCACATAACTGACTGGAAGAAACAAACAGAAGATACATTCTGACAGCCATTTCTTTGCATACACGAGTAAAGATCTCTGTGTAGGCTATATTATGTGTAATAACTACACAGAAAACTAGTAATATTAGTCTTAAAATGTTTCATTATAAATGATATGTAATGCTTGATGATATAGTCTATCAATTAGTGCAGCATTATTGCAACTTTTATATTTACAGAGGAGATTTACTTGGATAAATTGGCCTAAGTGAGTATGAGAAATTTTTGTATGAGTTTCTTGGCATGAAATAGTTTGATTACATACAAAAATAAGGGAATTTTGTTATATTTTTCTTGGTAATCTTATAAAATTCTTCATCTCCTTTTTCAGAGTGGCTTGCTTGCAGTCAATATTTATTTTGCTCTCAGAAACATGAGTGGCCATTACATTAGCTAAAATGCTATTAGGTTATGCTTAAGATATTGTTTATAGACAAAAGAAGATCAGACCTAAGGAAGAGCTATAACTCTGAAATGCAAATTTGTCTCTTCCCAAAGCCTCTGAATGCCCAAGGATATTTGACATTCTATGTCATGCTACTGTCCTGAGGGAATTCATTTGTTCTTCCTAGCTTGATTGTTGCAATTGGAGCAGCAAGAATATCACTTCACAAGGGAAGGGATTCCCTTTAACAGCCTAATGCAAGGCAAGAACTCCCCTGCCCAGGTAACAGGCCCACAACTATTTATCAACTGGAAATATTTCACCTTCTGTTTAAGAAAGTAGAAACCCATTTTGTAAAGGCCCACACCTCCCCAGAGATATGCTAAGGAAGAACAAAGAACAAAGACTGCTTGCAATGCTGTGGAGCAACAGAAGCTGATGTACTAGGATATATTATACATTCTGTTAAAGAAAATAATATCCTCTTCAGCTAGTGTTCTCTTTCATCTTTCTTTTGCCTTGTGAATATTGCATGCATGATTGCCTGTGAGAGGTAACCTAACTCTCAGATTGTTATAGTTTCCTACTAAAGTTTCTTTACATTATATAGTATTAATTGAGTCCATCATAATATATTAAAAACACTTCTATAAAATTTAGAGAGGTCACTGGCTTGGTGCCAGGATTTTAGAGGAAAAATAGGAGAGAGGAAAGTTAAAATAATTTCTTTCCTACACTCCCAAAGCAGTAAAACATTTTTCATAAGGACAGTTTTAGGTAACCACATACAGCTACAACTGAAATTTTTTTATCAAATTGTCAGTGACCGACCTGGCATGGTGGTGCACGCCTGTACTCCCAGCACTTGGGAGGCTGAGGTAAGAGGATCGTTGCAAGTTTGTGACCAGCCTGGGTTAGAAAGTGAGCTCAAGGCCAGTCTGAACTCCATAGTGAGAACTTGCCTCAAAAAAGACAGAAAAAAAATTGTCAGTGACCAAATTTGTATTTGTATTGAAAGTGGATTTTATTTTTGATTTCAGGCAAAGTAACTACTTTTCAGAATATTAGATAAATATATGCCATTTAGCTTTCATTTTGATACTAATATTAATCAATTATAATAATAACACATTATTATAGATAACATCCATAAGATTATTCATACTTTTATTTCTCCATTTGATTAAATTCAGTGGCCCTCAGTGAACACTATGCATTATGCTACTTATTCTAAAAACTTTATTTGATTTCAGACTAACCAGTGATATGCTACTGTGATTAATATGATAATTAATATTTTAACTAAATTTAATAATTCAAATGCAAAATACAATTTTCAAGAGCTACACGTTTTACACTAATCTATTTGCATATTCATTTAATAACTAATAAAGTAGATGGACACAGATCTTAACTCTAAGATTAAATTAAGTCTAATGCTAGCTCTTGTTATTTGTAGATTATTATAGTCTTTCTTATTAACATTCTTTCTTTTTTTTACATATTTTCTTTTAAAGTCAATATTTATTTCGCAATAGAATGGATTTAACAAAATCAAAAGTTGTAAGATCAAAGTAAGATTTCATAATGACAACCTAATCTACATAAAAATCTTGCATCAGTTTGGTTTATCTAAAGCATGTGTAAACTATTGATTAATAAACATCTGTACTGTAGAAAAAATATTTAACTATAGTTGATATAATCCTAATCCTTAACATCAGTATATATCAGTAAAATTATAAGCCAAGAAACATCGATGATGTATCTCTCTACTGTTGACATCCTCCTTGTGACATATTCAAAAACAGCTTTTTATCATGAGAGAAAATGAAGGTCACCCCTAGGTTTTGGTGAATCATTTACAGAACATAAAGGAAGCAAAGCTCAAGTGGTTTGCTTTTACATATGAAACTTTTGGTAGTATTCCCTCATCCCCAGGATTTATTTTATCAGAACAGAAAAGTAAGGTCTTATATTCCTGCACTTGTTTCTTATTAATACTTAGTATGGGAAATGAATATCTGCTTGTTTTGATTCAACTCTTTGGACGTTCTTAATTGTACTCATTTAATCAGTGAAATAATTTTTAAGTACTATGAGGAATGCAAACTTGTCTGGAATTTTTATAACGTTTTGAGTCAAGTACATATCATTTATAAATTGTTTGGATAATATCTTTTTTACATATCCATTCAAGGAGAAATAATAATACTTCTCAAATCAGTATTTAAGGTGGTGCTTTACAGTTTTTACCTCAGATTAAACAACAGAAAGTCAAAAAAATCTCCCATGCAAGCTACTTTTTTTGAAACAAACTTGTGTACATATTTAAGGGGAGCTAAAAGAAACATCCATTATATGGGTAATAGATCCAAAATTAATTTCTACCATACATATTATATTGTACTGTACCTAGCAAAGTAAATCAAGACCTGAGTAAAGTCCTAAAAAGAGAACTACACACTCTTTCATAAAACATAATTTTTTTATTATAAGAATATGATCATAATTATTTAGTATCAGAAAATAGTTAAGGGTAGGTCAGAGTAAGAAATTATTCTTAATTTCTTAATTTTCTCTGTATAAGAACTCTGGAATCTCATGGGCATTCTCAGAAGCATCAAAGTACAGAAAATCAGGAGTTCAAAAGAAAATTGGGGAAAACTACTTGAATGATACTTAGACAACGAAAAAGAAAATAATATCCACAGAAAGAAGAAAATGAGCAATACCAAAAGAATGTCTACAATTTAGAATACATAATATTCTTTTTCTATAAATGAAATAATTGACATGAACATTATACCCAACAAATATGAGAGAAAGAAAATAAATATGCATTTCTTAAGATAGTCCTGAAACTTAGAGAAAACCCTTCCTTCAAAGCAATTTAGCTATTTATTGTGAAAGTAATTGAGTTCTATAGTATCCAGGGAACATTCTTCATTTAAAGCAGTTATTAATTAGTTTCCCTCAAGTGTATCTTTTTTCCCTAAACTTCTCTAGGCTTTCAAATTGTGTCCTATCCAGTCAGGAGCTTGACTAAATGTAGCTTCTTTCCCCAACTTAAATCTTCAAGTTGTGAAAGACACTGTCTGGTATCATCCCATCCTCCCCTGACTCCCTGGTTTCAAAAAGAAACAATTGCTTATTCAATAATAGTAAATTCAAATATGTTGGAATTTAGAATACACTTGCAGTATTCAAACCATTGCAATATCACTAACATAACCTGACACTTCAGGAGTGGAGCTGGAAATACAATTATTTTTCTAATTTTCTAAAGAAATTTATTCTATGTACAGTAGTTGTATTGGTGCCTTCATCTTTTTCTTAAGTGGTACTAACTTTGTTGTGCTCAATTTATAATACTTCATAGAGGATCTGTTTATATCAAATGTGTTTCCTAAATCTTATTCTTTATGATCGATGCATTTTTCCGTTCTGCCAATTTTAGTCTTTCTCTCTATTATTTGTGAATTGACTTCTGTGTTTGCCTAATATCAAAGATCAAAAGTTTTGTCTTTAGGGGCTGGGGATTTAGCTCAGCGGCACAGAGCCTGCCTGGCAAGCACATGGTCATGAGTTCGATTCGCGGTACCGGAAAAAAACAAAACAAATAAAGTTTTGCCTTCACTGGTATAAGTGATTAGATACAAATAGACTATGTTTAATGATTTCTGTTTCCATTGGTCTAATTCAGGACACGAGATCATTCCCCAGAACGGCTGAACAAGTTTAATTTATATATATATATGGCAAATCTTTACTTTTGTTTGCTTCTTTTTTCCTGTTAAGAAAGTAAATAATAGAGTTATCTGAAGTTATGATGATGAACAATAAATATTTTGGAGTTAGGATCTCAGTCCTATAACTTGTAAACTAGTATTATTGTAAAATTGCTAAATTTCTTTGGACTTCAGAGTCTCCATACATAAATTGAGGACTAAAATATTTATGCCCGTTTCTGTGACAATACTGAAGGTAATATTTGTTTCTGTCCTCTTCATTTATGACCACATAAGCTCAATTTAGCATTGTTTCCTGCACATTATTCATTAAAGAAAACAAATTAGATTCAAAATGATGATAGAAACATCAAGTTTTTACTTTTGGACAATTTTCTAATTGCTTCATATATCTCAAGGCCCTTTCCAACTCAGAATAACCCTATCACTACAACATAGTATCTTCGTCCTCAATTGAAGATCCAAAAATCAAACACAAACAGCCTAACTTGGCTCAAGGCACACAAGTAGGAAAATGCACAGTGAGATTCAAACCCAGGTGTCTAACCTCATGTGTTCCTAGTCTAGCACTTAAATCAAATCAGTTTGCATGTAAATTGAAATGATTACCTTCAAAAATAAAACAAAATAAACCAGAAGAAGAAAAACTTTCCCAACTCCTTTTGCTGTCAGATGGGAAAAAAAAAAACTCTAAATCTTTGGTCAAAGAATTGAATTAGCAATTTATGCAAAACGATCATCAATTAATTTTGTGACACCAGTTTATCCAAGTAAAACCGGATATGTATTATTGTGAGTGAATTAATAAAATACTTTCATTCAAACACAATGTGAGTTGCCCATTAGTAACTGCACTACACATTAAAATAGAAAATATGATGTATTACTTGCTCCCAAGGACAGGAATATTGTAGTAAATAACAAGAATCACAGTGACAACATACCCATTCAAAACACTATTTCATTGTACAGCTTTACCCCACAAAAATCACATATTTCTATAGAAATTTTAGCTATGTATGTGTTATATCCAAATCTTATCATATTTGTATCATGTATAATACAAAATGCTGACAATTAGAAATTATTCAGTAACATACTCTAAGTCTTAATTATATGTTTGGAGTAATTAATAATCAACTAGAAAAAATAAACAATATTTATATTAATTAGAATATAATTTTCTTTCAAACTAACACAATATTTCAATACAAATGTTTTCTAAGTTTACAGACATTGTTTATACCACTGTTATACCAACGTTACTTGAAAGATTAAAAACATAATGGAATGATTCCATTTCATTAGAGCAATCATCAAGATGTCTATCTCGTACATTAACAAGTACACAAGTGGGGATGTATATGTCTGAGAATGTTTGTATATGTTTGTACATATGGTGTGGGAGGAGGAGAAAAAGGAGTAAGAGATTATATTTTCTTGTATTCACACAAGCACGTTTCTGCAAAATGAATAAGAGGCCAAGTAAAGCTGCATAATATGAAACAAAACTCCAAAGAACACACTCTGAAATTACAGTGTCTGCTTACTTTCGAGGGTGGTTTGAAGGTGACCCATTTTCTGTAGCATCCATTACTGTGGGGATTGCTTTTGTGTGTTAAAATACAAAGACATCTCAGTAAAGGCTTTTATCTCCTTTCCTGATTCTATAGAATCTACTTAAATGGAATTTGAAAGTATAATATCACAAATAGAGGAAAAATAAACTCAAGAATTTGAACAACTTGCTTTCTTTGTAGTGAGTCAAATTGCTTTTTCTCAAATTTATTAAGAATTCATACTTCTCAGTCACATATGCTGTAATAGTGTCATAAACGTCTTATTTGCATGATAAATTACACATTACATATTCATTTTTGACCAATAGTGTGGAAATGAGTAATCTTAATGCTAAATTTCAATGTGTTAATAAGAAATAGTAACAGTATTGCAGTAAGGTACATCTTGCTTCTAAAAACAGTTTTGCTAGAGTTTTTTCTAAATGTCTTATCATGAACACACTAAGGAAAGGGTCATTTTCCCGCTAAGGCTAATAGGGTTCCCAAGATTTCTGCAGTTTAACTTTATTTTTTTTTAAATTTTACTTAAAGAGAGTAGTAAATGAGAAATATACAAATAAACAGTATACCAGTATTCAAACATAAACAAACCAAAACAAGAACATTTAAAGTGATACAGGGTTTAACATTGTGAAAATGGCCATACTCCCAAAGCTGCTGTACAGATTCAATGCAATTCCCATTCAACTACCATCAACATACCTCACAGATCTTGAGAA
>NW_004955426.1:9877200-9891607 GCF_000276665.1 Chinchilla lanigera
AATGTTGTATGTCTGTTAATGTTTCCCTCCTTTTATCTTTAAAATAAAAAAAAATAAAAAAATAAAAAAAATAAAGTAATACATGGTTTGAAGACAAAATAATATGAATTTAACTATAAAACAAGTAAAAGAGAGAGAGAGAGGGAGGGACGGAGGGATACAGGTGGGCAGGAAGGAAGGAATAAAGAAGGCAGGAAGGCAGGAAGGTAGGAAGGAAGGAAGGAAGGAAGGAAGGAAGGAAGGAATAAAGAAGGCAGGAAGGCAGGAAGGTAGGAAGGAAGGAAGGAAGGAAGGAAAGAAGGAAGGAAGGAAGGAAGGAAGGAAGAAAAGAAGCTGTTACAAATGCCATAACTTGAACTTTCACACTTTATAGCAAATATATACTTCTGAATGTCTAACTATTGACATAAACTGATATCAGGCTGTTACATTTTTAAACGTGCATGAGGTTGATTATTTTTTAAAATAAGGCATTCATGATTATGAAAACAAATGTTTAACCTGATGTTAATGGAGGCCTTAAATAATGAATAAATCTTTTAAAGTTTGGATGCTTTTCAAAAGAAAATCTGAGCATCTTTTTATTACTATTATCCTGAGGGTTCATTGAATCTATACAATTGTGTGTTTATGATTTTACTTTTTCGCCTAAAACTGACAAAAGAATAGTATAGATTTTATGATTTATTATTTCCAAGAATTAAAAGTAGTTTACTTACTGATCTCCTCCTCTTTTATACAGTTATTTTTTCTCTAAGTATATGATTGGTGGCTCATTAGGGCAAGTTGTAAAGAAAATTTCTAAGACATGCCAGGTCCAATCATCCCTCACTTTACAATCTTAAATCATAAAATCTGATACCTTTAAAATAGGCAGGTATTTTTTTTAAGTGTAAGAAAAGGAAGTCAGAGAAAGCTGCTGCTTGGTTAGAAGCAAGCACAAGTGGACCTTTGAGCTGTTTATCAGGAGGAGCGACCTCCTGAGTTGAAAACACCAGCAGAGAGCTTGTAGGAAAAGGAGGATTTCCATTCTAAAATATCAAGGAAAGGACTGCTGTCGTGAACCTGAATGAACTTAAAGCTCTTCACTCTTAAGAGCCCCAAGAGCATAACTCAGATCTACTGAAAACATGGTTTCCATCCGTGGGACTCTGGGCAGACAATCCAGGCCTGCTGTGCTGGACTTCTGTCTGCAAAACTGAGACCTAGTAAGTGGATGTTGTTATAGGATGACAGGTCTGTGGGAATTTGTGAAACAGTGATGGAGTTCGTATACATGACAGTAACTACAGAAATCTGATATTAATGTTCCTACACTTAAAATAGTGAAGTTAAGACTTTAAAGATATCATTTTAGTGGTTTTTATTATGTGACACACTTTTATGACACAATATTTAATTTCTGTGCTTGCTGAACTTTCTCTGCCAATTTGCCTTCACCCCTACTTCTGTTTGATCACATGGTATTCAAGTTCCAGTCTCTGTGGATCAAGTGATATTGACAATCGCTGCTTTTGTCCTTTTCGTTACAGTATGGGCAAGAATCCCAGATCTATCAGTGATGGTGTCACCTTCTTAGTCAAAGACATAGTTGCTTAACTAGTAGCAGGTTTGCCTCCACCTCCCTTCACTCAGGACAATGAAACTGAAACTGACCTCTCACCCCTGTTGCTCTTTCTTTTTGACAGTTTCTTTCCCTTTCACTATATCTAATTTATCTTTCAGACTTCATTCACTTTTTCAGGTTCTTACAGTAGTGAGACAATATGGTATTTACACGTGTGGGTCTGATTTATTTTACTTATGAGTATGACCTCTAGTTGCATCCATTTATTAGGGAAAAGAGAAAAGAAGGAAAGAAGGGAGAAATATCTATGCATATATGCACAAGATAGCTAAGATAATTGTACTACTAATTTCTGCTGCTTTATGGAAAGGAACAGTTAATGTTTAATTGTTTGATCAATCTTATATGCCTATATTTATTTATCTGAGTAGCCAATCTGAAGATAAATATATGTAATACAACAACCATCATTAATTTCCTATCAACTTCTCTGAAATTATCATTTCTATTATTTTGGCATTGTTTTGTTTATGTCTGTTTGTTTCTTAATATGTTTTTGTTCTGTTATCTTTTTCAAAAAGAACAGAAACTGCCAAAATCAGAGAAAAAGGAATTTAGAGATCAACATAGAGAGGAAAGGAGAGAGAGAAAAAAATCTGATGTACTCATGTCAATTCCCTAACACACTTTCATTTTCCAATGTAGAATAGACACACATGTCTACTACCTTGAATTCGGTTTTGTCAGTTAATAACGCAATCGAAAAAAAAAAAATGTAACCTAGCTAAGTTACTCCAAACCACATTTGTCCACTTTCTTGTTCCAAGAAACCATCATTTATTCAAAATTGATTGTTTGCTGTTCCCACATATTTGGGAACAAGTCCATGGGTAAGTTCCCAAAGAGCAGTGTGGATGGAAGATTTTTTGTTCTACATTAAAGTAGGGAAACAAGCACAACACAGTTCACTATTGCTACCTCATCCTTACGACAATTTGAAATGATTCTGGCTTTTGTGTAGTTCAGAGTGAAATATCTGTGAATCAGAACATCTGATGGAGGGAGTCCTGGGCCATATATCTAGAATGTGGTGAACTCAATACTGAGCTCAGAGCTTTCATCAGGAAAACTGTTTCACAGAGGAAGTGAAATATGTTAGCTACTCAGTACCGGTACTTTGAGCAGCAAATTTTGGCTTTTGTCATTCCAACAATGATGGTTAATTAAACTTTAATCAAATGCATAGATTCATTACTTTTACTGTGGCCCTACAAGTATTCTCTAAGCTAGCCCTTCTAAGGCTATTTTTTAAATGTGAAATTTTGAAAAATGAAAGCTTAGTCACTAGCTCATTATGCCAAATGTCTGTTTAATGAAGAAGGGTCAGTTTCCTAATATTTCTTCATCCCTGTTTCTCAATTCAGAATCAAAGACACATGTATTCCCATGTAGAATACTTTAATAGCTTCTGCTTGATCTTTCATGATAGCAAACCCAGCTACTGTCCAAATTAACATTCCCTTACACCGTTTTTTGAGGAAAATAGTTTTCACTAAACATTATTTTTCTTCGTTATAAGTTTTGATTTTGCTCATGTAAAAAGCACAAGGCTGTGTTTTAGTTTAAAACAGGCCTCATTTGCTGTCTTGTAAACTGTTGGGAATGTTTTTGCTTCCAAAAGCTATGTAGACGTGTAGATATAATAAAGTAGCTACCTACTTTATAACCTTAAACTGCCTTGGAGTTCTTGACAAGTCATTTGTTGATTCTGAGTGTACACTGGTTATTAATGAAGCTTGAAATGTATTTGCCTGTTCATAAAAATGAGAATAATAAGGTATGTGAATTCTCAGCTCAAACAAATATCAGGTCACATACAAATTTGCAAAATAACCTTCCAACTTGATGTTTAAGTTGTTTTCTTTTTGCTTTAGAATTTTCGGCTACGATTCTTGAATTTGCCAGTTGAGATCTGTTCCTAGACTGGACAGACTTGTATGTCTGCTATGCCTCAATGTATTGATTAAGTAGAGGTATCATAACAAAGTATGCTTGTTATCTAAGAATTGATAGTGCAACAAAACTGTTAGAAGGAGATACAGACTTTCAAAGAAAGGAATGGTCTCATTGCTTTGCATGTACTGGAATAAAATCAGGCCATTGAAACTAGAGGGGTCCTTGGAGAGCATTGTTTCAATTACTACATTTCACAAATGAGGAAATTGAGAATCAAAAAAACTAAGTGATTTTCCCAATATCATAGAGCTAGTTAATTACAGAAATCAGAATAGAAACTGGGTTATCCAAATCTCAGCCCAGGGTTCTTTCCATTATGCCAAATTAAATTACTTGTCATTCCTTAAGCTAGATAGCTCATGAAAAGAGTATCATGCTGGTCAGTAAATCAGAGTATTATGTTGCTGCAAAAGTTAAAATGTTTTGGAGAAGAAACAAGCTTAATTTTCTGATGGTTTCTGATAAAATAAATTATATTAAATGAATTTCATGATAATTTCATATATAAATGCACACTGCCTTTAAGTGAGGAAAGAATTAGTACCACCAAAAGGCACCAAGGACTAGGAATTGATCGATACTGGGAACAGAAAAGACATCAATTTCAAGCTCCATTAGGAGCACAGGAAATATAGCATGGGATAAAATCAGTAGATATGAGATTTGATATCAAAATTGGGTCTATGTGAAGAGAATAATGTAAATCAAAAAATGTGGGATTGTTTACTTATTAATATTGTAATAATATTTTCTACTTGAATAACTTATCTAAATGTGTAAGTAACTGTATAAAATTGGTCTTCATTTAATTTATTAACCAATATTTTCTCTTTAGCAATGAATATGTGAAAACTGGAGTTTGGACATTGAAATACATATCCCATTGAGTGTGGCTGGCAGGTTCAAAGGCTGGAAGGAAATCTCAGTTTTCTTGATTTTGATGAAATAATGCAGTTCTTTTGTTTTTTTTATTTTATTGTGATATATTTTGAAAATTTTTCAGCAAAAAGTATGAGACTGTTTCCTCTACATTTATCCCCATTTAAAAGGCCCCAAACTCATAGATATGAGAAGGCAGTAAACGGAAATATTTTCTGCACTTCATATCTTTTATTATATGTTATATATTGTGGGGCATAAAATTTTATGAAATTATAGTTACATGCTTGAAATGGATTTTAAATCTCTTCATTTTCTATGTCACAAGTGAGAGTTGTAAACCTGAAAAATTAAAGCCGCAATGTAATTTATCTTACCCACAAATAGCCTACTATACATTATACAGTTTGGAGGTAAACAATGAGTCAAGAGAAAAAAATGATATTTCTCTGTGTAAAACTGTGATAAATAGTTTGAGATGCACGAGTATAATCAAAATTATATCATGTGGATACAGGAAGAAGACTCTCCACCCCCTAATCTTTCTCACTTACATTTGACATATATGAAAGCATCAAATAATATGTGTTTTAAGTACTTTATTCTGTTTCACTGCAAATAGGTGAATCAAATAGATCTGCAAGTTCCCAAGCCAGCAGACAACTACGTGTAAAATAATGTGTCTGATTACTGAAGAGTGCTTATAAAATCTACAATGATTTCACACTTCACAGTAGTGATTTGAATTTTGGCATAGGAGTTGTTGCATGATCCTAAGTGATTTGAGATATATGGATGACTTTTTATTTTTCTACGAAACATTCTGTACAGATATGAGTTATCAATTGTTATTGTTTTGAGCTCTCTCAGTAAGGTAGGTGAAGATTACAATACTAGGAGAAAATCGATGTAAAAATATATGAGAAGAAGATAAAAAGAAACTTTAATGTTTGGAATAGAAATGATCTATCAATCTTACTTTGCCCCAATTCTTTTATGTATCTGTTAAATTTTCCCTACACTGACCCTGTGTATTTAGTTATAATAAGAACTATTTACATACAGAGCAAAACAAAAGCAAGAAGTGATAATCGCACTTAGTCATATAAGAAAGTAATAGACATTAAAAGGAAGAAGGGAGAAAAACTAAAATACGTATTTTGTGACTGTGGGAAAAAGATAAACTTCTAGAATTTAACAAATTCACATACTAGGACCCAAATGATAATGAAATTTTAGCCCATCCTCCATTAATCACATGTGGTTTTTCCTATTACTGTTAAGCTAATTCTGTTTTGTACTTTATTTGCCTGGGTGACTTGAAGTAACAGTGATGATACAAAGAGTGTCATGCTTCTCATATGACCTAATACCTCTGTATTATCATATCAAGTCTTAAGTTAAAATTTAAAAGACAATTTTCTCTTCAAAATTTTTTAAAATAAACTGATTTTCTTATGTTCACAAAACATTTCATGAATATTAAATCTTTACATGATATATCCAGAGCAAGCTTTTCAAGAACCATAGCAAATAATTTCTTAGGTAGAAGACAATGTAAACATTTAGGGACAGTCTATTCTCTTCTGCCATTGGACTGAATAAACAGTAGTGTCTTGAGAAAATATCCCATTTCAGCTATACTCCTCAGGTTCATATTCTCTGCCATTTCTTATCTGTTTCCTTCTCACAGGAAGGTGGATAATTTCATGAAAATAATCACAGATAAGGAAGACTCATAATACAGTATTTTATTTTACAAAATTAAATTACATTTATTTTACAAAATTTAAGGTAGGAAATGAACACTTCCTCTAGCTAAAGCTTCCATCAGTGGAGCCTTTTTTTTAAAAAAACTGACATTTATTTAGTACATTTTCTTAGCTGAGACTCCCAAAGTGTTCTTCTGATGTAACAAATGATAGGTATGTTGTTCCACCTTGAGAAATTATTACTTACTAGTCTTTGGATGTTTTCGTTACATGCACTTTATCATAAACTTAGAAATAAAGCCCTAATATTTAAAAGGCAAACATGAGACTTTTTCTTCTAATATTCCTGTTGCATCTGCTATGACCTGATTCAATACAAGCATCTAAAAGCGAATCAAAATTGACATTTTGAACTCAGAATACAAACCTATTGAACAATCCCTTCAGATTAGATGCTCTGTCAGCCAACACTTCACTATTTCCACAAGAAATATGTTTTTTTTTTAAAGTACAACTGAAGCATCCTGAATCATATATTCCCAGAACACATCTCCAAGAGTACCAAAGACATTAAATGTCTTCCATAACACCTGTGATAAATCTTAGAGGTGAACAGTATCAGTTGAAGGCATATCTTTGGAACTTTTACTGTGGCCTACAGGTGCTCACCCACCTGCCATGAAATTTTCCAGTCATAAATATAGAGAGGTTAGTTGATCAAGGGTTTTCTCAGAGAGGCAAACTCAACAATAATTTAAGGCACATTTAAGTTGATTTGATATTTCTATGAAGATGCAATGTAAAATATCTTTTAATTCACAGACAGAACAAAACTACTTGTGATTGGTACCGTGATCTTAACTATGACAGTTGGGAGGCTTAAATAAGATAGACTAAATAGTTTTGTATAGTGCAAATAGTAAGCACTATTTAGATTTAACTATTATTTCTTTGTAACTACTTGTGCCTATTTTCATTTCTCCACAGCTACTGAAGCCAATTTGCTCTTCTCTTGTTACTTTTGAGATTCTGTCATGGTTAAATTCTTTCTGTCTTTTATTCATTATGTTTAATGTTCTTCTGTCTTTTTTTCCCTTACTTGATGGCCTGAGGCAACATCTATGTGTGCTATTTAAACACAGCAAGATTATGAGACTAGAATCAAATCTTCCTGAACAGCATGTGATATGTGAAAGATAAAATACATCAGGAAGTCTGTGCAAATCTCAGTAGGCAGGAGAATCAGACTCAACTGGGCATGACCTGATTAACCTAAACAGGAAGGCAAAAGGATGGACCAACCCCTTGATTCTTTCTGCAGCAACCCCAAATCATTATATAACTATGACTACTTCCAGGTGCAAAATGAAATTATTATTGCTAATTCAGGAGAATTACTGTATGATATTTTGCTGAATGGAAAAATTGCAGCAGCCAGTAGAAACTTCACACCTTCCCATGCAGAAGAATAAAAAATAATTGCATTCAATCTACAAGTGACAAACAATAATTTCCCGTGCCATATATAACAATAGCCAGTTTGAAATTATTTTACAATATTTTTCAGCTATTTACACTCTGTTGAATACCTCTAAAGTTTAAAACAAAGTCTACCACAGCACTTAAATTCAGATATTTTAAAATTAGAATTTGTTACATTGTTAAAAAAGATGAATATTGAAGAAAATTTCATTGAGATTCTATTTTCCTGAATATTTTTACGGAGTCTTCACAAATATTATTTATACATCAATTTGGAGAAAAATAGGAATCATGGATATCTTGTCTATCTACTTTGCAAATTAACATTGACTTTAAACTTTACTGTTTTATAATTAGAAAATAGTTGTCATAGGGTATTAAAAATAATCTTCCTCAGTTCTACACAGGTAGAAGATAGGGAATAAAAATCTCCATGACTACTTTCTAAATTTTCCATCACTATTTGTACCTTTCACGAAATGATTTCTTCAGATTACCAAATCATGAAATACAGGGTGGAAAGCTAACTTTGATTCCACTGAAACTAGTGAACTCCCATTTTTAGACAATCTCTTTGACAATATTCCATCCTTTTACTATACAACTGCAACGTGGTAATGACCATGGCAGCTACCTCTAGTGGCATATCCAATATCAAATTTCTCCTCTCATTCATGGATTTTTTTCCATATCAATTGTATATATTATGAATGGGTTATGTCTGAGGCTGTGTCCTGCATAAAAGTGCTTCCTTCCTAGAACAGGGACAAGGTAGACATGTAACTGCATTTTACCTAGTGCTGTAAACATGGTAGAGTTCCTTTTAGGCTTTTTGAGAAAACTTTTTAAGATTGGACAGATGCCAGGAATGGTGGCGCACTCCTGTAATCCCAGCACTCGGTAGGCTGAGGCAAGAGGATCATTGCAAGTTTGAGTCCATCCTGGGCTACAAAGTGAGTTCAAGGGCAGCCTGAACTGCACAGGGAGACCCTGTCTAAAAAAAAAAAAAAAAAAAAACAGACAGACTAATCTGATGTTTTTTGCTGCTTTTCTTTTTCTCGTCAGTTTTCATTTCACATATCTAGATGGAGCAATAAAAATGCAGAAGCTGGTTTGTGAACATAGAAATGAAAGATACATTCTTAAAACAATGGATTGGAAAATTAAAAATCCTTCTCACGATGGTACCAAGGAGTTGCCCTATATTATGGCTTTTGTTTATACAAGAAACATATATCTCTCATTAAGAGATTATTATTGAAATTCTCTTCCATACTGTAAATTCAATTCTGAATTGTACAATAAGTGAATATTTTTCTTCAAGTAGCAGTATACATTTGTAGATTATTTATAAGATTTTAATAAGAATTATAACTATGTAAAGCATACAAAACAGAGAATCTGAAACTCAACTGAACAGAGTTCATAAATATATCATAAATAAATCCTAAATATCTTTGAGCTGATGTATTTGTATTTTTCCTGCATGTCAAATAGATTGTACAAGGAAACCTTACCATAAAGTCTCTACTAAATAATTAAATGACCATTTCATAAAGCATTTTAAATATAAGAATATTTAAAAGAAAATTATCTGTATTGAAATGCAAAACTATTTTTTTCTGCAAATCAGCTAAATTTTCTATATATTAATTTGCATAAAATTGTGAGTTGTGATTCAATAATAATGTTTTATTAATGAACTTTATATATATTTAATTATATTTTCTAAAATACATAATTATATTTTCTTTATATTTTCTAAAAAATATAAATTTCTTTTATTATAATCACTCTTTCATTAGGCTTCTTTTACAAGTCTCCTTTACAACGCAATCAAAATTCAGTGAAACTAATTAATTTTAACCTATCCAGTGTAAAATTGTTGGATCATCTGTAAGTAATGTGTTTTCATAAATTGTCATTCTTTACAAAAGTACAAAGAGAAATTTTTAAGCATGTCCGAGTGTTTCTTTTGTAATATTATGTAAAATTTGTCCATATTGCATGTCATGTATCTCCATTGCCCTGGAGATGCACAATGAAATAAGTCATTTCCTCAGTCTGCTTTACAAAATTCAGTGTATATAGCAATATGAAAATAATTAGCATCATGAATTCTCTTAGGCTCTGATTTCTTCATCAATATATGTGTATCTGAAGACTGATTCAAAATGGATGCAAATATAAATATTTTCTTATTTAGTAATCTAAGAGAGAATTTGGAACCTCATGACAACTGAGATATGCAGTGGACCTTATTTTGAACATTATAAATTGTGTTTCCAAAAGTGCTATACTTGAAGAAAAGTATTTAAATAATAATGGGATTCTAATTCTTTTACTTTTAATGATATCTGTGTGGAAACTATATATAAGTATTAAGGGATCTACTATCAATCATACAACATAATTAGTTTATATAAACTTATAAATAATCCTTACTTTAAAAATGTATGCACATATACAGTTTGACCATGATATATATAATCGTAATCTTAATATGTTTTTCTAAGAGTTCATGTAAGACGTGTGATTTGGACAGAGAAACAGGATTTATTTAATGAAATTTGTTAATGCAGTCAGCTCTCACTGTTAAGTTTCATACTTTTCTATTATCAGAAATTCTTAAGGGCCAGCCAGTAAGTTAATTAATACTCATATATTACACCTCTAGGTTTAGTTACCTCAATCCTAACAAGTTCATCCAATCATAGACTTATTATATGAAACAAACTATGCAAAAAGTTCAGAATGGAGATGATTCCTGGGAATTAACTTTTAGAGGTTCAATTATGTTGATAGTGAAAATTCTGAGTAATATAAGAAATAATTCTTCCATTGAATAATAGCAAACTGTTCTTGAGCAATACTATTTCCTTGTAGTTTTCCTCACAAGGAAAGCTACATTATTACAACATGGAATATAGGTCAAGAAGTTCACTGGATTATGAGTTTCTTAAAGGTAACATTTTCCTCAAGTCTTATACTAATTTCTGGAACACAGTCTATAAATAAGTGTTAATGCTATCCTTTTGTTTTATGAATGAATGAACGCTCCATAAGCAAAGACCAAACAGATATATGCTTACTCTGTAACAAATTTCAGAAATATGATATGAAGAACTTTCTATTTGAACTTTAAAAAATCATGTTACATCAAAACATCTTTTCGGAATTATCTTCTTTTGTCTCTTCTCTTTTCCAGTGCATGGAAGTTGTAATTTAGCTGTACACATGGGAGTGATCTGAACAAAAATAAGAAGACCCCAGGATGCTTTCAGAAAGACTTGCTATCTGGATCAAGACAGTGTAGTTATCTTTATACCCGTAAGGAAAACTACAAAAATCTTCATCAAGTCCTGTGTTCTTTTCCCCTCCTTTCTTTCCGGCGCTGCCGAACCATTCTTTTCCTCCCTCTGATCATTACGAAGCTGAAAACATATGTTCTTGCATTTTCATAAGACACTTGTCAAAAGACAATTCTTTCTTCATGCTGTCTTTTTGGAGGAACTGCCAAAATTGGTTACGATGCCAAATTTCAGTGTTTACAGTCACAAAATGAACACTCCTGGAGGAACGTGAGGACCAGTAAGCATTGTTAGCAATAAAAATGGCTCCTATTTTACGCAGTGAGAGCAAAATCTTTGCCGTGGGCTTCAAATCCTTCAAAGTTGTGTCCTCTTTCATTCCCTCCTATTTCCTTAATCTCCCGTCATTCTCCCTGTGCCCACTCCACTCTATTAACCCTGCCCCATCACCGCAGGGAGTTCATCCTGGCTGTCCCATCCCCCTGTCCTCTGTTCTCCAGATGTCCTCCTGACACGTGACTGCTTCTTGCGGCCTCTGGTCTGTGTCACATTTTGCTGAAGTATCCCTGAAATTAAGTATCATTTTCAATCACTCACTCACTTTCACTCACTTCAATCACTCCTGATATTCCTAACTGATCTACTTCGTTCATAAGAAACATTGTCACTTTTAATGTATTGTGTAACAGTTATTTTTGTTACGTGAACTTCAGTGCTTTTTGTTTTTATCAGTGTGCTAGACCTTATTCTCCATACAACAAGGGATGTTGTCTCTTTTATATCTGGAATGAACCTCAACAGCTAGAACAATGTCTTGTTCCCTAGGATTATTTAATAATTTATGTTGAGTTAATGAATATATTTATAATCACTGCTTCAAGTTATTTCCTTGAGTTATTTTGTATTGTAGATGTATTCTCTGCCATGGCTATAGCAAAGTCATGCGGCTTACTTTCAATTTGCAGTGCACCCTTTTATTTGAGTAGTTGCATAAGGTTACCTGTGTACTCAGTCGGGCTTAATCCTGTGGAAAGATTTAAGTTCTCTCCCTTCAATGCTGAGATATCTTTCTGTGGCTTCTGAGATATTGCACTGACCTGAATTTCCTTTCATACTTATGAACCTCTTGTCTGCCTCCTGTGCAGACTATATTCTTTCCCTGTCTTATAGGCTTTCTCTTTGTGTCTTTCAGCCAACTTGGTTTCCTGGGTTAGGCTTAGGGTTTAGGCCACCAAGACCACATTCCGCCACAATTTTCCCTGCTAATGACCAGGAAGCCTAAACTATTAGTGCCAACCCACTCTGAAGGGCCTCCCAATCTACCTGACCAATGGTACCTCTTTCAGAACCATTGTGTCATAGGAGGGTCTTCCTATGTGTTCTTCCTGTCATAGGCGTCAGACCTGGAGCACAATCTAGCATCTCTCCTTATCTCCTTCGAAGTTTTCTGCTTGCGTGTTCTCAGACATTCTTCCCCTTAAAATCTCTAGCAGATGTAATTACAATTTGGGGATTATAACTGATACAAGTAGCAAACTGTTCTTGAGCAAGCAGAACAATTTTCTAGAGTAATATTGCTGTTGATTCCTCCCGTCAAGAATTTACCTTACACTAACATCAGCTCAATAGCTATACAGTAACAAATAAATACTTTAATTATAAAAAGTATTTTATTTTTAGGGTTAAATGTTTTTTTTAGAGTAGTTATAGTTTCATATCTTATCAAGAATGAGCTTCAAAACTGCCAGTTCCTAAGCCAATTAATTAAGTAGGTTCAGAAGCTAAAAACATAAAATGCACGAGAAAAACTAGTATACTAAGTGGTTTTACTTTATTTTTAATATTTATTTTTTAGAATTGTCAAACTATTACTTTTCCACAATAACAAGGCTATATCATCAAAGTCAAGTGCTTTCCTGAATTACGAGAATGGATATCTGTGACTATCTCTTGCATGACCATATCTTAATGTAATGAAATCACTTAATGGTTTGTAGCATTATCTCTTCCCCTTCCTTTTCTGTATGCCAGTTTACAAAAAATAAGATATATTTTCTCTTTCTCTTTTGATCATGAGAAGGCTGGAGGAGATATTCATGGTTATTAACTCTATCCACTTAACCACCTGCACTGATGCATCTCTGATTTAACCAGGGTTGACTTACCAAGGCTTTTATTCTGGGTGAGCGCCCAGCTTCACTCAAATCGTGAATACTCTGTGCTTCATGGAATTCTATTGCTTTTGTTCCCAGAACCAATTATATCTTAGTGAATCTCTTGCCCCTTTAATGCTCCTTTATAATTTTCTCAACAGTGTATGCAAACGGCTAGTACATTAGTACTCTCTCTCTCTGCTTTACCCACTCAAGGGTAAGTATACAAAATTGCCCGGCTCCACTTGATTACAAACTCATTATTCTCAATTATGACCAGCAAGAAAATTTCTCTTGGCCTGATGCATCAGTATTAGTAATTATTTAATTCTACATCTCTCTTGATGTGCTGTTTAAAATTACCTGCTGGTCATTTCAGATATGCATTGTGGCATACACTAGATAGAATATTTCCATCTCCACGAAGTCTCACATTTTCCTGCAAGGGAGTGTTTCCCTTTAATACCTTCATGAAAGAGTTCAGAAAATAAACAAGTAGGAAAAAAAGAATAATATTCTGTGACTAGTTCATTTCTCTTAGCAAGGCACACACAATTCCTGACATCTCACTCAAGTTGAGGTTTCTTTAGCTTATTAAATGAAGAAAATTAGGGCTTGAATAAAACCACTTCTTCTATATGTTTTGTGTATTTTAAAGTACAACTACAGCTTGTGATCATAGCTTTTATCTAAATATAGTCAATTTTCCATCATTCAATACAGAATATCACATTAAATATTAATTGCATTAAAAACACACATACATATTTATAGAGTGAAAATATTCATTATATTTTTGAGAAGTTTTTCAATTATTAACAATTAGTTAACATACTGAGAAATATCAGAAAATATCTGCTACTGGAATTTCTGATTAGCTAGATAATACCACGCTCTGTTTGCAATAAACAATGATATACAAATTCCCTGATCCCTAGCTTTATTGAAATTTAAACATTAAAATGCTAAACATAAAATAATTATTTTGTTCTTATATAAAGTTATTAAGTAATTGAAAGATATTTAAACTTTTAAAAACTCTTCTCATAGTGGAGAGAATAAGTTATTCATGATATGAAAGTGAAAGAGGAAGAAAAAATATATTCTAAGTTCAGTACAGTTATTCAAGCAAATAAAAAGGATATCATTGTCTGATCATATAAAAGGTTATGTTTCCTACATTTTTAAGAGTCAAATTATCTGTCTTTTAATTTGTATCAAGTTGGGGGCTGGGGATTTAGCTCAGCAGCAAAAGCGCCTGCCTGGCAAGCGCAAGGTCGTGAGTTC
>NW_004955426.1:9891707-9976769 GCF_000276665.1 Chinchilla lanigera
AAAAAAAAAAAAAATTTTGTATTAAGTTTCTTGTGCAAGCTTTTACCCTGATGCTCTACAGATATGCTAAAATGTCTAGGAGACATTGCACAGAAAATTGTAATGCACTTTCGTAGAATGAACGTGAAAGTTTTTTCCTTTCAAAATAATATTTTTTATTTGCTTTCATGAAATAATATTCTAATACAGGGAGTTTGGAACATAAAGAACTTTAATTTTATTTAAGCTTCTGGTAGTGTAACTTCAAGCAAATAATTTTACTTTTTCAAACTGCTTCACCTTAAGATGAAAATAACAATATTTCCCTCCTTTCATATGATTTCCTGTGAGATCAGAATGGATTAATGTATTTGAAAGTATAATTTGAACTTGGATATAAGTGATTTTAAAACTTGAAAAAATGCAACATAATCCTATCTGAAAATAACAAGTTTCACCTCTGAATGCAAATGCACTGTTTCCATTATTTGGTAGAAATACACAGAAAATTTCTTCAGTTTTTTTCAAGCTACGCTAGAGGTCAGATGAGTTGACCAAATACCATGATTATCTCAAAGCACAAAGTGAAGAATCTAAAGGCTTATTATATAAGGAACTCAAATAAAGAATATCATGAATGTTTCTTATGAAAAGTAATATCTATGAAGAAAGAAAAAAGAAATGAAAAAGAGAAAGTAGAGTATAAATCCTCAGAAACATCTATATATCGTTCAAGAGTGTGAGGTGCAAGAACAATAATATTAAGCATCATTAGTATTATGTCTGATTGTTTTGGCGATGACATAGATATCAAAAAAAGAAAGCAGATTAAGTTCCCATTAAATATTCCCTTTTAAAAAACATTCTTTTTCCTTTGTAAATGCATTTTATTGATATATAATTCACTCACTATTAAAGTATAATTTAATTTTTAGTATATTAATGTGATTATAAATCATCACCTGTAGCTCCAGAAAACTGTTATTATACCTAAAAGAAACAACCTATCTATAAAATTTTGTTTTATTTTTTCCATAAAATTTAAACAGTTGCTTAAACAATATGTATACTTTTCTGCAAAATGGGTCTAAACATGGTACTTCATCATAGAATGAACACTGTTCTTAGATCAGTGCCTCAAACATAAAATTTCTCAGTACCTATTTGTTAACTATTATTCTTGTTACAATTCAGTGTGGTTAACACTACAGTAAAAGTGTAAAGAAAATGTTGTGGAGGCATAAATGATGATTGCCACCCAAGAGAGTTCAGGAAGCCTTGACCTTTGCAAGTCTATGGCTCTGATAAAGAATGAGATTCAGAACTCAGGAATATTCCAGGAAATCGAGCACCCAGTGTCCCATGTGGCCTCACCCGAGCCAGTGGGCTGTCCAGCAGAGGTGGGACACTTGTCCCTCAGTACAGACTCTCTAAAGTGACTGGGCCCAGCCTCTGCTGAGAGCCTCTGAGCTCCACTGGGAGGGGAACTGCTACTTTCAGGGAAAAGGTCAATTGTATGATCCAAAGATGGAAATTCTTAAAAGTAGATATTCTTAAGTAAAGCAGTGCACACAAAATTGTGGTTAAAAGGTTGTATAAGAAAATCCCCACATGTATCTGATTAAGTTTAATCTTAATGAACTAGGTTTAAGGTCAGGACACCTTTTATATATATCGTCTTTGCCTCTTAATTTAATACACTTCTCTTTCCAACAGTGGTTTCCAGAAAGAGCATGACGTAAGAAAAGTGAAGAGAATAGTGAAAGACAACTGGCTTACAACAGTGAACAAAGGGAATAAGATAGATCTGATCTATCTCTTTGGAATCTGCCATACAACAAACTATTCGTAGAGCTTGATAAAATGGAAGTTTGCTGAGTCAATGCTCACTTATATATATGGATCTTCAAAATATATATGTATATATGAGCTTTTTCACACATAAATATATCTCAGCTATGTTCAAAGACTGTCTAGAATTTGTACAAGGTGCACACATGTAGGTTACATGTATGTCTCTATTCTCTATAATATATAATGAAACTTTTTAGACATACTCTCTTCTTGAGGGTTTAGCTTAGAAACTGACTCATTTAGAGAAAGGCAGAACACGCTTCTGCCAGGTATGGAAAAATTGATGTTAAAGCATAATAGCAGATAGTAGAGTCATCCTACAATGGAAACTGAAGCATAAGTATAAAAAAATACACTATGTGAGAAAAATGAAATCATTCATAATATCACTGGTTTGACCCCAACCTGCAAGTTATCTGTCCTAGCTGCAACCACGTGAAAATATTGTGGTGATCATGTTTTGAATATTTTCAGGTTCTCCATAAAGTTCCAAACTACACACACATACTTGATATTAATGAATTTAAGCTGCAAATATATATAAAAGAATAAGGGACATATGCCCTAAAATGTGTATAAATCTTTCTGCTTTTAAAAGTTAGAAGAAAACTTTGCATTTTCCTGTCAAGCTTAGAGAATATAGTTCAGTGAACATCCCTCTTAAAACTAATAGGCCACTTTCCTTTAAAATATGTTTTTTGCAGAATATTTCAAATCACAAATAGGTTTATATAAGACCTAGGTGATACACCTCTGGTAAAAATGTTATAGATCTAATTTAATTCAGGAATGTTATAATAGCTTTTCCTGTAAATCCAAGGAAACATATTTAAAGAAATTTTCCTAATTACTTAAAACAGGAGAATAAAGCGAAGAAATGCTTGCTCAACTGGAAATGTGAATTAATCTGTTTAACTTCATTGTTTAAAATTAGGAGTGTCATTCAGTGTCTTTTCAGTTCTATATCGCTGCAAAGAGAAAGGGGAATACTGACATACTGTGTCCTTCCTGTTAAATGTTTATTCAGTAAGAATTCAGTACATATTTCTATATTTGTATATTTTTGCTTCTAAAGTAATACTTCCAGGGGCTGGGGATTTAACTCAGCGGCAAAAGCGCCTGCCTGGCAGGCGCAAGGTCGTGAGTTCAGTTCCCAGTACCGAAAAAAAAAACCAAAAAAAAAAAAAAAATTAAAAAAAAAATAAGTAATACTTCCAAATTTCAGGATACAATAGCTCATCACAAAATAGAGAAATTCCTATTGTTCCCATTAGTTTTAAAATTGGTGAGAGCATCATAACATGAGAGAAATGTGATTCAACAAGATAAAAGAAAATGTATGTTTTCATGTCTGAAACTGAACACAAATTCTCCAAAAATCATTTACATTAATAAAATCTGTCAGAATGTATTGAATATATGCAGCATTTAGATAAATGCCACCATTACCAATCACCCAGACATGGAACAAGGTCCTTGTTCATCATGTCCTTTATTATATCATCCATGCATATTGGCACTACAAACAACTTGCAGCTATTAAAATACATAATCATGATACAATATTTGTGGGAAAAAGAGGTCCAGAGGTCTGGTTGACAGCTGTGGCGGAAAGGCGAGTCTGAGCAAACTCAGACTCCTCGGCAAACCGAGTAAACGCCCTGCCTAGGCTGTCCCGCTCTGACCTCTTGCTTCCACACAGCCCCCGGCCAAAAGTACCGCCTCCAAACTACGCCCCTGACCCGCCTCCATTGCCATGCCTCTAGCCTACTCTATAAATGCCTGCTACTTCCGCAATAAAGTGGATCTGTGCCTTCAGGCTGGTCTCCGGTGTCCTCTTTCTTCACCGTCGCCTCTTACCACGGGCCCAGGTCCCTAGGCCTAAGGAGGTTCAACCTCAAGTATTTAAGGTTTTTTTTAGAGTCCCATCATAATTTTACATACATTCTTAAATGTGCTTTTTATACTGAGGTATTAGGACAGCAATTAACACCAGAAATTTTTGAAGCAAATATTTGGTATCTGTTCATCAGGTTTACAATATCATATTGAATGTTCATGGACAGTTTCCAAAAAAGAAAACTGATAAACTGTTGAAGAAGTCAGTGTATTTCCTATGAAAACACTGCATGCTCATAATTAATAATTATTTTTAAAATGCAGTGAACAGTGCAATTTGCATAATATCTCCCTAGTTGGGAGAACACTATTTTTATCACATTATGTAGGACAGTGTCACAGTTACTTAATATTCTCTTTAGAATTAAAGTAAATTGCTACTAGGTTATGGCCCATATTGATAATATCCTAAATTAGATTAATTATTAAATATTCCACATTAGATTAAATATTAATGACATTGTTTTGAATTTGTGGTTCATTGACACTTTTTTATTACTGAATACATAGGAAAATGGAGAACAGTATGATAGTTTCCTCATATTGTATTGTGTGATCTTTTTGTATTAACTAATGAAAATTAATTATTCACATCACAAAAGTATATAGGAAACATTATATAATCCATCTATCACCTGTGCTATCATAGATCTTATTTCTATACTTGAGAAATCTCACTGCAATCAAGTTAACATTTTTGGCTTCCTGTAATTTACGCCTTGATCGTGTAGGCAAATATGAAAAAAAAAAAAAACCCACATTTTCCCCTAGGAATTTACTTAAGGAAATACTAGATCAGAAAGTTCAGGTCATATGTTGTCATAAATATCACTTACTCTGAATATTTCTATTCCCCTAAAATGCCTTTCTTGAAATTCTCAATCTGGAATCTAAAGGGTTGGGGTTTGGGGAACTTATTTTGATTTAGATGGGTAGATGAGGTTAGCAAATAGTCTCTAAGATGCGATGATAGTATCCATAGAGAAAGAGGTTACCGCAGCCCTCTGTGTTTCTGTCTCTTGTTCACTCCATGTTGAGAGAATTGCATGAGGACAGCCACTCGACAGCCATGAAGAAGGTCATCAACAAGATCTGACAATGACAAAAACTTGAACTTATTCTTTAGGGTCTACACCTGTGGGAAATAAATCTGTTGTTTATACCACACCAGCTATGATGCAAATGTAGCAGCATGGAGTGACCGAGGCTAATATTCCCTCTACTGGGATAGACGCAGTATTCCTCAGGTGGAACCTTGCTAAGTGACTCCTTGAGGAGATCATAAATGAGAGGAATCTTCTAAACAGACTGCTTGTACTTCAAGATGTTTTATAAAGATATAAAGGAGGTTGCAAAAATGTGGCAAGTTAAATACTACTGTGTGAGAGGTCAAGAAAATCTTGTTTTAGGAGTGCTTGACTATGTCTCACAGTGCATAACTTAGAACTGAAAGAATATTCTCCAAGTGCTAAATAGACTGATTTCATTTGAACTTCAGGTGCACTGTGATGTCTAAAGAGAATGATGTTATGGAAGAAAGTGTTCTAGAAAGGTAGGGGTTCCATAACAAAATACCAGAGGCTTGGTGTCTTTAGGAGCAGAGATTTATGTCTCCATTTTGGAGGTTGAAAACTCCAAGACAGCTGCTGGCCAGCTCTGTTTCTCTTGAGGTCTCTCTCCCAGCTCTTCAAATGGCTGCCTTATGCCTTAATCCTCACATGGCCTATACATGGTTTGTGCATGTGATACTAGAAGGAGAACACTCTCCAATCTGAAGCCATGGATCCTATTGGATTAAGGCCCCATCCTAGTGATCTCATTTAACCTTATCCACCATTTCAATGCTTTATCTCCAAATACAATCACATTGGCCTTTAGGGTTTCATCCTACTTTTTTTGGAGGATACAATTATGCACACAGCACAAGGATTCTGGTTCGCTTCTTTTATGAAGTCTTTCTTTAAACAAGTCTAATATTTTTAATTGGTGGGTAATATTATTATCTCATTCTAACTAAGTACTAGTATTTCTATTTCTGCGTGTTGGTGATAATATTATTATTCCATAGGCAAAGAAGAGAAGAAGAGGTCTCTGTCAGAAGAAGATACACAAAAAGAGTAAGAAAAGATTAGAACAAAGGAAGATGGTTCAGGGTAAGCAAAAAACTACCAAGACCACTTCCAAATGCAGGAGGGTACATCTTGCTATCCCATAACATGCGCTTTTTATAAATGAACCCATAGCAAAGCTTCTTAGAGGAGTGGTTAATATAAATCATTCCTTCGTTTGTACGTAGGAAATGAGACACTCTTATCAAATACAGATGCTCCTCGACCTATAGTGAGGTCATGTTCTGACAAACTCAACGTCATTAATAGCAAGGTGAAAATAATGTAATATAAAAATGCATATAGTAACATATAACCTTTGGGGCTACAGCATAGAAACCCAGTCCACTACAGTCCTTGGTGCTTTTCCTCATGATCAGTGGCTAACGGGGCCATGGCTTGCTGCCACTGTCCAGCAACCAGAGAGGATGCTCCCCCATATTGCTCAACTAGAAAAAGGAGAAAAACTCAAATTTGGAAGTATGGATTCAGCTGAATTCTTACTGCTTTCACATTGTCATAAAGTCAACACATTGTAATTAAAACCATTTTAAATTGAGATCTCCTGTACAGAAAAGGCAAGACAAAGTTGCAACATTGTACTTAAATAATGGCCACTTTTTTCCCATAAATATCTTACAACTGCTGATGCAGCTTTCTCAATCATGTTCGCATGAGAAGCTGCTGGGTAAAGCTACTGAGCTAATGGCCCAGAGCACTGTGACCAAGGACTCCTCAGTGATCCTTGCCAAGAACTCATTTTATCAAGTGAGGGAATCGTACTATGCCAAGGAGAGAATTTAAGTCAAAAGAGTGGCACACTGGAGAATAAGAAATAAAACTGTCATTCAAATTGCATAGGGTGACTTAATGCCCTCATGTGAGTGAAAAATTTTATAGATTGTGTGGGATTGATTAATCCTAAGTGCAGGTAGACAATTCAGTCCTGCCATTAAAACAAGGAGTTAGAAGGGACACATGCTACTCTATTCAGTCATATTGTGAAGACAGTATTAGCTTGTTATTTCATGAATGAAATTCATAGAGCAAGGCATTAGATTTTGTTCTTTAACACTTTTAAATGATTCCTAAATATTAAGGCTCCCAGATCTTTCTATTCCATGATTTTCTTGGTCACTGTCTATACACAACAACTTTGATAATTCAAAACTAAATCCTAAAAGTCACCTTTGATTTTTTTCTTTTCTGCTGACCTAAAGATGATCTAGCTCTATGCATATTTCAGTTCATATACAAATAATAGACTGATTTTATGTTTGTCATTAGTTCCTTTGTTATCACGGACAGAAAGTTCATTATCTTTCTCCATTAATTTTGTTCAAAAGACCATTAAATAATCCAACTGTTCCCCTTCCTTCCTCCCTCACCAATCTTTCAACAAAAAATTTGGACAAAAATTACAAGAGCTCTAAAAAAAGTTCCACTGAGATCCTATTGCTCCCTTCATTCTCTCTCTCTCTCTGTTTGTTTGTTTGTTTGTTTGTTTGTTTTTTCTCTTTTTGAGACAGGGTCTCACTATGCAGTTCAGGCTGGTCTTGTGCTCACTTTGTAGCCCATTGCAAGTCTTAAACTTGCAATGACCCTCTTGCCTCAGCCTCCCAAGTGCTCGGATTACAGGCGTGCGCCACCACACCCAGCATACCTTCATTATCTCTTAAATAGCTTTTAAATATATGCAGCATCCAAATTCTTCAGTCAGAAAGATTAGAATGGATCTGCTCTTGAATTCTCTGATTCCATCTTTTTCCACTTCTCCCACACACTGACCACTCTGAGCCCCATAAAATCAAGCTCTTTCCTGTTTCATGGCATTTACCAATGATTGTAAAACTGCTTCCTCCCTCACGTGTGCACTTTTGGAAGTGTGCTCTCCACCTACATATTCTCCACTTCAATAGCCTGTTCCTTCTTTCTCCCAATCCTGCCAATCACAATATGCCTGACACATAAGAATATTTACAAATCTGTCTTGAATAAATAGCAAAATATTATAAACAGCAAGTATTATGCTATCGTTGCTATGTGCTCCAGTGAGTAGGACTGTGACCTCATGAAGCTCGCATTTCCTGTGCTGTATATAAACAACCTTCTCCACTGGCAAATGGAATAAATCAAACAAGAACACAAAAAGCAGGCAACAGTTGAAATAACAATGATTTACCATGAAAACTTAACAAATGTTTTCAGAGACGTGTTACCGCAATCATGGGTAACATATTCTAATAAATCAATTTATAGGCCTTGATGATTTAATACAACACAGATTTAACTCGGCTGTGTGTCCCAATTTTCTAGGAGAGCATTCCTACACAGTTAGGTAAAATAGCACCTAACTTTATCCTCTGGACAGAGGCCTCTCAAGTCCCTTATGCAGGACAAGAACATCACTGAGGCTCTGGTGACAGATCTGTGGAACCCTTCTACTCACAGCCAGAGGAAGCTCATGGTGCCACCAAGTTGCAAATGCTCTCAGATTTAGGTAGAAGACTATGGACCATCCACGCTCTGTAAGTATCCTCACTTAACTGGAAACGCGATTCTGAAGTAGTGGGATAAAGTAGTATATTAACCCAGTGGATACAGTTAATGGCTTGTGAATTGCAAATATGTTTCTATCTTCAAAGCTACATTATATGTTGGCTACAAATATCAAAGATAATGACAATATGTCCTCTGAAATACATTACAGTGTTATGCCCTTTTCGCTTCCAGAACATTGTGCTTTAAGCCAGTGATATAAAACTATCTATGTCTCCTTGGGTCCACTTCAGGTAAAAAATGGCTGATGGTAATCTTCAATTTATGAAATCATTCGCATTTCTTACTTAAAACAATGCTTAATGCTTCTTTAAAATCTAATGAAATGAAGTTAATCAAAAGCTTTCATAATATAACTTCAAACGCCATCATGTATAAACATATGTTTAAATTAATGCACAGAATATTCAAATGTATGGACTTATTTTATCATATTATACAACTTGGGTTTTTAGTTCTCTTACTTTTTATTTAACATATACATAAATATTTGATTTCAACATAATAATGAAATAAATTGAAAGGAAAAGTGTATAGTGAATAAGAACTCTTCAATATTTATCTGCCAATCCAATTGATTCTCATCCAAAACTCTAAAGAAATTTTAGAATGACTATGATCACTTTAGCTGACTTGGCTATGAACAGTGAAAAGGCAATGAAAACAAAAACAACCACTACCATCACAACCTGACTGCTGACTGTGGACTTAAAAGTACAGAGTAAATCACTGTCAGATCCCAGAAAGAAGGATAAACTTGAGTCATTTGTGAAAAAATGGGATGTGCCTTAAGACTACACTATTAAGTGAAGTAAACCGGACACACGAGCTTAAATGTAGCATGATTTCTTATTATGTGAAAAACTGAATGCATAAATACAACGTCAAAAACAAGAAAGATAAGAAGAAAAAAGGGTGAGAAAAAAATTATTGTAATCCAACCTCAACAATGTATCTAAAAGCATACCTTAATTTAGTATTATATATTCTTAGGCCTGCTATTCTCACCTGTAATCTGTATGTATGATAATTAACTTCATGAAAACCTTATAAGATAAATAAAAGAATCTGATGTTTGCAAAAGGAATGGGATAGAGAGAAAGGAAAAAAAATAAAGAATTGGGATATGTGAAGTTCATGTACCAGTTTTGTACAGTGACTGCAATTATTATGTACTACCAACATGTACTAATAAATTTAAAACTTAAAATTCAAAAAGCTTTTGTTGTTAAACTTAGAATTATCAGAATATAGAATTCAAAGAATTATTCATACAGGATTGGCCTTGATGTATATAAGTATAAATTTCTGGGTTGGAGAGATTTTTTTTCTTGACTGTTTACATTCATTGAAAAAATAGATAGGAACATTTTATGTATTACAAGTAGATATTGACATTATATATAACATGTATAAAGTATATATATCTTTAAAATTCTCATCATGCATCTAAACATAAATACCCTCTGGAAATTATTGCCATGAATACTAGAAGAGATTTGTACAACCTAAAGAAATGAAAGTACGAAATCACTACAGCAGATACAATGCACAAAATGCAAGAGATTCGATTTTAAGCGCTTCTCCTTGCGCATCTGAATTCTGTGGTGCAGAGCATAGCAATGTGCAAAGGGGAAGAACTCGTGTGCAGAGTGCGTGCAGCACACAGGAGGGACAGGCTGCCTTGCCACATTGGGACAGAATGAGTGTCTATTAAATATGACTTTCTACTGATGAAGTATTCTTACCACAGCCAAGGTACTATACTGATATTCTGCTCACACATGCCCCTGATCTGGGCCACTTTTTCCATTATTTTGCATTTTTCAATGACACAGGACTATGCTTTTATAAGTACAGATGTAGGAATCTTAAAAATATTTTACCAAATGCATCATGAGACCTATGTCTGCAAGGAAACATGTATGTAATGTGCATTACCCAGATGCTGATCATTCTGTGATCTCTCAACATTATAAGAACAAATCAAACAAGGTTGAAAATCAAATCTATTCTCCAAGATTTGGTTCCTCCACAATTACCTGAACACATTCACTCACAGCAATTACCTAGTACAGGGTTTTCTATTATCTCAATTTTGTCAGGACTGAAAAGAACATAAAATCTCCTTCCAAAATGTTTCAGAACAGTGTTATTCTCAGAGAAAAAGACATGTGTGATTCAGATGGCCAAATCATGTGAAATTTTATACTTTTTGTAAGGTTTAAAAGAGAAAGCTTTTTCACAACCACCAGTTTGGAACTGGCTTGGATGGAAAGGTTTAATGTGACTCTGACTGTTACTTGAAAACTTGGGACGCCCTGTAGAGGAAATTAATGGAAAATAATAATATTAAAATATGATTATTCCTTTATGGGTAAAAATAAAAAAGATAGGAATTAAAACCTGAAGATTTAGGAAGAAGGAGCACACCTCAGATGTGAGTGGATTTGGGTAAACTGGTCCTTAAACACTGTTACAAAATGATAAGAACCAGACTGAATTTCCCTCCCACATCCAGCCCAGGGAGGCCCAGATGCTTGTTGCTGCAGTTTTCCTACATTGCACTTACTGTATTTGCCACTGCAAAAATGATAGTTTGATTAAGAACATTCTCAGCTTGAATATAAATTTTCTAAATGCAAAGAATGTGGATAATTTTTCTCTACTCCTCACATATTATGTCAACGTATGTTACGAAATGAATAAAAGTTTAGAAAGTTATTTCATAATTACTAGAATTCTGGTTATATCTCTAGAATATTGCAAATATTTTAAAGTTTTTATATTATAAGGGAAAATCATTTGATGTGTTATATATTTCCAAGGGTAAATAAAATGCATAGTAAGAACCACGGAGGCACATCATTTATGTGAACAGTCTCACAAATAGCTGAAGACCCCTGCTGTCTTTAGCTTCACCTTACACCACATATGACAATAGACACCAGAGAATTTCCTACTCTCAGTCTTTTACTAGGATAAGACTTTATCCACTTCCTAGCAAATACAAGCAACCCTTACAGAAATCCCAACTTTTATAGTTTAAAAATGTTTTGTTTTCAGTTAAAATATTTTCAACATTATTTTTTCAATAAATGTGTTTTTAACTGATGCAAAAGAAATAAAGACACACATATTATTTGGGTGATGTGATGTTTTGTGAGTTGTGAATATATATGATGATTGAGTCAGGTTAAACAAATTTGTCTCTTCCCACATTTATTTTTCATATCAAATATTATCAAGCTCATTTTCCTTGAGTTTTTGGAAATGTACAATAAACTATTGTTGTATCAAGTTGCCCTATTGTGTGAAGTGCACTAGAACTTCTTGTTCCTGTTTAGCTATAATTTGCAATCCTCTAAATAACCTCTCCCAAGGCCTCTGCTTCTCTACTTTCCCAGACTCTAGGGGACCCCAGGGGGAAAAATAGCTCACCTATCAATTTTCCAAGCAGTTACTGAAAAGGTATTGTGAGGAATGAGACAATTTATGAAAATTATATGTGAGTCCAACTTAGCTCTTGAAATGAGTAACTTGGAGAAAGTGTAAATCTACATTGTTCTAAATCAGTAAACAAATCTGAATATTAATGCAGATCCTGTTACTTCTAAGTATTCAGTTGCATTCTAGTGCCTTATAGGATTGCGTCCTGTGAGCTGAGAAAGATGGAATTTATTCTCTACGAATGACTTTGGTCCTGTGGAAAACTGGAAAGACTTAGAGCTGTAGTGTCTTCCTTTCTCCTACACAAGACCTCATCAAATAACAAGATAGTACAAAGGTTATGGTATGAAAAATCAGCCAATAAGAAGGATCCAATTTATATAAATGGTTAGGTGCATTGACCTTGGGTAGATATATATATATAGATATCAAACATAATTTGAAACACAATGAAAATATTTACTTATTATTTTCTCATCTAACACAAGGTAAAGTTACAAGGATAGCACATATCTGATAACTCAGTAACAGAAAATTAGAAAAATCAGTCATCAGGTATTACAAACTAACCTCAACTTAGAATTGAATTTTACGAAGGAAAATGTTTTAATTTACAAAAAATGTTCCTTTATATTTTAAACACACTCACATATTTGTGCACAAAACACGTGTACGTATACGTTCTAGAAGATTTTACAAACCTAGTCTTGATTTGACAATACGATAAACTAAAACCTTTTAGAATCCTGGAAAAGAGAGTGGACCACTGTTTCTTCTCTTCACTGTATTTATGACAGCCTTTAAGCCATATAAATGTCAGCTGCCAGAATTCATTAGGATTATATGAGAATTCCCTTAAGGTCCCCCGAAATTCATTGATTGATTGTGAGCATCTAGCAGTTCTGTCAATTAAGGTTAAGCTAGAAACAACTACCTTCTGTTGGATGGATGGATCTGGCATTGACATATAAGGGCCATTAACTGGCTTCGATTGCATATTTGTGAAAAAAATCTCAGATGGTATGATGGGTGCACTGAACTAATAATGGAGATGCTTTTTCCTGTGACTTAGGGTTTATCAATTGATATATGTGCTCTTACATGAGGAAGTACAATTTTTTCAACCATGGCTTATTCTTCCACACTGCACCAAACAATTGTCATGATTGAATGGTGTGGATAGTATAAAATGATGAAGAGGAAAGCATCTAAGTGGAGAATTATATATTAGTAATTCTCATCCGTGGACTACAGGCAGGGTTATTATGCAATAAAATATCTCATTTAAAATATGGTAAGCTGGGGCTGGGGATTTAGCTCAGCAGCACAGCGCCTGCCTGGCAAGCGCAAGGTCATGAGTTCGATTCCCGATACCGGAAAAAAACCAAGAAAAATGAAATAAAGTAAAATAAAATATGGTAGCCTGATGATAACATCACAAACCAATCTAAGGAAAAACATTGTCAACATTCAGGCAACCGAAATCCTTTAGAGAACTGTAAGGTAAAATAATGTACATTCTCCAATGGCTGATCTTTCATGGAAAGAAGGCAGATGAAATTAATGATTGCTCTCAAGTTGGATGTTTTTTCCCCCTTTTTGATAACTGTTACTTTATACTCACTAGATGCAGATTTTCAGAGCTATCCCTTTGTTACTGCACCTCATGTATACCTGAGATCTTTCTTTTTCAGCTGGAAACAGGAAATGTTCAAGATTTTGGGAGTCACAAAATTGAATCAAAGTGTAGTTGTTCTTTAGGGTTGTGTAAAATTGTCTGTAATCCAAATTTTACTGGAAAATAATTTCAACAATATCTTTTCTAAACTTAAATATCTCAGCCAAAGATACCAAAGGACAACTTTGAGATAACTCATTGTCGTGATTTAATATAGTTATTATCCTTAACCTGAGAGAATTTTATTTTGATTATTTAGAAAATGAAAACATTGTAGGGAACCAGAAAGGAAAATTAATACTTAATTTAAATCTCATGCATAGTTTTTGCTAATCATCCCTAAAATGGAGAATTAAGAGAAGTGAGAGTACAAAGCTGAAAATAAGGAGAAAAGGAAAAGTATAACATAAATAAGTCATGTGTTATCACAGAGGTAAAATAGGAAAATTTGTAGAAACCACAGGTCAAAAACTAAATCTAGTATGTGAGATCAAGCAATGTCTCCCACGCCACCCCCTAAACTACCCACACACGAATTCCTGGAACGTGTGCACATGTGACCTTATGTGGTAAAAGGGAATTTACAGCAGTGAATAAATTAAGAAATTTAGGTGGAAAGATCATCCTCAGTTACCAGAGTGCCTCAATGTAATCACAAGGATCCTTAAAAGAGTCAAAGGAGGTTTGACTATAAGACAGAAAACCAGAATGATGTATCACAGAAAAGACCACGTGGGCCACTAGAAACATTAAAGATGGGTAATTGTAACACCAAACTTCGTCATGCAGGCAGTCCTGAAAAGCCAAAACCACGAAGAAACAAATGTCTGCTTAAATATTCCAGATAAAATACAGATCCACCACCACCTCAGTTTTAGCCTCCTGAGACTTGTATCAGACTTCGTTGCCCCAGAACTCCAAGATATTAAACCTGTATTGTTTTAAGCCATTACATTGGTGATAATTTATTATGGCACCCATAAAAAACTAATATACCAGTAACTCATGATCATTAGGTAGTAGCCTAGCCAGTGTAAATATCTGAACATGCCTAGTTAGTTACAAAATTATTATCAGCCTTGAGAAAATGATGAACTAATTACTTACATAATAGTGCGAACTGTAAAGTTAACAATGGGGCAATTTTAAAATAGTAATTTGAAATGTTTACAAGTTTTAAAACTAAATACTAAATCTAAATGCTTATTTTGTAGCCTCATAGCAATGTAGAAATTAATAACACCCCCAAAATGAACCACTTCTGATACAGAAAAGAAGCCTACACCTTGAATTGAAAAGTTTTCACACCCGGGGCTGGGGATTTAGCTCAGTGGAAAAGCGCCCGCCTGGCAAGCACAAGGTGGTGAGTTTGATTCCTGGTACTGGAAGAAAAACAAAAACAAAAATAAAAAATGTTTCCACTCCCATTCTGGCTGATACTCAGCATTATTCCCTTGAGAAATAATTTGATTATTGAAATTTCTTTTATTAATTCTATTTTTACTCATTCACTCATTCATTCATTCAGTGGGATGGGATTGAACTGACAGTCTTCTCACATAGACATATACTTAGTCATTTCTAATACATTTTAAAACTTAGAAAAAAAAATCATTTTGAAACAGTGTCCACTTTTCACAGGCTGGGCTTTATTTGTTGTTGTCCTACCTCAGGCATGAACTTTGTTAACAGTCTGGGTTTTGTCACTGCTGATTCATCAGTTATGTGGAAGTATCCTTCAGAAAATTAAAATCTAAAATATGTGTGAAAACCAGCATGCTGCAGTGGCACGCGGTTGAAATGCTCATCACCTGTGTACGACATCACTACACAGTTCTGAGTCTGCTTTGCATTGTTTGAAATCTGTAATCAAAAGTTCTCTCTCATAGACCAGTCTCATTTATGTTGTTATCCTATTTTTGGAGGTGGAGAAGTATTTTTCTTTGGAAATATGTTCCAAAAATTTGAGAATATCTTATCATGTTTTTCGGGTTTTTTTTAAGGATGTGCTACAAATCCACTCGGTGAAATTTTGGAAATGCACCTGCTGAAATGACGAGGGGGAAGGAAGCAAAGGAGTTGAGGATCTCTTCAGAACAGCTGCTCATTTCTACCTCTTAACTGCTTTCTGGCAACTCTCCAATAGCTTTAAGCCAGAACCCTCAAAACCTAATATGACTCAGTCACAGTCCTTAGAGGCTTCTGTTTGACATCATCTAATATTTAACAAACATGATCCCTTGAAAATGGAAGTGGATACTTCTCTATCTGTTGGACTTACCTCCCATTCTGATGGACTATTTTCTGTTTGTTTGGGTTTTTTTGGTTTTTCTCTGGTACCGGGAACTGAACTCACAACCTTGCGCTTGCCAGGCAGGCGCTTTTGCCACTGAGCTAAATCCCCAGCCCTTGATGGACTATTTTCTAACTCATAACCTTGCAATATTCTTCAGATATTTACCTGATCTTCCAGGGGTCTTTTCCTTAGACTTTTAATTCCAATCTATTTTATTGTAAACTATGGACTCTCTGTTTAGCCTGGCAGTTACTGCTACTATACCTTGTCAAATGGCACCAAACACCTTGTATTCCACAGTAATGACTCCTTTGAGAGTTTAAATTACTTTTCATGGACGTCTTCATGTGTATATATTACATACAAGTATATGGCATAATTTGAAAGCTGATGTTAGGACTCTATAATCTCATTAACTATTATTCCTATTCATTGAAGAACTCTCACTCACTGAATGTACTTCTGTCTCAAGCATACAGTAAGGTAGAATACATCAAAGCTGAATTCCTGTTGCATGGAATTGAATACAAAAAATTTTCAACTGTAAATTGCCTTGTACACGTTGTTGACTTCCAAATCTCTACTTACAAGTACAAATGTAACACCAGAGTCTAGAGAACACATCTGCCTATTAGTCCCCTTCTCAAATTCCACATGTCTAAAATTATTCTTACCATCTAGCTCACTTTTTACCGACTAGTTGCATTTTTATACTTCTCCCTTTTTGTTGACGGCAGTGTAATGTGAGATATGATCACACTAAATCATCTAAACCACTGAATACAGTTGTAGGGTATCATGGATATTTCTGTTTTCTTTCATGCATAATAGGCCCTTCTTCTAAGAAATTTTGCATATTCCTCTATTATTACATACCATAATAAGGTAATTTTTTCAAATAATATCCTTTTTTTCTACAAAAGTAAGTTGTGAGAGAAGCTAAATTAATTGACATGGTCCAATGTCCTTCTACAAATATCAGTCACTCACTGGGTATTGCAGAACCTAGCTATGGTAACAAAGCATTGTTTGTCCTTCTCATTAGGCTAAATGGGTTAAAATGCCATAACTCATCTGTGGCTGACACATTAAAGCTACACACACATAATATGAAGCAAAACTAGAAGTAAACATAAAGATTTTTAAAACAAAAGTACTCATGATGCTCCAAACATGCTAATACTCATCCATTGTTAGGTCAAAACCATTCTTAATTAACTTTTAGTTTTCATCCAGGAATATTTTTCTTCTCTTTTGTTCAGGATTTGAATTGTATTCTTAACTTTTGGCATGAAAAAGCTCAATAAAGAATGAATGCTTAGGTTAAAATGCAGTCTAAGTTGATTTTTCTGAGGAAGGAGGGAGCTATTTATGACAGACATGAAGGAAATAGATAGTGATGCTCAGAGTCTGGAGAAATAAATGGATAGAGCAGAGAAAGATGGGCAGAGAGAGGGAGGGGGAGAAACATGCAAAGAGGAGATAATAAGAGACAAACGGAAGAAAAATATGAGTCGAATGGGAATAAAAATGAGTGAAAGAGAATATATTATGCTCTTCAACCCACTGGCTACCATGATGAACAGAGACAACAAAGTTTTCAGAGCATAAAACATAAACAATGGAAATGTGTGAATTATTGATAAAAGTGTTAGAAATACTTAACTGACAGAGATAGAACAATGGGGAAGGACTAACAAGGACTGTGAAAGAGAGGCTGACAGCTCTACCTGAGTCTGTGTTGTACCAGTAACATATGCAACAATGAAGATCTGCATATTTTGGAAAAAGATAAATCTATTAATATAATCAACTCAAGCAATTTGCATATAATTCTCATTGCAGAGTGCAGATTCAGTGATTGTCACCAAATTTCTAGGTTGGCTTCATAATGTTATGAATTAAAGATCCTTGGCTGGTGTCTCATGTTGATAAATACATATGCTGGTGTTGATGTATACATATGCTTTAAAGCAGTGCATTTTACCTATTCCAAAACAACTTTGGGACCCAAAATTAATCAACTCATAAAATTATAAAAATTATTTCTATCAGTGAAAAATTAAATTGTTGTCACATTATATACCACATTATGTCAGCCAGTCCTCCTTAGTGTTCTGTCTCTGCCATGACCACATTCAGAGGCCTTTCATTACAAAATATATCACCAGTTTCAGTTGGTCTATATCTGACTATGTTAACTGCTGCAGTTACTGCCTTGGTTCAAACCCTGATGTCTATGCCAACATCTTTATATGCTCATTTCCTGAAGGACATATTCAGTATAATTCCCTGTTGCCATCATAGAGGTCTATCAAAATAAAAATGGGATAATTTTCCTCCTCTGCTTTAAATCCTCTCAAAAATGACCCTCATTTTCTACAGGAGGCAGACTCACTCTTTTATCATCAACAAAATTGCTCTCATGAAGTGCCACATTTGAAACACTTTGGCATAATTCCTTTCCCCTCTCACCTCTATTGTCTACTGCTTCTTCAAATGCTCTGAAAATCTTAGGATTTTTCCTAAGGTCTTTTTTGATTTGTGCAACCATTCTTTGGAAATGTTGCTTCTTTTGTACTGTATCTATTTTTTTCTTCTACACGGATTGACTTAAATGCTGATTTAGCTTCATAAGCAAAGATCAGCTATTTTGAAAGCATAAAACCTTTCTGAGATTGATGCCAACGCCTTCTTCAGCGACCTTTCCATCTCCTTAGACTGTTGTCTGCTGTACCGGAGTATTATTCTGTGCTGTAGTACTTCTCTAATTTAAGTTTCTGTAATAACTGTTACAATTTCATGTTGTGGTTATATAATTTCCACATATTGTCCCTGATTCCTTGTGTTCAGAGTGTTTCAAAAACAACCTCATCTACAGTAGGGTTGCACAAAGGTTTGTTAAATTAATTAACCACATTTCCTAATTGACTGGCTAGTCTTATTGCAATTTCTTAACAGAAAGATGAGTCAAACTTCCACATCTCAGCAATTAAATACTTCTAAACTGTCAATGTATGCAATTTCATCTTGCTATATCAGTGCATCTGCTATGTAATTACCACTCTGTTAAGCTACATACACCTGGAATTCATTTAGCTTTGGATTACTGTAAGGTTTTCAAATTCTTTTCTCTGTTACATTATGACCAATTGTGGAAATTACAGTCTATTCTCAGAACTTAGTATTTCATGGAAAGTCTCTGAAAAAAACTGACAATTTGGAGAGTATGATTTCCCATTGAGAATTCAACCATGAAATTGGCAACTAGTTTGAGAAACTGTCACCTGTGCTCCAATCTTGCAACTAAAACATAAGGCATATTTTCCACCAGTCAGTTCTTTCGTTGAGATTTAAGTATAGTGATTTTTCTCGAAGTGTGGTGTTTGGAGCTCTGAAATATAAGAAACCAGCGTTTCCTGATAAAAACATGGATTCCACATTCTATCATAAAGGAATCTGAAAGTCAGCTCTCCTTTTAAAAAATTTACAATTATTTTAAGCAACTAATCAACACTGATAACTTCTAAGAAAAGTAGAACTGTAATGGATATGTTCACTTTTGCTGAGATGTGAATTAATCAGATTAAAAAATTAGGGGAGAGGGAGATAGTACAAGAGAACAAAAGCTGGAAAACACATTTCAGAGATGGGAAAGGTATAACCAAAATGATATATTTAGGGAGAAGCACCTAAATGATATTACACCGAAAACAGTAGGATTGTAAAGGCATCTTTCTTTTGTAGTATGCATGCCCTCTGTACTCTATAAGAACAGAAAGTAAGTGATTTGAACATTTTGCCATGCCCTTTAACAAATGCATTTTTTAATGTAATGGTAATTATGCTCCAGGAGTCAAACATTCGGGTCCCACTTCCTTATATATATATCACAGCCTCTTGGTTAAAATCTTCCAAGAGTTAAAACAATGATGCATTTAAAGCACTCAGAATTTTGCCCTACATAAGTAAAGTACAAGTTAAAACCGATAATGCTCTTTATTACATTTTTCTTTTCTTTGACTTTATTTTCTGCCACATAATCTTATCTCAAATATATTTCTGCTACATTGTTGCTGTATTATCTCACAACAATAAAGGAGTTGGAATTTTGTTGGTGTTTTATTTTACAACTCATTAGTTTCACTTCAATGACTACTGCTGACAACCTAAAACTGTACGGTTATCTTTTCTTTCAGTCAGAGCTTGTGAATACTTTCTTGGGAATCACTAACCTATGACAGGTAATTCTCCTTTCTTCTAATCTCCTTTCTGTGGATGAGGCTGCTTAATCATTTGTATGGAATCATAGACCCGAAATTTAATTTTGACATTATTTTGTGCACATATACTGAGGTGTTTTACTTGTCTATTTCCAGACTTTGCATGTGAAAGAGACAGGAAAATAACAAATTTTGCTTATTTTGTTTTGATTTGCAAGATTTGGTTTTCCTAAGAGTCGAGAAACTGTGTTCAAAATTTCCTTTGGCAAATGGTGTATATATTTGTTTTCCACATAACTTTTTAAGCATTATGGAATCTCTTCTCCAAGGAAAATAGACACTTATTACATTTACTAAATGTATCTTAAACTCTGTCTGAGCAGTGCAATTCACTTTTAAACAGTTTATCATGAATGGAAGCAAAAGACAACTAACAGCATCTGTCTCAATCAAGAGGCATTTCAAAGCAGAGTTCCTGAGTTCATGATATTTTTTGCAATGTACCTTGTATATTTTGCTATCTAGCATTTATGTAGTAAGAATATCTTATATTTATATTATCTTTTAAAATAGATCACTGAAGAAAATTTTCTTTCTCTAAAACATTTATTTATTGAAATGTTTTCTGTTTACATTTCTTTTTTCATCACAGGAAACTGAGAATCTCTTGGTAAAATAAAATACCAGATAAATGCAAAAGAGTGTCTCAAGTACCACTCAGCATTTACGATCTGTCTAAGGACATTTGCAGTGGTGCTTTGTAAGTCTGACTGCTCCAGAGCTCTTTGCTCCCAGTGAAACATAAGTTCTCTCAGCTGTTCTTTCACCAATAATTGAATAATTGCAAGGTTCTTCTTTGGGGACTGAATTAGCATATGTCTTAAGTTACAACCCATTCAACACCATTTTTGTAGCTCCTTGAAAGTGACAACCTAAGAATGAATAATGTGCATGATGCTATGTGCCTGCCCTGAGATTTCACCCGCGACCCTGTTCCATTTGGGAGCTTGCTGTACTCTCAGTGAGCATTGCTGACATGGTAAGAAGTGTATTCAACTCTGTAAAAGATTTTCCCAGCTTTGTGAGTACAGCTCCTCTCTACACCATGACTCTGTCTTAGCTTTGTCGCCAGGCAGATTCAGTGCCGGCCTTCCATGCCCTGATTTCATGAGCTACCTGGGATTTGATCGAATGTTTCTATGCCTCCACTTTCTCATCTTTAGGATGCAAAAAACAAGAGTGCTCCCCTCTTGAAATTACTGAGAGAATCAGTGGAATAACACCTGCACACTCTCCACATAATAGGAGAATATGCTGATAGGTTTAATTGTAAATAACTCTGGAGTTGATCTATTACATCTGATCCACTACCCCATGAAGCACCAGTATCTTCAAATATATCCCATTCTTGTCATTGCTAAGTCTTTTCTGAAACTTGTACTTTCCTATGCAAAGAACCTCAAAGTAATAATTTCACAGTCAGCAGAATAATTCTGAGCTGTTACTGCCAATCATTTTGTGTCATTTCTTAATCATTGAAGGAGTTCCCAAAGTCACTGGAGTAATAAAATTTGACTAGAACTTGAAGGACATGGCTTATTTTTTTTATTTTTTGTCATTCTGTACTCAAAACTTTTCCTAGTGTAAATGTTTTTTATAGCCCAAGGAAAAATTTACGTGCATTATTTGTTTGTACTTTTCCTCTAAGCTATAATATAGATCACTTGCTAAATACTACAAATCCTACTATTTGAAGAAATTTTTTCTAAGCCTCAGGAAGTAATGTAGGAGCAGAATGCTAACCTAGCATTTCTTAGGCTGGGTATGAGTGGTCAGTGTCAACACAATAAAAAAAAAGAAAAAGAAAAGAAAGTTTTATAGGGACATACTTTATACTCCATAATCTTCTCTTCTCTTCTAATGTCTTTACCTACTCAAATTTTATTTAAAAAGTAATTCCTAAGTAATTTCTAGAACTGCAGACCTAGCAAACTCTCACTAAATTATTACCCACCACAGTATTACTGGCTCTTTGATGAATTTTTGATTGTCATAGTTTTGAAACTGTGAAAAATTCAACTGGAAAATATCTCCTTACTTTCTGTCATCTAAGAAGATTAGAGTTTCCTTCTATTCCAGACTTTTTCTTAGTTCTACAGAGAACTAATAAAGTATTCTTTAGTTATTCAGACACATGGTAAAGAACATTCTCACTTACATGAGAAAATTTATATAGCATGATACTTTTTGCTAAGATATGACCATCTTGTAGCTTACACTGAGTCTTAAAATTAAGTTACTCTTTTCTTATATTTATTTGATACTTTATCAGTGAGAATAGTTTCTTGGTAGATTATAATGTGATGAAGTCTGCCCAAAGCATGTGGAATCTCAGACTGAAGCCAAATAATCAGAGGATAGCAAGGAGCTCTGAGAAAAAGTCATCCATTTTCTGAATGTACATTATTGGACCCTGACATAAAGTATGTAATTCCATAGTCAACTAAATTCATGCTGAGAGGAAATCACCTCTTGCTTTGTGCCATGAGGAACAGCCTTAGCCTTGGCAAACCAGCAGAGACCTCCACTGTAAGGTAGACCTCAGCTACATCAGCAGCTGCAAAAAAACATTTATTCATGACAGCTGCAGGCCACCTAGGCAGACCAGACTTTCTGCTCAGTCACCATGTACGGAATGGTTTTCTAATGATCTTAAAATAGCAAGTAAGAGTGACCTGATGTTGTGGAGCTATACTATTGATACTTGGGATTTAATGGGAATATATTAGAACCTCTAATGTCATTCCTGACACTACTTGATGCTAGTCTTTTGTGCTTATGTGTTACTCTTGTCCTAACATTCTTAGAAGTCTTGTGTTTTTTTCCATTTATCTGAATCTTAGGGCCAGGGATACAGCTCAGCAGCATAATACCTGCCTGGCAAGCGTGAGGTCCTGAGTTTGAGTCACTGTTTCAAAATATAAATAAATAAATAAATAAATAAATAAATAAAAATTTAAAAAATCTCAATCTTATTTGTTCTTCTGAAATTTCCCCTAGGAAGCTACATTTATTGAAAGCATACATAATTTTTCAACTGAAACTAATTATCTTGTTACCTGCAGTGGATCATTTCCTTACTCAATTATCTAATTATTAACTTAGTGGCTGCTCTTGATAATTATTTGATCCAAACATATTCACTATCCTTTCATTAATAATGGTCATTGATGAATTCATTAGTAAATAAAATGCACAATAAGTAAAGGCATAAGCTTTAAAGTAGGAATAAAACTATACTCCAAAATAATCAAATGATAAAATGTTCACCACTTAAATATATTCAGTGCTCAGTGTATTAGGAAATGATATTTAATCAAAGGTTACACGTTACTAAGTAACTTAGTCAATGTGGAAAAACTAAAAAAAAAGCACAGTAAATTGGTAAATGTATGTTTTCATGTATTAGTACAAATATATGGCAATACTCAATTTTGTGGGGAGGGGATACTGGGTATCAAACTCAGCATCTCATGCTTGCTAGGCAGGTGCTGCACCACTGAGTTAAATCCCCAGCTTCGTTACTTCTAAATTTTTATTTTAAGTATTAGAATACTAAAGTATGAAATTTAGATTATTTTAGTAAAATGTAAAACTGTAGAGATTTGTATATTATTGCAAAATTCATATGCACAGTATTATTGTGTAATGAATATAAACAAAGGAGATGCTATACAAAAGAAATAAACATTTAAACTAATCAAATAAATGGAAACAATCTTGCAGATGTGTTCATTATTCTTTATGAATACTAATATGCATCTAATAATTATTACTGTGCTAGAAATCTTAGTTGTGCTGATTTTATTTTACTTTTTTGTTCTCATGAATATTCTTGGTTTTGACCTAACTTCCCCAACACATTGCTAATATTTAATAAACTTGTTGTATCTGTGCTTTATGATAGGAATCATTGAACTCCTTACAAAGTGCTTAAAGAATTCTGTAATATTTTATGCATACATTATGACTATATATATATATATAATCATATATATATATATATATATATATTATGATTTATGTCTGGTGTTCCCCCAAAGACACATGCAGTCATGGGGCAGGATTTTAGAGTTTATGATTGATCCACAGTCCAATGGTAGGATTATGGGTGTGAGAACTATGCCCGCCCTGGGGCAGATAGTTTGCATATGTAAGGGAGAGAAAGCTGCTGCCTGCTACCACTCCTCCCTTTTGCTCTTCTTGCTGCTTTTGTTGTGTTCTACTGCCATGAACATTTCCCTCTGCCATGTGCCACTTTACCTTGGAGCCAGACAAGTGTGGACTCCACAAACTGTAAGCGAAATAAACCTTTCCTTCCTGAATTTTGGGAGTCAGGTAGTTTGTCCCAGTGACGAGAAAAAAGTAATGGAGACAATATATATATATATAATGACTGTATATGCAATATTATACAATATTACCCGTACTGTTGTTATAGTCCAGTGATGATGAAACCTTTAGACTTTCAATGATACAAACAGCCCATAGTGGCACATGTGCCATGGGTTTGTCACCACCATTCTAGTAATAAGGCTACATACTGATAATAAGAGGAAACTATGGCATGTGGGTCTGATTTTGCTCTGGAAAATTATTGCAAATTTTAGAAGACTGCATAAATGCAAATCAATATCCTACATTATACAATGTGACAGATTACACCTATATTCTTTCATTTCAGTGAGTTAAAAGTACACTTAGGTGAATCCGGACACCTTTATGTGAAGCCTAAATCCTCACATGCCATCCAGAAATATTACAATTTGTACAGTGGGTAAAAAGTATTGCAGTGAAAGTAATTCATTAGTGATACTTGGCTGAGAATCTACATCCATTTCCCATGTGACGGTAAGTAATCACCACACTAATTATGAATTTATTTCCATAACATCCTTACTTTATGGATGAGGATATTGAGGCACTGAAAGTATTCAAAACTACAACAGAAACCCCTGTTCTGCTCTTCTATCTGCCATATTGTTCTCAGGAGACTCTCTTTTGACAATCAGTATTTTACTCTGAAACAGCCTGGGTGGACACGCAGTCAGGTCTCTATGTTTACAATCAAAAGGTTTCAATATTCAGCATTTTCTTGTTTTGTCAAATGTACTTATCTTAATCAGGGAAAAACCATTTCTGTAAGGACTGGGTCATAAAAATTTTAAATTTTAAATTTTAAGAGCCATAATTGAGTTTCAGTCAAAACGTCTCCATGTTGCCATTACAATGTGAAAGCAGCCATTTATAGTATGTAAATATGTGAACATGACTCTGTACTGATAAAATTTATTCATAGAAATAACAGGCTGGACAGGATCTGAAAACCATGTCTCTGATATATTTGAACTGAGTGACTTCTGTTAGTGTATTAGTTTTTTTCTTGTCCAAAATATTTACTGAGAACTCTTGACCTCTTGAAAAGAGATCGCTATTAAGTAAGGAGGCCTTCCAAGGACGGACAAAATATTGTCACTTGTTTGAAAATAAAAGTATCACCAAGCTTCTTTAATCAAATTCAAAACTTCTTCCCTTCCAGGAAAAATGAAATAATAGAGTAAGATAAAGGGATGGATGCTGAGCAAGTTATCTGCTCAGACACAGACAAATCAGAGGGAAAGATTTCTGCAGGACTTCTCATATACTGAAAATGGCTTTCTTATCCCTCATTTCTATTACTTCTCCTCCCAAACCATGAAGGTAGAGACCTGCTGACTTCATGATCCACAAGAGCTTGACATTTGTAAACATTAAATAGAAGCAGAAAGTGTTTACAAAAACCTTTACAGAATGATGATGAAGTTATACTTCTAGACAACAGGAACAGCCAAATTTGTCAACAGGACCTCACTATGCTTTAAGGAACAAAAGGGTACAAAATGATTCACAATTAAAATGTGTCTCTTGCAGAAATTCTATGGCATTTCCAATGATACTGATGAAGTTTCAAACGTCTTTTATGGTACTATCTGGAAACACATCTAGTATATCATCAGTATATACCTACTGCTTTTTCAACTGCTTTTTAACCTTTTGGAATATGTTTTATTTCACCCTAAATTTCTCCTTTCAGTGTCTTAAGCACTTTTCTAAACAAGAAAGAAAAACACAGAAGAAATAAAATGTCTTATTTAATACATAGTCTTTGAGATTTACTTTTATTTTACTCTAATTTTCAAACCAATTAAGACTTCTGGCTATCTCTTAGCTGTGAAACACAAATTATTTAAGTCAAAGAATGTTCTCTAGACATTTGATTAAAATTAAACTATTGTTAGTTTCCACATGCTTATTATATGTCACTATAGGCATATACAACTGTAAGCATAAAGAGAATATCAATATTATAACTTATAGAGAGCTGTAAAGAAAAGGAAACCTTTTGTGAATTCTGCAATCATGATTACATAGCAAGAAAGATATATTTAAGTATTTTCCAACTTGTTGCTTAAAAAGTTTGAATCAGTTAGAAAATTACCAGGAAAGTTGTATTCTCAATTTTTTCTTATTACCTAGGTTTGTTTTAAAGGTTTCATTTTTCTCTGTTTATTTATTGATTGATTTTTAGAACTATAATACTGTATTCAGGGATTAAGAAAGTCTCCGTGTGAAGCATATTTGCCAAATAGTTTACACTGACAACACAAGTAATTATTGCTTCTCTGGTGCTACTGATAAGGCAAGAGAGACTTCATTTTCTGCTTTTAGCTCCAATTAAGAGAAGTCACATAAAGTTCACTTAAGCTGTATTTGACTTCCACTCTTTAATCCTTCCTCTTGTTTAATTATCAACTTATTTAAAGGAGAACAAAGTCATAAAATGGGAACAGAATAAATAGGATAAATTGGGAAGTAGGCAAAAAAATTAAACTGAAATGGTCATTTGGAATCTGGCTGTCCCACAGCTCCTGAGAAGGTAAACTTTGTGCATTCTTGTAAGATTACCAAAAATGAAGCAATGGTTAATATGGAAACCTAAAATGTACTTAAACTAAAGGTGAGACCCAGATCGAGGCGGACATCTTTCTAGCTCCTGGTTAGAGACTGTCCAACAGCCAGCTCAATAAAGCTTTGTTCATTCTTACTCTCTCAGTCTATTGTGAATGCCATTCTCATTGAATTTGCTTGCCAGATCACTACCAGTCCAGGATTCAGTTTAATAAGGAATTGTTCTATAGCTTTACTATATCTTAAAAATATAATTACACTATGTTGATGCATGTAATTTAAAACATATGAATTATAATCTGATTTTTTATGATATATGGCTAAAGATATAATATCCTGTAAATATTTCCAAACTCTCTCCTATTATTTCAAAATTCAATAGCACCAAAACCTTAATGTAATAAAGGGAAATTTATTTTTTATGAGCACTCTCTGCCTTACCATGTTAAATTGCTACTTATGATGCAAAACATAAATCTTACATTTTAGTTGAGAGATGAGATTACCAGGAATTATAGGGACAATATACCCAAAGTAGTTATTCTTGTCCAGTGGGTGAAAAATAAGTTAACTTCTGTTACCCAGATAATTGAAATAAATATGTATATAGTAAAGGTTACATTTATTGAATAGATAATTAATAACTTGTATTTAATAATGTCACTGAGAATCAGAAATTAACTTAGAAATCTTCATATGTTTCATTCCATCCCCCCTTTATATTTACAATTCAGAGTCTAAGATTTAGAAAGGGAACTTTTGGAGGATACAAGTTTGTGTGTTACTCATTCAAAGAAAAGAAATGAAACAGTAAAAGTTGCCCAGTTCACTACTGATGAGCCAAAGGTAGCCAGCTGAAGAAAATATTGAAATAGTTTCTAACTTTTCTAAACCATTACACTCAACACTGTTGTGTTAGTAGATCCACAGACCATATGAACTTGGAAGACAATTTCCCATTGGTCTCTCGTGTTAGTGCAAGTCTTGTGTAGAAAAGTGCTAAATGTTTTTTGTTTTTTTTGCTTTTAAGACTAAATTTTACATAATGCTTATGTAGCACTCTTTGATTCTTACAAAAAGCTTATGTCTTCATTTATGAAGGAAGTTTCCATAATTTAGTGCACACACACAGTGCTTGCAAAGTCAATATTCTGATAACGTACTTTCACAGAGTGAAATTTGCAAAAAATCATACATAGACAAGTCTTCACTCAATTTATAGGTCCAGTGTTGGAAATGATACAACAATGAAAATCATAGTATACTGAATTGTTAAAAAAAAAAAAAAACTGATGAAAATTTAAAGTAGTAATAAAAGCTTTAAAACAGAAAAAGCAAAACTCTACAAGGAAAATTTGACATGTGAAAAAATGTATTACAGGAATAGATGATGGGCAATTGTTTAGGGACAGTCCATAAGAGCTGGCTGATTTTCATAATCACTAACTTAATTTGAAGGTTTTCATCGTGATGAATAGCTGCTTTCTGTCTTTTAGGGCATGACATTCTTTGTAGAACAAATTCACATTAATTTTCTACATAGCATCACTCATCTTAAAAATCTAAGATTCCATACAGGCCAACATGATCATTTCCTATTACATTTTCCCATATTCTGGTCCATTTATTTATGTTGTTTGGAGTATGTGGAAATCCATCCCACATTCACTCATCATGTAAAAAATTTGGTAGAAACAATATAATAACGAAACATGTTACATGTTTCTTTATCTTACTATGCACAGAATTGCTTTTTGAAATAATCAGCATCTTCACTGATTATTTGGGGATATGCAATTTTAATTCATGTAAAGCTCCCAGAATTTCATCTGCTGGAAGAAACACCCGTGCAGACAAAAGGTACATATTTTAAAATTAATGTTTTCATCATTGTCATACTATGTGGCCAATTCTTCCCCCAAAGTTGATTTTCTGTTCCTCTTATTCAATGCTCTTCTTTTCACTGAATAGAAACTGCAGCTTTTAAGAGTTCAGCTTTAGGGGCTGGGGATTTAGCTCAGCAGCAAAAGCGCCTGCCTGGCAAGCACAAGGTCGTGAGTTCAGTTCCCGGTACCGGAGGAAAACAACAACAACAAAAAAGAGTTCAGCTTTTAAAATTTCAACATTTGGGGTTTACATATTTCTGGATGGTGATTCTCTACTATACAATCTAGGGATTTTAGTTGCTAGGAATTTTAGTGTATGCGCTGCCAAAGTGAAGACCAAATATTAGAAACGTTGATCTCTCAGTATTCCAGCATTTGAAATTATGACATCCAGTACCATGCCTTTCAGGTTTATGATCAACACTCAAAGAAAGCTGTTCAATTCTGCCAAATAATTTTTCTACTTCAAATGAGATGATCATATGATTTTAAACATTTATTCACTTAGTGTAGTATATCAAATGTATTGATTTGCATATATTGAGCCAGTCTTGCCTCCATGGGATAAATTCCTTCTCATCATGGTATTTCAAATATGATCTTCAGTTTGGTTTGCTACTATATTCTGGAGGATATTTGAATACTTGTTCACTGGAAATGTGGATTTATAAATATTTTTCCTGTGTAGTCTTTGTCTGTCCTTACCAACAGAGTAATATTAGAATTAAAATTGTCAATATTCCCTTCTAACTTTGGGGAGTCCTGGTTGAGGCTAAGCGTATTCTTTAATTGCTTAGTACAGTTCATCCATGAAGCTTTGGTCTTTCCTTTATTGACAGATTTTAAACTACTATTTCAACTTCCTTTCAACCTCATAATTTATCTTTTAGTTTTCCTATTTATTTATGACTCAAGTTTGGTAGGTTGTACATCTTTAGAGATATATAAATTTGTTGACATATAATTATTCATTGTAGTCTTATACGATCCTTTGTATTTCTGTGGTATCAGTTGTAATGTCTCCTGTCTCATTACTTAATTGAATGCTCTTTCTTTTATGTTAGATTTTAAGGTTGAAAGTAAAGGAATGGAAAAGATATTACATATATATACAAGGATGCCCAAAGATAGCAGACATAGATATGCTCATATTAGAAAAAATAGTTTTTATGTAAAAATAAAACAAATTATTACATAATGATAAGAAGTCAATTTATCAAGAGGCTATAATCACTGTAAATATATATATATACTCAACGCAGGGATTTGTAAATATATAAAGCAAACATTAACACAACTGAAGAGACAGACTACAACACAATATTAGTAGGCAATTGCAAACCCGTGTATCCATGGATAGGTCATCCACATAGAAAATCAATAGTGAAACAGTGACTTGAACTTCACGTCAGCCAAACAGACCTAACAAATACATGCAAAACTTTGCATTAAAAAGCAGCAGAATACTTATTGTTTTCAAGCCCACACATAATACTTCCAAACTGCATCGTACGTATCCACCAAACAGGTCTTGGAAAATTTAAGAATATTGAAAGAAAAAATAAAGTATCTTTTCTAGCAACAATGATATGAAAATAGAAATAAGTAGGAAGAATTTAAGAAAATTCACATATATTTATAAACAACACACCTCTAAACTAATGAGTCAAGAAGAAATAATGAGCAAAATAAAAATCTATCTTGAGATAAATAAAAATGGAAACAATATACCAAAACCTTGAGATGCAACCAAAATAGTTCTAAAAAGGAAGCTTACAACAGCAAACACATCATAAGAAAGGAAACATCTCAAATAAGGCATAAGTTCCTTTATACCTCAAGGAACTAGAAAAAGAACAAACTATATCCAAAGTTAGCAGAAGGAAGGAAAAACTATTAGAGAAGAAATAAATGAAATTCCAACTTGAAATAGTAGAAAAAAATCAATGAAAACAAGGGTTAAGATTTTTGCAAAATTGACAAACCTTTAGCTATACCTAAGAAAAACAAAAGAACATGCAAATATGTAACTTTCTTGAAGTACTTGGACTGTGTCTCCTTTCAAGGTAAACTAAAGACATGCTTAGTATCCTTTAAAATAAGTCTCCTTCCATAATAAAGTGCAAGATTATCGGGGTTTTTCTCCCATACAAACCTATTGTTCAAGGTGGAATCCACTTGGGCCTGTCTGTATTCTCTCTATATTACAAGGGACAATGAGAACCAATTCCATTACTCCGATTTCACACTGTTTGTGTTGTTGTGAGTGATGAAAGAGTTCCTTTTCTTTAACCCAGGCATCTCATACCTTCATTCAGCATTTATAAAAAGTGGGAGACCTCTGAGTTCTTAACAGTTGATGTGAAGTGACAAAAATTACCCAATACACTGTTTAACAATTAATATGAGCAAGTGGCAAAAATCTCCTATAAGTTGATTACATTAATGTTTGTTATGAGGGAAATTTCCTTATGCAGATTCTATGAGTGAACTGAATGCTTTCTTAAGAAAAAAATTATTTGCTAGTGTTATTGATTAAATGTCAGTAGTAAGATATTGTGCTGTGCTTCATAAATAATAAGAATTATGTAGGTGGTTCCTTTCTTTACAATGGTTGCACTATTTTCAAAGCCAAGTAAAATAAATTTTTCTCACATGTGTGTGCTATGTTTACATTTTACCAAAATCATTACATTGAGTTTATAGGGTTCAGTGGTGTTACACCGGTATACATTCATAAATTCAACAAGGATTAAAGATGAACACATTAAATTTGAAATTGTTAACATTTAGTTCACTCATATACTTGCTGTTTTTCTGGACTGTGTTTTCAGACTGGTGCGCTTTCCCAGGATAATATTTTTTACATTTTAGTTTTCTGACATAGGGTATCACTAACCTAGGTCCAACCTTGAATTCACTATGTAGATAAGGTTGGCATTGAATTCACGGCAATCCTCCAGTTTTAGCCTCCCAAGTACTGGGATTACAGGCAGGAGCCACCATGCTTGGCCCAAGTAACTTCTGAAACGATTTTATTTGAGGCTTATCCTTTATCATTTGGCATAATACATACATTGTTTAATTTCAACACTGTTAACTCATAGAAAGCATGGTTTGCTGAAGAATCTAATGAATATTTTAGAGGAACGATTTTGGCAAAATGCACACAAATACAGACACACCACACATGCACCTACCAATTGTAATGTTCACTTTGTAACAAAGCACTTAAACTATGTCTACCACCAATATAATCTGTGAATGCAATACTGTACTATATTATTAATGATATAGTTTAGTATATGTGTGCTTAAACATGTTCTTATGCCTATTTATTATAAGATCTAGAATTAGAATCAAAGCTTATCCAAGTTTTTAAGTAACTAGGCATTTATAATAGGTACAGGCACTTATAATAGAAATAAATGATTGAAAGGGAAGAAATAATTGAAAGATAATTAGATATTGGATGAAAGAATAACTGATTGAGAGGAAAAGAAAAATAAAGAGGATAGCATTCAAACATTACTGTTTCCTAAGTTAATTCTAAAATGCTGGTTTTAAAGATTCATGTATTGATTTAAAGATAGCTGAATGTCATTCAAGGTCTCACCAATTCAATTAATGTGAATACATCGAACCTTTATTATGTAGCTATTGTGAAACAAAGGTAGTGCTCTTAGCAAACATAAATTACTAGGAAAAGTAAAGGCTTGGCATTCAGTGGATATCATTTGGGAAGAACTTTACTGTTCTGTGTTATTATTGTGTTTAAATTACATTTCAGGCAATTTAAATGGATTACTTTTAAATGTATTACTGTTGTGATATTCAAATATGATTATTTAAAAGATAGTCTTAAATTGAGAGACCTTCTGAAACTCAAGGACGTGCTTAAAAATCAATTTGTGCACAGAAATTTCAGACTTATCTAAGCAGTCTTTATAAAAATTTTGTAAAATGGTCCCTTCCAATACTTTTATGCAGAAATACAGGATAGCTGAAGGTATTGTGATAAGAACCAAAGCCAACTTATTTGGCAGTAGAATTGCTTAGAAACAAAGTTTTGATTTAAGACACTTGAATTCACTGAAATGGTTCTCAGATGTACAAGTGAGCCAGGAGCCAAGTGAATGCATATGGATTGTGATAACCAAGTAATGGCAAGGTATTGTTCTCTAACACTTGGAAAATAAAATTTGAGTTTTTCATTTCGAACAATTCAGACAGAGATGATTACATTGGAATTGCAATGCTGTAACATAATAAAGTTTGGGACAAACTACTATGAAGATCGAGTCAGTATTCTAAGGCTCAAATCTTAAATGAATAGGAATCACTCTGATAATAAAAACTCCACTTCAAGAGTAACTTGCAAAATTAGAGGTATTTTATAGTCTTCTCAAAAGGTACGTGACTCAAAAACCAGATAAATAGATGAGTAAATAAATAATATTGAGTCATGAAAACTGTATTTTAAATATTTTAGTATAATTTTATAATTTTCATTTGAGTTGGGTCCAAGGAGTCATATATATGGGTCAAAATATCATTTTAATATTCAGTGGTAATTTTAAAAAATTCAAAACAAGCAAAGGATTATTCAAAGTGCAATTATTTTTATTCTAATAAGTCGTCTTACTTCTTCTATGCTTTTTTTTAAGTAATGCAAACGGAGGCCAGGGATATAGTTCAGCAGCACAAGCACCTACCTAGCAAGTGCAAGGTCCTGAGTTCAATTCCTACTAAAAAAACAAAAAAGCAAGTGGAAATTGTAATATAGCATTAGTGTTTGAAGCTCTGCTGTGCTTTCTCTTGGACTTCTCCTTTGTTAGAACCTTTCTCTTCCCCAAGCCACTACCTCATTAATCCACAATAACAAATCAATTCAGTCACGTTTTGTATTTTCCCATTTCTTTGGCTTCCAGCTGGAGAAGAAATGCCATACACTGATTACTGGTTTTTTGACCTTAAAACCTTTTTAAAAGAAACTACTTCTTTTGCATCTGATGAGTAACCAGAACTGTCCTCTAACAGATGAAGTCATTGTATTATCTTTATCCCATTTCATTGGGTCTTTTATTCCTATGGTGCTTAATTTTTGTGTAAATTTTACTTATCCAGGGTGCTCAAATATTTGCTCAGACATTACCCTAGCTACCTTTGTGATGGGATTTTCTTTAAATGTGTAGACTTTGAATGAAGCAAATTACCACTCATAATGTGGTGAACTTCAGGTAATCAGTTGAAGGCCTTGATAAAACAATTCCCTCTCAAGCAAAAGGATATTGGTTTGCAACTTGTGGGGCTCCAGACTGCATCCCCTCATCTATAGATGTTTAACTGTTATCCTGCAAACAGCATGAGAAAATCCTTTAATGTCTCAGTGCCTATCCTTCCCTCTCTATCAATCTATCAATCTGTCTGTCTATCTGTCTACCTGTCTATCTATCTATCTCTGTCTCTGCCTCTCTCATCCCTTTCTACACACACTTGCACACACACACACACACACACAGGCATGCATGAATGCATACACATGTAGCTTCCTATTCATTCTGCTTTTCACAATGCTCTGGTTAAAGCAGAATTTGCTACCAACAGTGATTCTAGGGAAACAGAATATCAAGGTTAAGAATCTGATTTTGTGGTGGGGCCTCTGGAATAGACTTTGTAACCTGTTCATGTTGCAAGACACAATTGATTCTGTGTCCAGTAGAAAGCATGACACTGATATCGCAATGTATGCCATAATAATATCGCCAATGGACACTCTGACCTCATGTATAGTGTCTTGAACTCTTCTGTCCAGTTCAGGATTCTTGTAAAACTGTCTGATTGCTCTTAAAGTCAGTGGACAGAGTGAAGAAAGGAATGGCTCAAACAATTTCGAGCTCAAGTGCCACATATGATCCAACAACACCTTCAACTGTAGGAAAGCAACGTATTTCCTGTGGTCTTTCAAATACGCATTTGGATTCTTTGTCCTTTGTGGTTGAATTACAAGGCAAAATACATTTCTAATGGCTCCAAGAGTCCGCTGTTAGAGCAGTGAAGTGCAGGAGTGGGACACAGAATCGTGGACTGTGGATAGGAACTATATGAAAGGACCTGAGTCCCTAAATTTTGATAAATCTTCTTTGTCAATAGAAACAGATTCTTTCTTCCATCTGAGGAAATTGGCCTTCACTGCCTAAGGAAACTTCAGTGGTCTTACCTGAGTCAGTTATTTTGGGAGACCACTGAGTGTCCTAAGACCCTGCTCACACGATCTCTTTTTGCTTCTAGTTTCTGTAACTCTTCTTGAGACCCAGAAAGTGGATGCAGAAAGGAATGCGAGATGCACTAGTCACATAAACAATTGTTTGTTGCTTCTAACTTACATAGATCGATACCTAGGGAACATATATGGTGATAAATATTAAGAGGGTGGTATGACTGTGGAAGGAACACAAAGCTGGATTGAGCTGAACTTATTGATAAGGGCTCAGAAAACCTACATTCAACATTTAATGTTACTGTTTGAAGAATTAGTCTTCCAATATTTTGTTTCTTTAGATAGCTGAAAGATAGAGCAAAAGGCGTCCTGCAGAAAATGAGTTTGAAATGCTAGAGTTGCCTTGGCTTACAGCTGAGTAAGAGATTCCAAGGTACAGGAAATTGGAATCTTTGAGTGAATTTCTCAGTTAAGACCTGTTTGGATTTTAGTACCATTAAGAGAAATACATCTGTAAGAAGCATTTCAGTAATGCAGTGATCATTCTTTTCTGTAGGCCAGGTCTTTGCAACAATGGGGATTCCTGCCACTGAACTGGGAAACTTGAATGCCATGAGAAGGACTGGGTCTTTGGATAGGACTATGAGAGGGGATGAGTCACAGTAGCCATAGTACACCCTAGACCAAAACCAAAATTCAGATTGTGACTCACAGGCATTTAGGCATTAGTTGGTAGATTGTGCTATTCTGAGAAATGAAGTAGATAGAAATTCTATGGAATTCTTTTCTGATCTGTGTAAGAAGGAAAATTCAAGGTCAAGAGAATAATCGACTAATCAGATTCCTGAAATAGAAACCTACCATTTCTCACTGAATTCCCAAACTTGAGCCAATTTATAGCCTCAGAACTATTTGCATGAAGGGATGGCTGGGTCCTCAAGGAAGAACTATATTATTCTTCCAAAAATTCATACTCAAATCTTTCTCAGTTTTCGTCAAAGGGATCTACAATGGGCTACTGAGGAAAAGAAAATGATCACAGCTTTTGGTGAATACTGGGCACTGATTCGGAACTGACACTAATTTAAATTGCCACTGGACCCACAATTCAGTGCTGGGACATAAGGAGCTCAAGGGAAAAGTGAAATTTTGCTCACATCTCACAGTGAAGTCACTGCACCATGGCCCATTTTCTAGTTAGCTTCCCAGTAGCAGAATATATAACTGAAATAGATTCACTCATTACTGGCAGAATCCCCACATGGGATTGCTGGCCTTTGGAATGAGAGCTATACAGTTAGAAAGGCCAAGTTATACTCATCAGAACTACTCTCACCTAGAAAAATACCAAACTAAAAATAATAATGAATTCCTGAAGGGATTGCTGAGACTAGTGCCTCCACCATGGATATGAAATATATAGGGATGGTATCTGTCTGTCAGTCTCTTAGTTGGCCTGTGAAGAAGCCAGATGGGTCCTAGAAAAGGACACTGAATTATCATGAATGGAACCAGCTGATGAATCCAACCGAGGCTGCTGTATCAGATGTGGATTTTCCAAGTTTGAACAAATAGGTACATTAGGGGATACATCAACTCTTCAGCCCTCTGCCATAGTCGGCTTCACAGGGATCATGATTACATCTTCATCTCTAGGAAATCACACTGCTCATTACTTTGAAAAGACTTTGTGATTAGATCTAATTAGCAAGAAGTAACAAGTCCTAAACTTTTATATAAAAGTTGTGAAAATCCAATAACAATTCAGTGGTTTCCTACTTTAGTGAAGTTTCTAGTTAGCCAGTAGCATGTACACTTATGATTTTGGAATAAGGCCTTCTACTTTCTGTAGCTAATTACCCCCTTTTTAAGAAACATCTCATGGCTTGCTTCAGGTTAACACCGAAAACTGAAAACCTAGCGATGCGATGACAAATTGTGTGACCTGAACAATCATGAGCTTGTTGCTATTAGATTCAGTGAGTTATAGAGTTGGGTGCACATAGCATTACTTCATAAGCAAATGAAAGTTGAAAATAAATGTCAGGCTTAAGCAGATCCTCAAGACACAAAATATTATAAGAAGTGGCCCAAATCCCATGGTTCCCACTATTGGTACATCGTCATCTTTCCCCACCTGCACCCACAACTTCTTGAATTATTCCTTGTGATGAGTTGACAGGAAAATATACGGCTTGGGCCTGGTTGACAGATGTTCCTTCATAATATACAGATCTCACTTGAAATTGAACATCTGCAGCATTATAGATTTTTTAGGGTATCCCTGAAGGAGCAGGGGGAAGGGAAATTCCCTTAGGAGGTAGACTTCATGCAGCATACTTGTTTTTTTTCATTTTGCTTAGAATGAGAATTGGCCAGTCATGAAATCATTTATTGATCTGAGGGCTATGGCCAGTGATTTGGCTGGATAGCCACGTACTGAGAAGGGCCGCAATTGGAAAATCTATTGCAAGAGAGTCACAGGAAGAGGAATATAACTAGAGCTCTTACATACAAAAATATGGAGCTATTTGTATACTAAATGAATGCTCAAAAAGATTTTATCAGCAAAGTAAATTTTGAATAATAAAGTAGATAGGGTGATCCATTACACAGATTCCAATTAGCATCTTTCTCCAGCCACGCCTATTAAAGACCAATGAGCTCATGAACAAAGAGGACATCGTGGAGGGTTGGTCTGAATGGGGTCTCCAGCATGGATTTCCACTCACCAAGACTGGCTTGGTTACAGCCATTGCCACCAATTGAGATCAGGAGTGAATCACCCATTTTTTAAGTGATCAACCTGGAATGGGATGGGAGGTTGATTACACTTGGCCATTACTATACTGGAAGAAGCCACATTATGTTTTCATTTCAATAGGTACTTAGTAAATAGCTATTTCCTTTCTAATACTTAATGCTTATGCCAAAATTCCAAGCCATGGATTTATATAATGGTTTATCTACTATCATGGGCTTCTACATTGCATTATTTCTAATCACATAACTAACTTCACAACAAATTAAGGAGAGTAATTGGCTTATGCTCTTGAAATTCATTGGTTCTACCATGTTCCTTACCAGCATGAGGCAGCTGACTTACCAAAAGGATGGAGGACCTTTGAAAATCCAGTTACAGTGCCAACTAGGTGGAAATATATTTTAAGGCAGGGCAGGGTTTTCCAGATGCTGAATCTACCCTGAATAACAATAAAAAATATGGCAACATTGCTCCCACAGTGGAGAATCATTCCTGATGCAAGATTCATTGGTCCTTAATTGACAGTTGTGAGTAGGAATAGGACCACTATTATCCCTCACACTGCTTCCTGTTCCTAGAACCTCATGCTCTGCTGGCCGGGGTGTCTTAATTTCAAAGGAAAGAATGCTTCCACCAGGACACAGGACAGCGTTTCCTCCTGAGCCAAAATTTAAAAATGCCTCCCAGCCACTGCAGAACCCTCATCCTCTTAATCCAAAGGCAAGGAAGAGTATTATTTTGCTGGTTGAAGTGGTTCATCCTGAACACCAAGGAGAAGTTGCATCATTATTCCACAGAGCAAGCAATTTTCTGGGAGAAGGATTCGTGCCTTATTTTGCTATATGCAGGACAGTCACACTATTATATACAGAAGCATGACCTTGCTAATGTACTTATTTGAAGGTTAAGTGAATAAAGAGATGTTTACAGGCACCGAGTAGGTAAGGAACAAATTTGTGGTGGTTAAAGTGATGTCATTTTGACTGGACCATCGTGCACTATTTGATCAATGATTTTTCTGAGTACATCTGTGAAGATATTTTTTGGATGGAGCAAACATTTAAATCAGGGAACACTGAATGAAGTATATCATCTTTGATAAGATGATAAAGAAACTTGAATCAATTTATTGCCTTAATAATTCACATCTTCTGAGCAGCAAGAGATTTTTCCAGCAGACTACCTTCAGGATACAACTGCATTTTTTCCCTTCCATCACCAGCCTTCAGGCCTAAAACACCTGTATAATTTTTGAGCTTGTACCTGCATAAGTACAACTAATTCCCTAAAATAAAATTCTATTACTTTCTATATAAACACATGTCCTGTTGGTTCTGTTTGTCTGGAGAATATTCACTAATGTAATAATTGTCATATCAAACCAGCATAGCAACAAGGCATTCCTCAATTTCTCCCATTCACAATTTTGAAACATCCCTCACAACCTGTACCCTTACTTTTGCCATGCTTTAAGCTTTAAAGAAAATCACAATATTCATTTTGATAAAGGACACATCTGACTTACTGATTCCAAGAACCAATGGCAGTTTTCAATAACGATTTAATTAGACCTGTACGCCTCAACATGTTTTGTCATTTCTTATTCTTAAAACTTTCTCTTCTTTCATCTTCTATGACATTATTACAATGCTGATATTTTACTTCTTATTAGCAAGAACTAGTTCTTCATCTGCTTTTCAATTAAAAATCATCATTCTTTTACCCCTCCATGACATAGGCTTCTCCCTGCAGTGCATTATCCATTTAGGTGATTTTAACTACTGTCTACATGCCAGATACTCTTTCATGGACTCTAGATTAATGTAAGTAAGTATTTACTATAATTCTCCTGGGTATTTGTACATAAGAACATAATATCCAGGATTGATTATTTTTCTACATTCTAACACTAAATCTTTATAAGAAGCTAAAAAAAAGAGAAATCATGAATCTCTGACTTTTTACTCTTCTTTCTCTTTTATTCTGTATATGCAATTATCCATTCATTTTTTTTGTTTGTTTGTTTTTCTCCGGTACCGGGAACTGAACTCAAGACCTTGCCTTTGCCAGGCAGGCGCTTTTGCTGCTGAGCTAAATTCCCAGCCCCTATCCATTCATTTTTAAAGATTTTATATCTGCATTATCCTGAAATCTGTCTCATCTTCTATAAATCCATGGCCAAGAGATCTTGCTGATATTTTTCTCTTCATCTTTCAAATTTCAACTCTAATATCACCATCCCTTCATTACTTCTTTTTTTTTTTTTTCCTTCATTACTTCTGAAAGAAACATACTTTGACCTTCTACAAATACTCCCAATCTGTATTTTCATCTCCGTGTCCCACATAAATGGCTGTCTCCGGGGTCATTTTAGAAATGCAGTTCTTCCATGCTAATTCCCAAACAAGATTTTTTTTTTCTGGATCTTGACTCTTTTAGAGCAAATACTACTTATTTGTGGATTAGAATTAAGCTGTTCCATACTATCCCTATTTTCTTACTTTAAAAAGTTGGCTTCACACACCTTGGCTATCCTGTCAGATCGTTATGGTGGCTCACTTTATTTTAATCCTTTACTTTTACAAAATTTTTACCCCATGCTGCTCTTCAAAAAGGAAAATCAAAATTTCCAAAGAATTTTCCCCTGTGCTTATACATTTGTGGGGCCTTTCTTTAATTTCTCCATCTTTTGTGTATGGTCACAAATCCTCCTGGGTTCCTAGAGGGCCTAACTGTGTCTCTAAGATAGTACATTTATTAAAAATATTGAAATAATTTGTTAGTCATTGAGAGGCATGCACTGATATTTTTCTGGTGCAATGAAGCTAGACTGCTTGGTGTAGAATTTTAGCTTTGGAATGTAAGGATGTTCCTACATATGGAAGCCACTTAACTTTTCTCTGCCTGAGCTTTCTGACATATGAAATAAAGATTCTAATAATATCCTCCCTACTGCTGTTTGAAGATTGTCTAAGTTCATGCATGTAGAACAATTAAAAATGCCCAAAGGAAGTACTCAATAAAACTTACCTGTTATCATAGTAATCTAGGGACCTTTATACTTATATTTATCCCCACAAGGCTTCAGACATAACACATTCTCCATCAGAAAAGTGCTGAGAAAAAGGGTGCCTCTGAAGCTATCTCTGTGCATGTTTTAGTTCAAAATAGTTTCCTCCTTTTAAAAAACTTACACTAAAGGATTTCTGGTAATTGCAATTCATCTTAATTGACAATTCTGCTTCCTAAATTATTCTTTGATGATAAAAGGGGAAGCATTGTCTTGATACCCAGCTGTGAGAAGAGGGCAAACGTTAGTACTACACACCCAGGGATGCTATTATGGGTGTCAGCGTAAGCAACTATCAGTGCACCCCTGAGTCTATGTCCTCATACATGTGGATGTGTGGGTAAACCTGTAAAGCAGGTTTTTACTTGTATATTATGAGCAATTGGCAATAACTGAGTTCATTTTTAGGATAAATTTGATTTCTCTCATACTTTACTGTGTCAAACCTTAATTCTTCTCTAACAGTAAATTCAAAACACTCTTCAGAGAAAAGCATCAGCTTTATCTTCAGATTCTCCTATGACATCTTTGAAAAAAGAGTAACTATCATTGATTACAAAGAGTGTCACAGTTTTATTTTAGTTGAAAGGGTGTCAGCATTTCAAGAAAACCACATAGGATGAAACTATTGTTAAGACAAACGTCCAGCAACCCACATAAAGCTTCCTTTATAAATATGAGGACATAATCTTAGATTAGGATGGAGGAAAATCATTTTATAGCTAAATAAGTGGAGATTTCAATAATAATAACTATGGTAATTAACATTTTCCACACAAGCTTTTTTCTCAAGAAAATAGGAAGTCAAATATGAACCTCACTGGTTCTCCCTCGTCCATTTGCCTCTTGCTCTGCCTTTTTCTTTTGCACTGACATCTGTTTGTTGTTTTTTTTGTTTTTCTCCGGTACCGGGAACCGAACTCACGACCTTGCGCTTGCCAGGCAGGCGCTTTTGCCGCTGAGCTAAATCCCCAGCCCCTGCACTGACATCTGTACTGTTCACAGTAATTTACTTTTCCATTGGCCATCTACAGCCTTTCTAGAAAAAGCAAAAATATGAATCTTTTTATATATTTTTACATACATACCTACAGTGCTTTGAATCAGTCTCCACACTCTCATAATTCTATTCCCAAATCTAGAAGCATCAACACAGAGTTAATTAAACTTTAATTAGTTTCCTTGTGGAAAGAAAATTTTGGCAGCTGATGTTTCACTGAAATGAAAAATGCATCTGAGAACCATGGAGTTTGTTCCCATGTATCTGTAGAAATAATGCTGCTTCCATGTAATCATAAGTTGAATGTTATACCTTTTTATATAAGATTTGCAAATACTAATTTGTCTTTTAAGTTAACTGGATAAATTGCATATACTCCCAAGAGTTAAAATAGTGGCATTTGGCAATATCAAACTACAACTTTCAGGACTGGGGATTTAGTTCAGTGGCAAAGCGCCTGCCTGGCAAACGCAAGGTTGTGAGTTCAATTCTTGGTACCAGAAGAAAAGACAAAAGACAAAAGACAAAACAACAACAACAACAACAACAAAAAAAAACTACAACTTTCATTATCAAAGCCATAGATCTGTTTCAATTATGCCCATTGGGAAGTGAAATGGTATTCTATCCAGGATAAATAAAAATGTCTTTCTCAACAAACCACTGACTACCAACTCCAGTTCTGGCAACTGATATGTATGGATCTGATTCAGCCAAAAACAGAGAACACTTTCACAGAAAAATTTTCCAGGAACCCAGTGTGATTTCTGTCTTCTGTTATAAGCAAACTTTTACCTGCAAAGTAGCTTTAGAACCATGATATTCTTTCACTTGTCTTAGATTTAAAAACACTGTTTATATTAAGTTTCAAAAAACTGATTGTACAAATTTCATTGTATTAGAAGTACATGAAATTGTCCTGTTACGTAAATGTTTCTAGTAGATGTTATATTTCATGATCATTTGGATATGATATAAGCAGAGCTTAAAAGAATAACCACAGATATTTCAATGCATACTTCAAAATGCTTCACACAGACTATGCAACTCTTTTAAATTTTTTAAAGACACTTCTTGTACATAAAGCAGTCTCATCTGAGCAAGCTTTCTTCCTCTGATTTGGAGCTGCTTCGATTTTGATGACTCTTTCTGCACATTTGGACCCACTTTGGCTTTCTACTCAAAGTCCAGAGATTATATTTATGGGGTTTTCTCAGAATCATAAGAAAAGACTCTGGATCATAGTAGAAAGGCTATCAAGTAGATAGATCCTTTCTAATGGTCCTGTGTTTGTTATAGTTTTTAAGATCATTAGATATTAGATGCCCAGAAGCATACTCACACACTGATTTCAGTGACTCAGTTTTCAAATTTAATAGATGTCCTGTAAACAATGTTTGCCAGAGGCTACATACTCCTCACAGTAAGCCCTGATTATTATGTTCATTTCAACAAAGCTTCTATTGGAAGACCTTCTCTAGTGTATTATTCAATAAATATTAAATATGTTTCCACAGGGCAAATTTCAAAAATGTAGCAAAGGAATATAGACCTTGAATGGATATGTTTTACTTAATTGAACATTGAAATCCATATAAGAGATATCATGTTCTCTTTTGTTAAAGTTTTCAGAAAGCTCAGGGAGGGATTCAATGGTCAAAAGTCAAGATCTTCTATATCCATTTTCAAATAATCTCCCTGTTATGATTTTCCATTTCTGTCTGGATTTATTTTTCAGTTCTCCTCAAGGTTATATGTTTCTTTAAAACTCATAAGACAAAAAATTTAGAAAAGTATAATAAAATTCTAAAAAATTAAAAAGTAAATTTTTTGAAATTCTTTGATAGAGAAAAGGAGTATAAAGTGTAAGGCTGGTAAATCAAATACTTTAAAACTAAAATCCAAAGAAAATGTTATATTTTGAGGTTACCAGAGAAGGAATACTTTCCATGATTCAAGCTAAGCAATATTAATTTAGAGTATACATGCCTGCTAACTTTTCACTGTGACTCTGATTCCTAAACAATTCCAGTGTAACTGTGAGCGATAACTATACCTTTAATGACATTACAGTATATTGATGTCATACCTTCATTGAAGAATAGCAAAGGTGAAAAAATACACCCACATATTCATATATATAAAATTTTCATTGAAATAACCAAGGAAAATTGAAGTAAAGTGGTATTAAATGGTATTCTACAGCTTACCCAGGCCACTGAGACAGGAAGAGAAACCAGGTCTCTTGGGTTTCAATTCTAGCAGCCTAGTCACTGGTTTTGTCGACTCCTGTGAAAAACATTCATACGCAATACCCAATTCACATTCCCCCTTCCTGTCAAGCGGTTGTCAAAAGAAACGCCATTCATTACCTTTCCCACATATTGAGGCTCGGAGCCCATGTATTCTTCCAGCACAAAAAACTGATTCCATACCCAGCCACGTTTAACACGTTGGAAATGGGACTGTCGACCTGGCAGGTGGACAGCATTTTGTCGCGGCTCTGTGGCTGACGTCTGCTGTGGTTGTGCTTGAAGGGGTGTTAGGAGACCTCCACCAGACAGGACGCAGAGAAGCAGGGACAGACAGTTCCTTGTAAGCATTGGCAAAGGCTTTCCTACAGCAGACCTATCAAAACTCCAGAGCTTAACGCAGACTTGTGGGACCCAGGTTTGGGGTGTCTGTGGGCTTCAGCACTCAGCTCTCTGTTTTACTGCAGATAATTTAATTCAGGCATTAATCTGTCTGAGGCTTCTGTTCTATTACATTCCATCTAAAGGGACCTGCAAAATAGGTTAACAAAGATACATTAAATTAATAACATTTCATAATGACATTCATCAAAAGTATCATTACATACACTAGCACTGAAAAAAAAACAAGCAAAGAGGGCAGACCCTGAATAAATGTATTGTGAAATTCTCACTGTTATTTGCCCTTTAAAGTTTAGATAAATTCCCTTTAAAATTTAGATAAATTACCTGTGTTCTTTACAGACTTTAAAAATGTGCAGTTACTTTGCAGCAAAAAGTATATTTTAAAGAGAAGCAATATATTTTCAATATATAATAATGCAATAATGATTTCAATAATTCAATAATAATTTCAAGGAGTGCATACAAATTACTGTTTTCAAAAGGAGCTCTTTAGAGTTTAAGTTTGCAACATCAGCTCTATCCTGACGGTAAAACTTAATGTTGACAAAAGTTTACAGTAGTTTACAATTACCACCTAGGGCTGTAGGGCGAGGAACACTCTTGCATTTTGCAAGCAGATATTTGGGAAACGGGCTTGAAGCAGAGTGGTTTTATGCACCTGGCACTGGAGGAACAACACCCAGGGCTTAAGAGGTTTCCAAGGGACCTAAATGTTGGAGGCCGGAAAAACCAAAACAAGGAAATAAACCAAAATCAATGCAGGTTTAATTAAATGTCTATAAGTATGACATTTGTCAATAAGTCAGCTGATGATCAGGCCAAAGTTTGTTCAATTCTATAGCATATAATAAATATGAACAAAGCATTCTTCAGGAAGATTATAACTTACATATTAGTATGGGAATAATTCACCATGTAAGCAGTGACCAAAAATTATACACATATGAATTCTAGAAGAACAGTGTTAAAGGAAAGAAAGGTATCCTAACTTGTCTACTGTCTGAAGGTTAGATACTAACAAAAAGCTAAGTTGTATGTATTTTATTACATTTTCCAACTGAGAGAAACTAATGTTCATATAATTAATGTAGATCCACACTGCCTAATATGCAGTTACTAGTTACACACAGGTTTGTCATTGAAATTTGGTAACTTGGGACAAATATTTAAAGTAATATTAAACTACACAGCAATCTCAAAAACTTAGTGGGAAATTACAGTCTATTTTTATTATTTTGTACATGTTGATAATCAGATAGACTATGTTAAATAGATATATAAATTAAATTATGTTCTCTTACTTTTGTATTTTTAATGTGCTTACTAAAAAACTAAAATTCTATATGCAGTTTACATTTTTGATTGCATTATTTCCTACTGGATACCACTCATTTAGAAAACAGAATTTAAATCACAAATTGATTTAATATTATTCTTAACATTCAAAGTCAAATATCTAACATAAACTATTCTTTTTGTGGAACAACAATATATTAGCAGATCAGAGGATATTTACATTTATTTTCAATAAGCCCATGTTAGCAAGATGGTCATATTTTCTTTATCTGTTTTGAAATTTGTACATTAACCTCCACAGTGCCATAGTATTCTGAGATTTCTTTTTCATCCATGTTTCTTCCCACTGTCATCTGCTTCAGAGTTAAGGGTTATTCAGTTCAAATAGTTGTTCATGTATCACTAATCAGATTGTATTTTTTCTTTCCTAATTTATGAAATGTTCTCTCCTCCAATGATTTGTAGATGTGAGGTATTAAATAGTAGATTTTAGAAAGTGTTGACATCTAAATTCCTTTCTCTAAAGATTTTGAACCAAATATAAACACGTTTGATGTAGGCAACTGGCTATATTAATCATTGCTATTACTCCGTTTCAGGTTCAGCTTCCTTTTAGAAGTGAAAAGCTTCTAATGTCTGAGTTGTGATCAGCTGTAACAGAAATAGTTTAGAAATTCTGGTTACTTATGGTAGATCTTCTCTCAGTTTTTCTGGGTGTGTGTACAAGATGACAACATTAAATCATTAATGGCTGGTTACTGGTGAAATATTTGAAAATTACATAGGAAGTTTGTTGCTTTGTAAGCCAGGCCCCAGCTCAGCCACAGCTGACACCTCCAGAAGCAAGAAAGAAATGCAGAATATGAGAATAAGAGTGAAGTTAACTGCAGAGGACAATGTGCAACAGATTTCTCTTTTTCCTCAGGCCAATAGCCTCTTCTTACTTTTGGATCTCAATACTCTCTCTTAATCTGCTGTATTTCTGCTACATGTCTGTGCATTCACCTCTTTCCTTTCTCTTTCCTTATATCTCTCCTGTTCAATTACTTTCACTTTTTGCTTAGTTTTCTTTATATATTACATATTATTTCTATATATTTTCTATATATATATATTAGTAATTATTTCTGTTAATTTTTTCATTAAAATAATGACTATTTTTGGTGACTAGGTACATTTTAGGAACCATATTTTTCCTTGAATTCTGATTTTTTTGAGTTCTAACATTTAATAAGAAATTTACAACATGAAAACTATAAAACTATGTATCATATTGTAGTACATATGGTACTCATGAATTTATCAAGACTTGTTTAACCTTTGGCATTCTTCTCAAGCACAGCTCCTCTAATTTTTATTAATAGTACTAATACCTTTGAGAAACATTCGTGAGATTATTTTCCTCTGTTTAGTTGAGGTGATGAGTGACGAGGGGCAGAGTAGTAATGTTCCTCTGTTTTCATTTTCACATTTACAGTATTATCTGGCTTGTGGTAGGTACCAAGTATACATCTGTTACATTTTAGTAAATTACTCATTGAATGACAGCAGCTAATTTGCGAAAACTTGACTACGTCCTTATGGTATTGTGGATTCTGCAGGAGCATAACAGCTGAGAAGGTGGTGCTTTCACTGTGACCATGATGCGCAAGCAACGGCATGAAAAGAAGTTAAACGTGTTGGCCACACTCCACTAGTTGCCACATTCCAGGCAAACTTGAAACTCCATAGTGTGTCCCCAGAGCTCAGACTCTTGGATGCTGTTCTATGCCATCTCTCTCTTAGTGAACACAAAAACAGACAAAAATACCACAAAAGTACCAGAATTGGAGTCCTAGCAAACAGAGAATATGAGCTTGAAGGTCTGCATTCTTTTGCTTAAAGGAAGTAGATATTTGAGTACTGGGCAGCCTAAGTTTTCTTAAAGCCACTTATTTCTTCTTGAAAATAAGAGACTGAAGTTATTAGTCCTTTGAAGTCAGAAATCCAGGACCACTAGCTTCCATGCCTGAGATAGACGAAGGTATATATAACTGCAGGCAGAGGCAGACAAATTTCAATAATTGACTCAGTGTGCTGATGTATGAGTGATGGCTGATAATAGAGCCAACAGCACCACTAATCCACCAAGCCAGGCACCGTATGGGTGGTGTGACCGGAAGTTACTGTTGTGCTGAAAAGGAAGCAAGGTGGTTTCTGGCTGTGCCAGGCTCCTTGGCAGTCAGCCTGAGCTACAGGTGCTTTATGACCCTATGGTCCATTTCAAGTCTCGATACATCTGCAGTCCTTTAGTGAGCGGATTCACTGGCTTTTTCACTGCAGGTTAGCACTCCCAGCAAAGCTTCCGGCCATGGTGACAGCCCTGGAGCTTTCAAAGCATTATGACAAAAATACCGCAAAGAGATAGAATTCCAATTTGTAACTGGACAGGAAATTCACTCTCTCAGGCATAAACCATAGGCGATATTACAAGGAAAGACTTTATCAAGCTATCCACCTGGGTAAATTTGCCCCACTGCTGAAGTTCCCATTATAAAAGCAAGGAAAGCAGACTTATGCTGAGGTGTCAGCGCCCTGTGGAATCATGTGAACCTTAAAGTCTACATAATTGTTACAAAGGACATTGCCAGAGGTATATTTTATACTATACACCAGGTTTCAGGCATAGTCTTTAAAAATTTATACGGGTCTATTATTTCTAATCTTGTTTAGAACTAGAGTGGCTTTCCAAACACTTCCCAAACCGTATGTGAGTCTCCGGAGTCAAACATTCATTTTAACAGGTGGGAGAGATGTTTAAAAAATTATATATCAAAGCAGGGAGTATTTGGCTGTGAAACGCCAGCAGACAGTAACAATTTCTCTTTAGATGTGTTTCCCAAGCTAAGAGAGCTTCCAGGGGCTATGGTTTCCTTAGTTATATATTTAATTTTACATAGAAATGATTACTTATAAGGATAATTCCCAATAAGCAGCCTATTTCAACTAAATTATATTGAAAAGTCTCCCTTTGTCAGGGGAGGATGTAAACTGGCAAATAATGGAATTATTAATAATAATTCTCCATTATAAGTAGCATTCTAGAACTTCCTGTGTATTGCATGCTTCTTTAATGATGACAGTGATTGTGGTATACTTTAATATCCTATGAAATAATTTTTCAAAGATATTTCTTTGTCAGAAGATTGATTTTTCCCCACCCTTTCTGTGACAAATGATCTTTTAATTTGAAGTAGCAATTGAAAGTGATTCACATTCAAAAATAATATAAAGAAAGGTATTCTTAGTACAATAATATAGAAAATAATAACTGCAAAATTATTAAAAGATCAACCATAAACTTTCTACTTCTTATATGTTATTCCTTACCATAAAAACATATTTTTAAATGTTTTGCATTTAAAACATACACTATATTTTTCTTCCTATAATAAATCCATTATAATCTATAAACATTTAAGTGTTCTAGGAAAATCTAACAGTTTAAGAATATGACTTCTGAACCAAGCATGGTACCCCATGCCTATAATCCTAGCACTCAGGAGGTTGAAGCAGGAGGATCTCCATGAGTTGGAGAGGAGCCTGGGCTACATAATGAGTTCAAGGCCAGCCTGGACTACAGAAAGAGACCTTGTACACATGCATATGCTTTAATGCATTTGAAATCTGGCAATATACAGGACCAGAATGCAAAAATCAATTGTAGGCTGGGAATGATGTCACACACCTGTAATCCCAGGATATGGCAAACTGAAGAGGAAGGATAGCCATGAGTTATAGATCTCCCCAGACACACAGTGAGTGAAGGTCAGCCTGGAATACACAGCGAGACCCTACCTCAAAACTACAACAGAGACAATCAATTGTATTTCTACACCCTGAATACGGCATTGTGAAAAATAGCAAAGTAATCCCATTCGCAATAACATGAGAGAGAGAACACTTAGTCCAAAGTTTAACAAATAAATTTAGCTGAACAAAACCACAAAATATTGCTGAAATAACTTAGGGAATGTGGTAATAATTGGAAGGGCATGTCATGTTCATAGACTGAAACAATATTATTCAGAAGATTTAATTCCCCAAATTAATATTTAAGTAATCCTTAGGAAAATTCCAGCTGCCATCCTAGAAACTGGCAGTTATTCTAAAGTTCATGTAAAGATAGAAGGAACATTGAATATAAAAAGCAATCTTTTTAATAAAGAAATAATTTGTCAGGCTAGTATACTGCAATATAAAATCTTACATGCCATACTATACCTTCAACATATAGAAAAATGAGCACATGATGAATAATAGACTGAAATGTAAGTTTTAAGACATTTAGCTAATAGCATAGGATAGGAAATGTATGCTTGTGTGTGTTTTAAAAACAAATTCCCCAAATCACAAATGATAAAATGAATATAAATTGGATTTATGAAAATCTACAATGCTTACTTAAAAGAACATTAGTATAGAACATTAGTATAAATTCAAATAACATATCTGAGAAAAAATTTGTATTCCAAATATGCAAAGACCACTTGTTACTCAATTATATAAAAACTATAACAAGTCAATAAATGGGAGGATTAGAACAGACATTTCTCTAAATAAGATGTGCTAGTGAGTATCAAGCACATAAAGAATGGTAATGCCATTCATCTCCTGGGAAAGTAAAATGAAAGCCACAATTAGAACGGCACTAATTTAAAAAATACACGAAGCAAGGGTCAGAAGAGGATGTAGAAAAATCAGAACGGCCATGCATTGCTGGTAAGCATCTAAAGTGATGCAGCCTCTTTGGATACAATTTTGTTGATTCTTCAAAAGGTGAAGTGCAGTGAGCACACCAGCTAGACAGTTTAGTGTCAGATATACACTCAGGAGAACAAAAGACATCCATCTGTACTAAAACATGTGTGCAGGCCTCATAACACCATTACTCATAAGAGCCAAACAATAGGGACAAACAAAATAATAACAAGATGATCCAAAAAACTCAATGGGTCGCATTCATTTGTAGATTTTCAACTTGTTTAGGGACTAAGCAAGGAAAAATATGTACCCAAGAGCAGCAGTAGCACGCACATGTTTTACTGGTGCTGCTTGTGTAGGGTTCCTGCTCAGCTTCAGCTGACCGTCCAGAGGTATATGATCAGGCCACGACTCAGAAAAAGCCAAGGGTGCTTTCAAGGGAAAGGAGGTTCAGAGAGGTGATTTATGTATCTGAGCAAGTTCTTCTAGGTCAAAAAATTCCAAAGGCCTGTAGCAACTTAGAATTTATAACCGTGAGACTCTGGATTATCTACTTTTAGCAACTGTGGTGTGAAATTTTTGCAGGGAGAGTAAGATATTCTCTAAATAAATGCATATCTTCTTGTTTGCACAGATTTAAAAATAATTAAATACATGAATATTTTATCTTAACCCTGGTGCAGTTTTCAGGAAATGGATTTTAGCCTACAGTGAAGACATACACCAAGTAGAAGCCAATGTAAAGCGTCCATATTTGGCTTATTCTTATAACACCATGCTATCGAATATGATTCAGCAATGAAAAGAGATAACATTCTCATACATACTAACACATGAATAAACCTTTAAAGTATTTTACTAAATGAAAGAATTTTGTCACAAAAGACCATAATCTACGTATGTATAGATTTCATTTGTATAAAATGATCAGACTGGGAAAATATAAAATGACAGAAATTATGTTGGTGGTTGCCTATAGCTAATATTTGGAATGGGGTTTGGGAAATATTTGCTATTGATTATGTGTCTCCTTGTGAGGGGAAAACTTTCTGAAGTTAGACTGTGGTGATGGTTGTATAATGCAAATATGCTAATAAAACACTGAGTTTCTTACATTTAGCTAATAAGTTGTGTTGCCTGGAAATTCTGTCACAGTAAATCTGTGTGTAAATATTAATTGTAGAATTTGTACACAAGATTTGGGGATCTGAGATTACTCTTCTTAAAGTGATTTGAACTCATGCCTGAAGCAATATATTTTATGCAAGGGTAACCAGAGTCTGCCTCAACAGTACCTGTGGCTCATATTTCAAACCATTACTATTGATGTTCTAATGCTAATGCCACAACCCTCCACCATGATGTGGCATGATCTGCTGATAGAAATTACCTGGGCTCCCAATGACTCCATTTTTTTTTTCATCTAGGTGACAGAAGGTAATCAAGATGCCGGCTGTCACAAATCTGACTTTCAGTAGTCAAAGGCAGTGAACACAAGACAGAAAGAGGATTGAATCTGGGGGTGCGGTGAAGCTTAGTAGTAGAACACGTGCCAAATGCCTTGAGACCCTGGGTTTGACCCACCAACACACTGGAAAAAAATGTCTATAGTATCCCTTGATATATTTGTAAGCCTGAACCTGAAAACCCCTTCATGGATGCCTCACACCCAAGAAAGGTGAAGCTTTGAAGAACGAGAATAGTTAATGAACAAGTGCTTCTATGTACCTGAATTGAAAAGAGACCAAAACTATGGTGAAATGGAGCTGGGTTTAGCTCAGAGGAATGTACACAGGGGAGGAGAGAATGGCAGATATGATCATAGCAGTGTGTGGGAGATTACTGCATGGTGTATAGGTAGCTGGACAAGAAGAGGAGGGGAAAAGGACATTTTTGGAGTGAGATTTAAGTTTGGAGTGTGTATTTGTTGACATCAGTAGGCCTCAGGATGAGTGTGGTACATATCAGTAAAGATTTCAAGGTGCATACACAGTAGGGGCTATAAAGCAATCAGTTGCATTTCTAAAAATCATGACAATATTTTGTCTTTAACAAATAACAAGTTATGTAATTATTGATAGGTCTTTAAAATTTTTTTCTGAATTCTAAGCCTTAAACTAAGTGCCAAAAGAACATGCTTTATTATTGATTTGAAGAATAATGAAACATATATTCAGGAATAGGAGTGGAGATTGGATTTTAAATTCTAAAATAGAAAGCTAGAAGGAAGTGGCAAAAAGAAAATGAAGTTTTCTAAGGAGAAGAGAAATATTTAGATTGTAGAAAATATTCTTTGGTGTAGTAATTCTAGATAATACTGAGATCATTCATGACTCAGAAAACATTGTTTCATTAGAATTTTAATACAGTTTTTGTATTTGTAATACTTAAAATGTCTCACTGCAAAAGTTCAAATGTAAGTCTCTGAAACAATATTATTCTCTATTGTCTTACCAATACTGTACTGATATGACTTATTGTGTATTCTACCTTTAATATATATGTATATAATTACTTTATTCTATTCAATGTTGTTTTATTAAAATATCTCTGTATGCTTAATTTTCACACAGCACAGAATTATATAAATAGTTTTTTCTACTTTGGGAAGCACTCTATAATTTCCATCCTCCTGAATGGATTAAAGTTGTTACTGAATGAACAAATTGATCATGAAGAGATGTTAGACTTCCTGTCTGTCTCTCTTTCATCTTCTGCCTTGAATCATGAGTCAGTATAACAGGAGAGCCCTCACTAGCTGCCATAAAACATGCTGAAACAGGTAGGAAACGTCAACATACAGCAGGAAAGACTGAGGGATAGGCACTGTGGTACCCTGATCAACACCACTGGAGTCTCTGAAGAAATGCTCCCAGGGTGACATGCATGCTTCTCAATTTCATGATGAATGAAAGCAGTACTTCAGCAGATGTCTGCTCTGCCTTCCACACTTAAAGACAGCAGATGGTGACAGAGGAAGAAAAACAAAAGTCATAATTCCATGACAGCGTCTAATCTTGGATCCTGAAGTATTATGTCTCATAGAAACAGTTCTAACAGGATTTCTATCTTTTTTATTTAGGTACTATTTTTTTTTTTTTTTTTACTTTGCGTGTGTCTTTCTCTCTCAGGATTTATGATGCTATTAAAATAAGTGAAAATATTCTAACACTGAAATCTAAAGGATGATACAGGTAGCTTTCATTTCTATAGCTACTAGTCCAAAACTAGAATGAGAATCTTAACAGCTATAAAGATCCTCTTTGATACTGATTTTCTCAGATGATGAATAAACTGCTCTGTATTTCATGATGTGCATGTATAGGTAAACATTAACTAGGACATGTGCTGCGATTTTCATTAATTTCATAAATTGCATTGTGTTTTTTTCTTTGTGGCCAGGAGAACATTTATTACTTCTTATGCGCTTAATCATTTATCGCTTAATAATGTCCAGCTTAGTAACATCACTTAATAATCATTTATCTCTTAATATTAAGTAAATGATTATTCACTTAATAAAATCCCAAACTTGATTGTTTTACAGATTAAGATGTCTCTTCAAGAAATCTATATACATTATTCCATGCTTTTAAAATCACTAATTCTGGACATTTTTATATAAAAGACAATAAAATGATACATTTAGAGAGCTATTTTGCAGCGAGTATTTTTGAAAATATAACATAAATGACACAGAAACCTAAGAGGCCACTTCCTTCCTAATTGAAAGAAGTCACATCTGTTTGTCAAGCTACTTTTTACTCTCAACATAAATTTGTCAAAGGATTTTCTCATTACGGTTTGGAAGAAAGATCAACACGTTTGTAAGGGTTGTGTTCAGTAAAACTAAACCAAGAACTTGTCTCTGGTGAGGCTGCATTTGAAGTGAACTCACAGTGAAATGTTATAAGAAAACGGAGCAGCATATCTGTAGACTTTAAGATTGAGAAGTTACTCAATTGGTTTGAGAATCTTTTCAAACAAGTAGAGACATTACCAAAATTATACTGTGCATATAATGCAAAGCAGAAATTTAGCTATTATACTGGTCATAAATCTGAGTTCCAAATAACTTTGTAACCTAATACATTAGGTGACTGTGTCATATATTGAGGGAAAAATAAATTATAATTTAACCGATAACTGAATAGTAAATTTTAAGGGCTTTGAGGAACTCTACAATGTTAGTTAGATGTGTTGCAAATATTGGGTCCAAAATGGACTGCATGCTTTAATTTACAGCAATTTTAATTTTTGTGGTCAAATGTGGTATGATTTGTTAGTCTTCTGTTTATTTCCTGATGTTCTAATCAAATTCTGTCTCTTCTTTTTTATGTAGATCAGCAGTCATTTTGGATTATACATGCACACACAGCATGTGGAAGGTATTCAGCTTTATTTTATCTAGCAAACATGCCAATAGTCCTAATAGCTTCAATGACTAATACATGCATTTCACTTGTAAAATGTAACATGAGTAAATATTTGTTGACGTTATCTATTTTCTAAAACACAAACACAATTATAAAAATGTTGTATCATTTGTTGTTCACTATTTAAACAAAATTTCTACACATTGTTTATTATCTTTATTTTATGGACAAAAGTCCTGAGAGAAAGTAAAGTTTGTCTTGCACATTCTAAATGCTCTTTGCCTCCATTTGCCTTAGCTGAAAAAGTGCACAATGTCTTCATGCTCTGGAAAAGAATGTTCCTCCCACAGGCTGCAAAAATGCTTTGTACCCAGCAGATAATAATTTGGGATACTCCTAATGTCTCTTTTTGTTTTGTTCATGTATTTTGCACAGTTCTATAAATTCTTCTTAGTGCTGGAGTTGTCACTATTGAAATTATATGAATAGTAATAGAAATAAAATGCTGTAATTAGTGTATTAAAGATATTATGTGTGAGTTTTTCAGCAATATTCATACAGGACACTTACTCTTTCATAGAAGAAAAAAAAAAGAAAAAGCTAAGGGAGTTTCTTTTCATTCATTTTCGTGGTTTCTTCACTTTCTAAAATAATCCACAAGTATCAGTGTTTCAGTACAGCCCTTTCTACTGAAATTTCAAGTCATGTCCAGATATATAAATGATGTTAAAGCTGGTCCCTAGGAAATCCCATGCACTGTATTTCCACATTTTATGCTATAATGCTAGTTGAGAGGCTTTAGAATTTCAGTAAATTAGTAGGAACTGGGCTATCTTCAACAGAAAAGCCTCAAATAATGTGTGATAGTAAAATAGAAAGATTACTTTTGCATGAACTCAGGAACACTGCAGTCAAAATTCAGATATCTCAAAAAAACTTCAGATATCTGAACCATAATTTACAAGAAGTTAATTAGAAGTAAGGAAATTAAAAACAAAGGGAGTAGGTGAAATTGTACAGCTTGTTGGTCTTCATCAACTAATGTGCATATTCTGTCACTTACTTTTTACTGTGCTTCCCATAAGATATACATGAAGATTTGTGGCATTAAAGATTTTGGTGTAGAAAATGAAAGTAGGCACATGACTAAGTGTCATTGCAGCAGTAAAGATATAAAATGATTTATAGACCTTGGATGGGGTACTGTAAAGCAATCAAAAGTAATGAAGCAGATTCACATGTAGCAACATGGATATAGCTCATATCCATAATGTTGAATGAGAAGGCATGGGGCAAAACATAATTTCAACAAAGATTGTCAGTGCTTTAGGAATCATAATAATCAGAATCAAATTTTACAACACTCATCAAAGGAAAAGTACAGAGAGTGACCTGGAAGAATACATACACTCTTAAATTACTACTTTAAGAAATTTGTAAGTTCAGAGAAGAAAGATAAAGGAAATATTCTAAGAAGACCAAAACAATATAAAGCAATTCACTGGGCAATGAAGCTAGGGAGTTATGGCCAGAGCTACAAGATCAGTTAAATACATTGGGGTTCTGACAAGGAGAGCACAGTATTTAGAAGCACAGGATGTGGACACATACAGCCCACTGTCCACCACTTGGACATGGAGTGACTGTACTCCTGCAGAGATGCCATCCTGCATGACCACACAGATGACAGATGATGACAGGCTGTAGAAAGGTTCTCAGTAGTAATATGTCTTATGACACATTAAGCTCATAATGAATTTAGAAGGGACTTGGAGCATTAATCCATGTTTATTCAGTAACACTCATAAAAATACAAGTTTTGTGGTACTATCTTAATTTTAAAATCTAAACATATTACAGATTTGAGATCATTGTTTTTTGAATTTAAAATATCTAATTTTAATGCAGTTTATAAAAGGTACCTAGAAATTAATAGAATACTTTGAGTTGAACATTTGCTTCACTAAAATGTGTAATAAGATATTGCCCATTTGATCATCATGTTTCATCCTCCTTTTTAGGCTACTTGAAATTTGAGGTGAACAGTTCTATCACTTGTGTCTCTTCATATCTTCACACAAATGAGGTGCTGACAATGTTTTGATTCTGGATCATGTTTTGAAGGATGGAAGATGGAGATGAGGTCTTTCACTGGAGCAAAGGGCAGGCCTACTTAGAGTTTGGGAGATGGAAATAAAATATCTCACTTGAGCAAAAATCAAGTGGGCTTGGTGCCCATTATAAATGATTCATATGTTCAAAGCTCAGGGATCCCGTCCCATGAAGCAACTCACTGCTTATTCAGGTGTCACTTGGTCTTCTTCAGCTCAGCTGTGGGATTTGAGGCATAGTGAACTGGCACAAGAAAATGCTGGTAACAGGTCTACTGCTGTCACTGTGAGTAATGAAATACATTGCCTGTGACCTGTCTGTCTCCAGACTTCCACCAGGTAACTGCCAGTCTAACTTGTTAACTTGCAGGAAACCCAAAATCTTCAACCTTTCAAAATGTCTAATAATAATCAAGAGGAAACCCATTGGGCACAGTGTGAAATATGAATTTTTTTTTTGCATTTGTACCTATACCAAAACAAATATACTTTATTTATTGAAAATATCAAAAGAGAGATTCCTTAGGTTGTCAAAAGTGTAATTACAGGGGAAAGAAATGTCCAAATCCACCCTATTAGGATCTCAGCTAGCCCAAGAATTAAATCCATATAAGACAAATAGGGAGAGCACAGAAAGTTGCTTAATACAAGTTTTAGATTGTAGAAGCACCTAATGAGAAGTGAAGATTGACATGAGGGATGAGAATGCATTAATTATTTGTCAAAAAAAAGCACATGTGCAACTGACAACTGGGCTAAGATAGTTAATTGTGTCACAAAGTGAAAGTTGGTTCAATAAAGTTTGTATGAAAAAAATCATTCTGGTTCAATTTCACATCCTTGTGATAATAATGTTGCTTTCTGATATAGAATGACATTTTCCATATGGGAATTTCATCTCCTGCTTTTAAGCACTAGAATGAAAGTCAGTGTGAAGTTTTTGCATCTGCTGGGATTTTTTTAAGTGTTTTTAATTTGAAGTAGTCAATATGCAAGAGCAGCATATTTTGGGGTAGGATATTCTTATATCACTCAATGTGCAGGCCCAAATTCTACAGACAGTTAAAGTAGACACTCAACTGTGCAAAACTATCTGAGTACTCAGAAAGCTGCCCAAGTCAAACATGGGCAAAGAGAAGAGCCCTGCAATCCCCTTCAGCACAGAAAGAAATCAGGGTGATTAAAGAAAGATTGCATTTCAGTGAGTGACTGAGGGAGATCTCTGCAAATCAACAGGAAGGCATGAGAATCAATGAAAAGTTTAGACGTGTAGAATGGCAAAAAAATAATTTGAGATACAATTCCACTGCAACTGTGATCCTCTCTCTCCAGCCATGGGGAGGAGCACATTGCTGGCAAAAAATAAATTGTAAAACCACATGACACCCTTAATCTGTAGACTGGTAGTCTTAGCTACCACAGAATTTCAGAGTCTTTTATGTGCAGATTAGGGAGCTTGCCAGGGTCAGTGTTACTGCTTTGCCCCAGAGAGGAAACTCACGTTGAGCCTTCATAGCCCAAGCTGCTTCTCAGCATCACCATCTTCAGAGCAGAACTACTGCAAGACTCTATCCAGGCCTAGGGGGTCAGTGAGCAACCCTAGCATTGAAAGTGCCACTGAAAGGGAGTTTGCATTTTCTTCACAGAGTGAGAGGACAGGTCCCTCTGCATGCTGCAGCTGCAATCACACAAGCCCAGCGCCACTGGCAGGTGACTGTGGATAGCTAACTACACTCACGTTCAGAAACACATCTACTTCAAACTAGTACTTCTCACTTCTGTACTAGGTGGAAACGGAAGCCAAAGGAGCTGCACAACTAAAAATAAGAGGGGGCAATGAAGCCTGTGATCTCCAAAGAAACACAGCAGTTCTCTAGAAAAGGACCGCAATGTAAAAGAGATTGAAATATCTGCAAAAGAATAAAATATTATGATCCTATGGAAAGTCAGTAAGCTGTAGGAGAATGTAAATAGGAAATTCAGGGAAATGGGAAAATTAAACCACAGTATGAATGATAAACTAACAAGAAACATATGATAATGAAAAATCCTATAGAAAATTAAAGTTGAAAATTTTAATTAATAGCGTGAAATGCAATCAAGAGGTAAACAACAGGGCAGACTAAGCTGAGTAACGCATTTTTGAAGAAAGTTCTTTCAAAATCCCTTCATCAGATTTTTAAAAATGAATTAAAAGTAATGAAAAAAACTAAGAGATTCATGGGACATTATTAGACACTTTTTTGCACTGTGGGAGTTTCAGAAGGGGATAAGGGCTGAAAAACCTGTTTAAAGAAATAAAAAATGAAGCCAGGCATGTTGGTGCACTCCTGTAATCCCAGCACTTGGGAGGCTGAGGCAGGAGGATCGTTGCAAGTTTGAGACCAGCCTGGGCTGCAAAGTGAGCTCAAGACCAGTTTGAACTACATAGTGAGACCCTGTTTCAAAAAAAACGGAAAAAAAATTTAAAAATGAAAATAACAAAAAATGAAAATTTTCACAAGGCTTTGAAGTAAAACTCAATATTGCTAAATAGCATCATTTGATCAGCACCTCCGTTACCATGAAAATTCTCCACGTATATTCTAATCATGCTGCTCAAGATCAAAGAAAAGAAAGATTTCTAAAAAAATCAAAAATAAAGTGTCAAGTTATGTGTAAAGGTTTCCACATTAGTCTAACATAATTCTGAACAGAAGGGTCACAGGCCAGAAGATAATGGGATGATACATTCAAAGTCCTGAAATAAATAAAATTTCAGCCAAGAATATTGCATCAGGAAAAGTTATTTTGGAGAAATGAAAGAGAAATAAAGTCTTTCCCAAAACATTAACGACTGAGAAAATTGATTATGACAAAAACCAGCCTTAAAATAAATATTTGAAGGAGTTCTACATTTGAAAGCAAAGTATAATAATTGCCAACATAGAAAGAAAATAATAAATGAAAGGATTAAACGTGCTGTTAAACAGGCGTACAAATGAAAAAGAGAACAGAATCAGACCATATTACCCCTCTACCATGTGCAACTCTGCCTTGGAGCCAGCCGAATATGGATTGAAACCTTCACAAACTGTGAGCTAAATAAACCTTTCCTTCCTTAATTTGGGATGTCAGGTATTTTGTCTCAACAGTGAGAGAAAAGTAACCAAGACAGGCCACAGGTAAAATAAATGATACTGTGACATATTTTAAATATTTAAATTGTAAAAAAATGAGATTATCTCTTGTATCTTCTCAAATTACAATGTTACAAAACCTAGAAATCAACAAGAGAAACAATGATGAATACATGTGTCCTGAAATTGAACAAAACAAAACAATTGATGGAGCACGGAAGAAGTCACCAAGGAAAGATAGAGTTTGTAACAATAATGAAAACACAATGCAACAAAAATCTTTGCAACATAGCAAAAATCAGTCTTACAAAGAAATCTGAGGAAAGTAAAATGTGAGAAAAATGCCAAAGAAACAATGCAATGATATATAACAATGATTTCAAAAGCAGAAACAAACCCATCCCAAAATTAACAGCTAAAGAAAATACATCAAGATCTTGAAGTCTTTCTCTTTTTTGTTTTTGAAGTTTCAGATTTTACATTTAGAGTTTGATGTATTTTTATATATGATAAGAAGTAAGGGCAAAGCTAAAATATTTTTCCTCTAACCTCTGGAATAAAACCGATATTTCCTTTATTATGTAATTCAGCATAGTACTGGAAGTCAAAACAAGGGCAATTAGACCAGGGAAAAAATTGAAAGCCTTCAATTTGGAAATCAAGAATGAAAGTTATATTTGTTTACAATGACATGTTTATATACAGAGAAACCAAAGATTTGTTACTATTGTTAAATGAATTCAGTTAAGTGGCAGAATGCAAAATTTAACATGAAAAACTAATAATACATTTATACCAATACCACAGTTGCTGAAAGGAAATAAATAAAACAATTCTATTCAAAATTGCTAATAACAGATACCCAAGAAACAAAGGAGTTCAATAGTGAAAATTATAAAAGATCGATTCAAATTATTCAAGAGGAAATCAAACAAATGGAAAGATATTCCATGTTCATGAAGTAAAATAACTTATATTGCTAAATGTTGAGACCAAACAAAGGAATCAACAGATTCAATGCAATCCCTGTTAAAATACCAATGAATATTACATTTCCTACATGAATGACACATCAATCCTAAAATTCATTTGGAACAAGAAATAAGCCATCCTAGCCAAAGCAATTCTGAGGAACAAAAAAAGTTGATTGCATCAAAATATAGTACTTGTCTTCAAAGCATACTGCAAACTGATAGTAAGCAAAACTAAATGATGCTGGCATAAATCAGTGGAACAGAACTGAGAACACAGAAATTAATTCACATACAAAACATACACTGGAAAAATTACAGTCTCTTTAATAAATTGTACTGGAAAATTACATATCCCCACACAGACAAATGAATTAAATTCCCAGCTCTTATCATATATACAAACAAATTCAAAATGCATCAAAATCTAAATGTGAGACGTGAAACTACTAAAACAAAAAAAAACAAAAAGAAACACTTCCATATATTGATATATACAGAGATATTTAGAAGACCCTAAAAGTAGTAAATGGAAAAATAAACACATTGGATTCTATCAATCTGAAAAACTCTGCAAAGGAAAGAATCACCAGAGTGAGATGATAATAAGTACAAGGCGGGAAATATTTATACACTGTCCATCTGGCAGGCAATTAATACCCAGACTACATAAGGAATTCAAAATACTCAACATCAAAAAATAAAGTGAAATGATTCTATTAAAACTGACAAAAGAGCTACAGAGTCATTTCCTTAAAGAAGACATACAAATGATCAACATATATATGAAAAAATACACACTATCCCTAATCCACAAGGAAGTAAAAGTCAAAAACACAATGATATTTTATCTTATCCCAGTTAGAACAGCTACTGTCCAATATAAAATGCTGGACAGGATGTATTTAAAGGGATATTTCTATATAATGCTTTCAGAGATGTAAATTTAGTATAGCCATTATACCTTAAAAAACTAAAAAAATAGTATCAGTGTAGACATACACAATGCAAATAAAATAAGTAAAAAAAAAAGCCATGCTGCTGTGTTTATTGCAAGATTATTCATAATAAGAAAGATGTGAAAAATAATGTATCTATCACAAATGAGTGTATATAAGAAATGGAATACATATATGCAATAGAATATTATTCAACCATGAAAAATCTAGCATCTTATCATCTGTGCCATTATAGGTATCACTGCAGGACATCTTGTAAAGTGAAATAAGACAGAAACAGAAGACAACTACAGCATTTTGTCACTCTATTTTGGAAGGTAAAAAAATGATTTCATGGTAAAAGTGGAATAGTGATCACTAGAGAGAAGGGTAATAAGAGGAAAGAAAGAAGATATGTAGAGTTCCAAAATATAAATAATTAGGTCTTGTCTTCTACAGACTAGTAGAGTAACCATAGTTTTTTAAATCTATAATATATTTCAAATTAAACAGAAAAGTATAGTTCCATATGATTAATTTTTGAGAAGAAAGATGTTAATTATTCTGATTTGATCATTTCTTATTGTATACATGTATCAAATTATCATGCTCTAATCCATAAATATATATCAATATTATATATCAATAACATATATTTTTAGAAAAGGCTTTGTCCTTAATGAAGGTTAGGTAAAGACTAATTTTAGGAAATACTTGCTTATGCTCACATATATCTCAGTTAACCATATGTCAAATTTGTCCTCAAATTGGATTTGCATACACTATTCTTTATTAAAAATTATTAGAGAAGAAAAATTTATAACAGGTACAGGTGCACATTCCCTATAATCAGTGTGATCATTATGTGTACCTAAAATGTGCCAATAAACTTAGTTAATTAAAAAAAATTATTAGAGAAGGGGTTATTGAAGTATTCCTAATATGGCTCCCCATCAGACCACTGTGTTGGACATACCTCAGCCTCCAAAATATTGGAGTAAATTTTCTAAAAAAAATGTAAGTGCATATATTTTTATTTTAATATCTAATCTTAGTAAAATCTTAACAATTTAAATGGTCTAAGATGGTAGACACGAGCCATATGTTAACTTGTTATATTCGGAATATATAAAATTTGTACTTTGTATTTCAAAGACAACCAAAATAAAATGTTCTACTGATACATCATGCAATGACTACGTGTTGAAATGATAATGTTTGGATACACTGGGTTAAATTAAATTCATAATTTATTTATAAACAAAATAATGTTCCCCCAATTAGATTCCTTTATTTTTTTAAACAGGTGGGCTGCAGTTTCTCATTACCATGTACCCCATCAGACAACTGTGTTGGACACACCTCAGCCTCGAAAATATTGGAGTGAATTTTCTAAAAAAGGTAACATTCCTATAGCAAGTAAATGCATGTTCATTTCGCAAATCATTTCTGAACATGACAACGATGATCAGACAAGATGTGAACACTGATAAAATGAGGTTATAGAAAAGAGAAATTTGTATTTAAAAGTCACGGTGTTCTACAATAAGTGAAATAGAAAAAGGTTAGGTAACACTAGTATGGATAATACTCCACTGCCTCTGAGTGTTCTCTGGGGTCAGCTACTCAGGCTCAGCTTATAAACCGGAGAGCATTCTCTATACTTGATTGAATAATTCAAGTTTCACTATGTATTTGGCCCTCTTGGTTACAAGTGAATTTTTCATTTGCATAATCGCATTCTGCCCACTAGAATATTCCCTGCGCAGTTGTACTTTTATAAAATATACTTGTTCACCATCTGTCCTCAATTTTGGTCAAGAGATACTTCATATTTTCCAATACTTTGCATAGTAATTATGCCACCCCAAAAGTCATTTCTGTTAATACACATCTTGCTTGTGTACTGTCAATAAGACACTTTAGACTTTTACTGGCCTCAGGATAGAAAATGGGATTTTCTTTGGAAGCTTTGCACCACAAAGTAAAAAATAAAGATTACATTTCTACATACCCATAAAATATAACTGAAACTTGAAACACATGTATGTACATATGTACAATTATTGTTATAGAGGAGCTTATGACATTAAGGACCTTGGATGTGTAAACATACACTTAACTGTTTATATTACATATATTTCAATGCTGGAATTCTTTTTCAAGTTAAAATGAGATTTAAAGTAACAATAATACTTATAGTATTTTAAATTTTTATTTAGTCATTCTCTGTGTGATAATACATTAAATATTGATATATTTAGAGATCACTCAAGAATATCAGTAGTTTATTCTTCTCTGCCTCCCCACTCCCCTGGCAATGTGAAAGGACAAATGAATATACATGGTAAATCAAACTCTTTATTCTTTTAAAAAAAATGTGTTTAAGTTGACTAAATGCTTTTTCTACAAAGCACTTCGATGTGAAAATTTTGTATAACCCTGGGAGACTTTGCCCTCTGGATAAGGGCTCAAATTTCTACTAAAATGAAGAAAAGCATATTTTTGTTTGTTCTTTTTGGATATATTCATAGGTATATACATATATTTCATTAAATTTAGCAGTTTTATCTATTTCTATACCATATTGAAAGCCACAGCTTCAATTGTTTCCTGTTTAGATGATTACTAGGGTAACTGACCCAAATACAAACTGATTTTAAGTTGAAAGATCAAGAGAAATGTTTGGATTTTTTTTGTTTCTGTTTTTGTTTTTCTTCTGGTACCAGGAATCAAACTCATGACCTTGTGCTTATCAGGCAGGTGCTGTGCCACTCGGCTAAATCCCCAGCCCAAGTGAATTGTTTAAATATTCCCTGACTCCTATCACAAACATTTTAAAATGTGTTAATGTTATTATTCATAATTGTTCATTTTTGTCAACTCTTAACTTCAATTATTTAACATGAAGATGATAGAGATCTTCAAATTTAGCAGAATTTAATACAAAAGTGTATCCAAATAATTAGTCAAATTTTGTCATAGTAGTGTCAGGGAAGCATATAGTTCAAAGGTCAAAGAAATGTATGATAGTGAAAATCTAGCTTTGGTTAACTACTTCATTTCTTCCAGATGATCAGACTTTACCCAAGTCCTTTACTATTTACTAGTTGAATGCAGCACATATTTACTAGTTGAGTACAGCACCTATTCCTGTTAAAGCATAAATTTAATTAATAATTGGCAACTCAGAGTTTTGTAAGAGTAAATATGTAGAGACAAGCACTATCTATGACACAAAAAGAGGTTCAGTAAAGCACAGTAGTTGTTAATAAAGCAGCAGTGTGAATTATAACTGAAGAAAGTTATTCAAATAGAACTAAACAGAGAAAAATCTCATTTTCTTGTTTTTTTCTTTTTATTTTATTATCACATTCCCTGAGGTTGTGTATGGGTCATTCTTACTTTGATAATTTTCTATTACTCTCTGCTTTCCTCAGGCTTCTATGGAGGGAGGAGGGAGCAAAGAAGATCTTGATCTAAAAGAAGTTATCAGGCAATTTATTGTATGGCCATTCTATTTTCAGCAGCAGTTTTCTTCTTTAATTAATATTTATGTGCAGTGTTTCATATTTCCCTTTAATTATACTTCAAAAAATCCCAAAACATGTATACAAACATATCAGTACAAAATTAATATAATTATACTTTCACTTTCTATTCTTTCTATTAAATGATAAATTTCATTTTAGAAACTTTAGAAACATAAGAAAAATTACAGTATGTAAAACTATAAGTGATTCATAATCACACTCTCCAAAATAAATCAATGCTAACATTTTGTACTATATAATATTTCTGGAGTTTCATATATTAACATTTTGTTCGATCTGTTTTCTATGTATGTTATCAATGTTTAACACAGGTATCATTTCTTAGAAGATATTATTTCTTTAGCAGGGTAAAATTTGCTAAAATAGCATAGTCATAGATTTTTTCTTGGTTTTAAAATGTAAAGAGATAAATCGCTTTCTGTGACAATAAGGTAAATTTAAGACAACAGAGGTATCAAAAGATAGAGACATTATGGAATTAAGTACACATCATAAATTTTTATGGGGAAAAAAACCTCAGAAGGGCTGAATCTTGATTTCTGTGTGTGTGTGTGTGTGTGTGTGTGTGTGTGTGTAACCGAGCTCATATTTGCTAGGCAAACGCTTTGTCTGAACTTGTCAGTTATTAGTTTTCCTTGTAGCATTACATTGTGGGAAGTGGAAAGAAGGAAGGTACTGGGGGGAGAGGAAAAGAGACAAAAAAGAAAAGGGGAAAGAGAGAGGATTGTAACAGCAGAGGAATAAAAACAATGTATTGAAATGCTGAACAAGGCACCAGATGTGGTTTCCTTTAAGGGCCTTGAGGTAGAATATACATTATTTGGTGAATTATCTGTATCTCTGTGTCTTCAGACTGTGGAGTTAGACCCAGTGCTGTTTTATCTCTGTGTACTGATTGCTTGGGAGACACTATACTCATTTAGAAGATCTCCATTCACTGAATTGCCTCCCAGCTTTAGTCAATCAGAGTAACTAAAGGACAACTTTATAGCAAAAAAGAAACATCAGGTAAGTGAAGGTGAACCTTTTAGAGCTTTCAATGATACAAACAGCCAGTTGCAGCATGCCTACGCTAGGTTCACCAGCACTGGTCTAGATGCTCCAGTCCCTTCCACGCCATATTGGGTAACCTGTCTAGCAACTGGCTGGATTCCAGATTAAAGGCAGGCTTGGGGCTGGGGATTTAGCTCAGCGGCAAAGCGCCTGCCTGGCAAGAGCAAGGTTGTGAGTTCGGTTCCCAGTACCGGAGAAAAACCAAAAAAAAAAAAAAAAAAAAAAAAACGCAGGCTTGGCTACCATTCTCATAGAGTCAAGGCTGCAGAAACAACACTTCCGGTCTTTTTCATGGGACAATGTCAGTGGTAGCTACTTGTTAGGATGTCTTACTGATATAGGGGAGAAAAATTCCCAACCTGAAAGGTATCTGGGAGGGGTTCGTGTTCTCTAAAATCTAAGAATGAATTTTAGGAACAATCGAGGTTAACAGCAAAATGTATTTATTCGGGAAAAGAAAGCTTCTCTCTGAGAGAGACGGAAGGGGGCCCGAGTGGGTTGCCCAAGGGACGTTTATAGAGCAAAACCACAAGATGAGGCAGGTCCAAGGTAGGGGAGAAATGGGAAATCACTAGGTGGACATGAGGTGGGACAAAACTATGGTCAGCTAATAAGAGTTGCTCAGGTAAAACTGATTATGGGATCAAATGGGGAAGCGAGTCATGTAGCATGAATACAGAACAGGGGCTTTTCCTGTAGGGGGTTGGATCACTGACTCTTCAAGGTGATCGCTATCTATTTAGAATATCAATCGCTGATGTCCATCCCTAGGGAGGTATGTGGAGGTGTTTGTTTAATCCCTAGGGAGGTATGTGGGGGTGTTTGTTTCTTGAAATCTGACTTGCAGCAAGTACCACCTCTCCATTCGCTAGAAGGTATCTTGTCTTCCATACTGGCTCCTTTGAGGGCCTGGCCCTGTCAGACTGCCTATAACATTACTTTACCCAACTTGGTTCTTAGGCTCTCCAATTCCTAAATAATCAGTTATCTGCATTGAATTTTCCATATTTTAAATGCTCCAAAGACTTGTTTTCTTCGCTGGAGTATAGTTTGGATTGAAATCTTAGTTTGCCGAGGCTGGGGATTTAGCTCAGCGGCAAAAGCGCCTGCTTGGCAAGCATAAGGTCGTGAGTTCGGTTCCGATCCCAGAGAAAAACCAAAAAAAAAAAAAAAAAAAACAGAAATCATAGTGTATATGCTATTTGTATGTAATATAAACATACTGTTTTCTCTGTGATCATTTTCTAATGATATAAATTTGTTTCTAGTATTAAATAAAGACATACACTATCTAAGGATTGAGAGCTCTGAACTACTGGTAAACATATAATATGCCTAACTATAGATCCTGATCACAAAGGAGTAGATTCATAAGGAAAAGTACTATAAACAGTGTCTTTTACATCATTGAGCGCTTTCCTCACTATATCGGTAATAACAGTACTATGTAACAACCATCATGAAAACGGCTGCACATCTAATATTTGTTTGTTTAAAAATTAAAAGCATACAGAGAGCCTGTCCTTTAAATTTGTTGTTCTTTTGTGGGGGGAATTAATATTATGGTTTCTAAATACAGACTCAGCATGTACATAAGCATTTTACCGGAAGGCACATTACTTCAAATTGTTTCTTCTTTTCCATTGATGGGTTTCAGAAACAAACGAATTAGGTAAAAGTGTACAAATGGTTTCTTATTAAAGAATGAAATATCACAGTGCTTCACTGGCAATATAGCACAGTGTATATGAAAACTTAAGAGGTGAGATTTTGAAGCATAGCTTACTTGCTGCAGCAACTGCAAATCTCAGGAGAACAATCTTGAGGCTAACAGTGGAGGAACAAAGAAGCTTAAGGTTTACATCTTGGTTTCAGTCCGTAAATCCCAGGATAATCTACATTGTCTTTTAACCACCCAGATAAACACGCTTTTGTTTACATAGATGCTATTTGATAGTATTCAAACACTATCAAATCGTAATGCTCTCGATAATATTGACAACATGACTTGCAGTTCTCTCCAAGGACTGTCTTTTATAAACAGACTTAAGAGTGCTCTGCATTTTAACCACAGATCACATCTCCTGTTTCCATAATTGTTATGTTTATGGCCTACTGCTTTGTTCCTTGGATGCTTTAACTGTATTTTAAAAATTATAATTCATTCTTAATGTTTTAAGAACACTCACATAGCTGCAAACATATATTTCTACTAGGTTTCAAAAATGGATATGATAATAAGATCAGAGCCTGTACTGTAATACGACTAACTAAAAAGCCCTGTGAGTTTGCCATCAAATGCGTCATGATACCAATCTTTTTAAGTTATACTTTGTTTGGATCCACTATTCAAGAAATAACCAGTTCAGTTTATATACATCCATTATAACATTATGATGATATTTGTGTATGGCTATTTCAGAAATTGGATATGTAGCAGATTTTATGTCAAGACTGAAACCAATCGCTTTTCATCAATAGTACAGCCTTAAGTTGGAACTAGGGCAAGAAGAACTTTGGAAATTATCACTTTCAGCTCCAGCGTTATGTGCATAAACATAGTGAGTGGCGAAGGGGACTTTGCTTTTGTGAAGATCCTGCCAGTTAGTGATAAAATAGGAAGTTCACCTTGGATTATGTACCGTGGGCTAATCTCATAATATATGTCCTTAAGAGCAGATGTTTCTACCATCTCCTGGCAGTAGGGAAATTTGGCCAAGAGATTCAAAGCATAAAATATTACATAGAACTGTTCGCATGAAAATGAAAGGGGACCGCATGCCAAGGAAATGACAAAGTCACCACTAAAATTACAATGCACTGAATTTGGCTGTTGAGGGTTTCAGGAAAAGATACCCGTGATCTTAGAAAAGGAATTTAAACACAGATGACCACGGCTTCCCTGTTCAGTAGGTCCATTCTTATCCAGTGCAGTCTTAAGTGCAGAGTCAGTCAGCCCAGGGTGAGTTTTGGTTCTACAGAGCTGTGAGGTAATAAATGGATGCTTTAAAGCTGTTCTGTGTGTGGCAGTTGGTTACAGGAGCGGTACATGACAAACACAGGGACTGATGTCATCTGCATTCGGCTATGTCAGTATCAGCATCGTTCATCTGTCTTACAGCTGGATTTTTCCATGCTTACTGTTCTTCAAGTGACTTGATTAAGTTGATGGTTTTTCTTCTTCGGTCAAGGAATAAATGAACACAGAAGCAGTGTGGTGTGGTGGAACAAGAAATGGAGGTCATCAAGCTTCTTCCAGACTGGCTGATGCCTTGTTCACTTGGTAAACTTATTCACATCAGGTAGGCTTTCTGGATCATGGCTTCATCTCCAATACACAATGAACAATTACTTTAAATTCCATGCCAGTGTTAAGGTGTTAGGAAATGACATGTTAACTGACTTTCTTGTATATACTAAATTATTTTTTACTACCTTTAAAGAACATGAAAAAAGTATAAGACATTGATTCAGTCCTTCAATAGCCTATTTATTTGAGGTAGCTTGCATAAACATACAAAAATGCTTCTGAATGATAAATTTTATCTTTTAGGTGAATTCTCAGGTCTGTGGTTCAGAATCCAAGCAGTATTTCTTTCCTAAGAAAATATATCACCTTGAAGAGCTTTTGGTTATTGAATTGAAAGTTTGGACCTAATCCAGTTCTAAACTGATGAATAGAAATATTATTCATTTTAGATCTATAAATGTTTATGAGCACTTAAGTGCTGAGCAACATGAGAACAATGAAGACAAATGAGACAAAACTCCTGATACTGATAAGATTGCAGTGCGGACGGGGTGGGGGGTGGCAGCACACATTCACATAATTAGTGCAGCACTAAGGATAAGGCTAATTTCAACAATAACACTAATTTTCTTTTATTGATTGCTTTGGCCTTTGAGTATCAAACTTTACTTATTTTATCATTATCCCTTATAATAATTCAATAACTTTAAGTGCTACCATTACTTTCTTTTAACTATAAGTCAAACTGTGGCACCAGCAATCTAAATAATTTGTTTGAAGTCATAATGCAAAAATGGTACGAACAGGATTGATACACAGAGACAGTTCCCAAATCCAGAACCATGCTAAAACAAACCACTGTTCCATAGCTGCCTGTATGGTTAATGAAGAAACTTAAGAATTCCAAATGTCTGTTTACTGTATCTATGTGGATATACAAAGATATGACAGACATTTTCAAAATATAAAATTTAATTTTGTGCTCAAACTTAGTCTTCTTGTAATTATTCCTACTTAAGTGGATGGCACTAACATCTCTTTAGTGGCAGACACCAGCAACCACTTAAAATCTTTAGTAAATTAATTTTTCCAGTCTTCCCACCAAACTCAATGCTAAGCCATTACCCCATGTGTATTGTTATCCTTCTACATATCTCTACTTTTTCCCATCATCTTGATCATTACTACCAGCATCCCATTGTGTACAGTACCGTGGAGACATCAAATTGCGGTCTAAGTTCTTAGGCAGCACTTTATGGTTGAAACCTTGTGGTGGCTTCCTAATCCAAATACATTTGAAAACTAAAATAAGTGAGATTAATTCAAGGCTTCAAGGGGTGCACTTGCTCCCTTAGGATTGGGTGTGGCTTGAATGTGTGTTCTCCAAAGTTTCATGTGCTGAAACCATGGTCCTCAGTACTGTTGAAGTACTAAAATGGGGGCATAGTGGAAGGTAATTCTTTTTTGAGGGGGGTTTAACCTTCTGAACTAGATAAGTGCTGTCTAATGGGATTGAATTAGCTCCTTGGAAAAATGGATTCTCCCCTCATCCCACCTCACCGTGTAATCTTCTTCTGTTCCGTGTGCTGCTTCTGCCTGCACTCCCACACCAGTGAAGTCACTCACCATGACAGTCACACTAGAATCAAGCACATGCTGGCATCATGATCTTTAATTCCTAGAACTGTAAGCTAAACAAACCTCTTTTCTGTATGAAGCAGTCTCAGGTATTTGTTGTACCAACACAAACAGTCAGAAACCCTCTTTATGTGTTTTTCAAAAACAAAATAGTGCTCTACCTTTTTATTACAATTTCTGCCTTGTCCTATTCTTTTTGACCCAAAATGGTCAAAGACCATCATTATTATATTTCATAGCACTCTTCTCTTGGTTTCTCCTAATTAGCTACACGCTTCCATCTTTTCTGCATTAGGACTTCCTTTTTTCCCCTTATGGCCCTTTCCTGTATTATACCTCTGAAAATGTCCTGTGCAGCTTCATTACAGAATGAGTATTCTTTTCACCCTGTGCTTTTCATCCAGACTCCCCTCGCTATTACAAATACTTGACATAGTCAGCATTTAAAGAGAAAAGGTTTATTCTGGCTCACAGTTTAGAAAATTCCAATTTGTGACTAACCGGCCTCCTTGCTTGGAAGGTGGTGAATGGGTGTAGCAGATCCAAAGCCCCTCACCTCATGGCCACAGAGCAAAAGAGAGAAGGGTTAGGAGAACCCACTATCTGCTTCGAGGGGCCTCCCAGTGATGTGCTGACCTCTCACAAGGACCCCTGACCAAAGGTGCAATAACCTTCCAACAGTGCTGTGCTGTGAACCATGTCTGAATATGAAGACCTTTGGGGGACACTTACTATCCAAACTGTAGAACACCTTTATTACTCTCCTCTGTAGAATAAGGCCAAGGTGGGGAATCTCAGTGCGGTAGAATTATGAGTGAAGTAGTGAAGCAGGTCTCATAGAAATGTTCTATTCTGGTGATTTATAATTGGAGCTACAAAACGGATCATTGAAGTGGAAACACTAAAAGAGAAACAATATTAGAAAGAGAGAAATGTTAAAGGATCACGTTTTGAAAACATCCTTTGATTATCCCTTGGCTTCTAATCAAGACCTTAAGCACTGAGAAGGTGAAGATTGTGTATAATCGATGAAGTTCTAACCTTGAGGAAGAAGGCACAACCAGAACCTCCTTGATTTACATCCCCTTTCTTCTCACTATAAAGGCGGGAGCACTGAACTCTTTGATTTCGATGTTCTCATTATGGCTAAAAGGTAACATAAAGCAGGTCGCTGCTAAGCATTCTATTTCTTTTATTTATTTCACTAGAGTGTGTTTGCAGTGCATAATATTTACATTCTCTGTGTGACATCGGTACACACACATAACGCATCTTAATTCCTTTTCCTTCCTTTTCCCTCTTTTCCCTCCCCCCTTGAGGAAGCCAAATTATAAAGAACAATCTTTCCCTTTCTTAAAACTCAATGAAAGGAAGAGTTGACACTTCAGTATAAGAATCAGAGGTTCTTGCCTAAGTGTTTTATGTTTTCACAGCCAAATGCTCTAACAATCTCTGTGAGGAGAATAAGATTCGATTACCATTTTATTCACTCACACAAAGTAAAGCTATTATGCATGGGGAAAAAATGGAAATGTGATATACATTTAATTTTAAAATGGCTATAATCCCAAATACATATCAGTACTCCCAGGTTGCTTGGAAATTACAAATTTTCATTACTAAACGTTGGTATTATTCCTGAAATAAAAGGATGCTAATAAAAATTCCATTGGAGAGCAGGCAATTTGCATTTGAACAAGACAACCACTCCACAAGGATAAAGTTTAGTTTTCTGAGAGCAAAGCAAGTGTAACAAACTTGCTTTACTACCTTTTATTGATTATTTTTGTACTCCTAGGAAATCAAGAGGAAAAATCTCAGATACTTTATTTCCTTCCATTTTGTAGGGACTGAATCATCATTTTCTTTTACAGCATCTGAAACTCCCAGTGCTATTGTTTACTTGTGGATCAAAATTCTTAGAGGTCAAATGTCCTTTTATTGAGTACCATCCTACTTGTGTTGGACCATGTAAACGCAGTTAATTTCTGCTTTGACAGCAGAGTTGAAAACTAAAGGGAATATCATGACAGGTAAACAAATATACATATTCAGTGGAATTTAAATTATCCTTCAATGCGGAGTCAATTGTGAAAACATCCCAAGAATAAAAAGAAAACATTACTTCTCGGGGGAGGGGCTGCTAGGTATTATACATATGAAAAAATTTACAGTTGAAGTTATGAAGGCCATGAAAACAACTGGTTATGAAGGTCATAGGAGAAAAACAAAGAAAATAAAAAGCAACAGTGAAATAAGTATAATAAAATGATATGCTGACATATTTTTATGCAAGACATAAGATATTTGCATCTAGTTTATGACTTTTGACATCATGAATAACATGTTTTACTTGTTTTCTAATATGTGAAAATGTGAATAAATTAGTGCATAAGGGAAAATAGTTATGAAATCAGTAATAATACACTCTGCAGAAATAATTTATAAAAGCTAATATGACATCATGGTTTTTACATTGTTTTGTTTACTTTTCTTTCTTTTCTTGTGTTAGATTGATTACTGAAAAAATAATTTTGACTTTGTAAAAAGATTTAGAATCCAGATGGAAGGCAGTATTGTTTTTTCCACTCTGCAAGTATCATTTTTTGGTCCAAATGATCATGACACTCCTATAACTCAAAGATATTGTTGTTTTTTTAATTGAATGTAACATTTTTATTGTCACATGCTGATTTTTCTGGATAATGATAATAAAGACACCACAAAATGTATTTGGCAAGGGAAAATGGTTTCTAAACTATTTTGTTAATTAAATAAATATTTAACCAAGTTATTATATGCAATTATGTTTTTGTGATACAGCTTATCAAAAGTTATCTATTAATGATTGCCAGTGACTGTGTTTATATGTTGCTTAATTCAAAAAATAGTGTCCAGACTTTATAATATGTCCATACTTCATTTGAGGAAAATGAATTTGCAAATCAGAGATGAAGAGTGGCTAGCCTCAAATTTCTGACAGGAAATTCTCAATGGATCTCATGCATTTCTGCACATCTTGGGAAGAGTTACTGATAGATTTTGTTTGAGACTTATTTCAAGTTTGTCTGTCTAGCAAACAGACTTGGAAGATACAGATATCTCCCCACCCTTGAAAAATGTTTTGAAAATATCTGTAGGGGACAATGAATCATGGCATATTATTTTAGATATAATAGTTTTAGTAAAAGCCTAAATGATGCCTTGGGAAGCCTCCCAGGACAGTGTAAGAGCTCATCTCTTAGTCAAACTCTGCCCGGGAATGTCTCCCCGAGAAAAGGAGAAAAGGGGTCCCCAGACCTAGGTAAACCTCGGTGACCCTGACTGGGTAGTTCCATCTCCTGGCCCTAGGTAAACATTGTAACCCTAAAGGAATGCATAGGCTGTTAAAAAAAAAAAAAAAAAGAACAAACAGAACATAATGGGAGAAACATCTATCATGGTTAAACATGTGACCTGCAACTGACCTGGGGTCCCACAGGATAAGAGAAAGACCATATGGTCACCAGGGTCAGTGAACGTAACATCCCAATCTGTTACCATGGAAACCAAAAATGTATATAAGGTAGGAACAAAGGCAGCCCCACTCTGCCCACTTCCCTGATTTGCAAATCAGAGATGAAGAGTGGCTAGCCTCAAATTAGTAACTCTGTTTTGTGTTCAGTAGAGTCAGTTTCTTGTGGAATACAGGCCAATTTATGCCAGGGGAATTTTTGCTGTTACACATCTTTTTTACATATGACTTCCAATTTCCTAAAAACAGAGCTCCTCTATCACGGTACAAAGCCACTGTGCACAGGACACATGTAGGCTGCTTCACCTCACTTGTTGGGCTGGGTGGGCAAAAGGAATTGACTGGACAGGAAGTTCATGCTGCTTGGTATGCGGAGACCCACAAACACTTCTATAACTGACACAATTGTCTCATTTTCATCAGCATCCATGACATTGTTGCAAGTTCACTTGATAACTGGCAAGGAAGTTAAAAAGTACAATTTCAGGCAGAAATAGACAACATTATTTGTTACCTGAGGAATGTCTTATTGTTGTAAATAAAATAGGCATTGCATAAGAAATCATATAAATATTTTTAGGAGCATATTTTGGGTTGGATTTAAAACATTCACCAGAGTTGTCTTGTGCGTGATAGGTGATCAGACCATAGGGCTGCTGTACTCATAAGTAGATTCACCACTGATGCATTCAGTAACCCAATATGTTGTTTGGAACTCGGCCGGGTTGGAGTGGGTCACTGGGTGTCTGATCTGGACAGGTGGATTCTTCTCCCTAGCTCCTCCCTTTGCTCACTGCTTCCTGACTGCCGTGGTTGAACAGCTGTCCTCCACCTGCCCACTTCCACCAGGCCCTTTTACCATGGAGCCAGCTAAACATGGCTTGAAAACATGTGCCGAAATAAAGTCCAATTTTAAGTTGTCAGTATTGAGTATTGTGTTCCGCAAAAGAAATTGACTAAGTATATGTATTTTTATATGCTTTCTATATGAAGATTTAACTCTTGTATTGGGGAGGTTTCTCAGGTCATTGGTATATAGATAAATTCATTTTTAGAAAAAGAAACTAAATCTAGCACTGAGATTAAGAAACAGAATAGTACCAACCTTCTGAAAACACCTTACGCCCATTTCATTTATAAGTTCCCCTCACAGATAACAACTATATGAAACTGAAATAGTATGGATTACGTCTTTTTCCTACATTGCATATATGTAGAATTATTCAATAGATATGCTGGCTCTGACCTCATTTCTTAAGGTTATTTTTAAGACTAATGTTATTGTATAGGCAATAATTGTCCATTTTCTTTGATAGTGTTGTATCATGTAAATATAGTACTACTTTTTAATCTGTACACTATATTGTTCACAGGCATTTCCATACTATGCAGATTAAAGCTACTCTACAAAGCCCACTATAAATATTCTGATATGCTTTCTTTGGAAAATACTTAGAGGCATTTTGGAGTGGCTGCCTGTGAGTAGAATTTCAGGTCATAAACACTTATTTCTTTGGCTTTTGTAGAGACCAGCAAAACCACTTTACTAATTTGTACTCATAACAACAAAACATGAAAGATCAAAATGGTCCTTATCATTGTCCTCTTAGCATGTTCTATTATTCCAATATTAATCATATTGATAGATGAGTAACCACATTACACTGTGATTTTGATTTGCATTTTCTTGCTAGGTAAGGAAATTAAGCAGGAAGATCATCAGTTTTATAAATATATACAAAAATGAGTCCAACACAATAAATTCTATATATAACTGAAAGAAGGCCTCCAAAACCCCCAGGCCAAGAAATATCCACTATCAACAATGTTACAAGGTTTTACTCCTTCTTCAAGTCTTCCATTCAATAAGAAAATAATGCGATCTTTTGTTCCAGCTGTGATCCATGCTAAGCACTGTGATCAATGGTTGTAATAGTCAGAAATTTGACTGTAGACCAGGTGGCTTATACAGTTTCAAGGGCCAGGGAGTCTCAAGGTCTAAAGGGTGTGTAGGCAAGCTAGGAGAGTAATGGTGTACTTCCAAGATGAGTTGCAGACCAAAGAGTTTAGAATGCTGATTGTGTAAGTGCAGTTTGAAACCTATGTGACTCAAAACCTAAGGGTCCACTTTTCAGTTGGATCTTGAAACAAGGAGAAAGAAAAACTGTTGTTCTTCTCAAGCAGTCAGGCAGGAAATAACCTTCTCATGCATGATAGATTATCTTCTATATTTCATTGTGATCTTCATTAGATGAAAGATGGCCATTTACATTAGGTAGCAAACATATTTTCAAGTCTACAGATTTCAAAACCACCCTCACATATCCACACAGAAGAAGGTTTGACCAAACATCTGGACATTTGGTAGGCCAGGCAAGTTGCCATATAAATAACCATAATTCCTCCACATTTTTTCTTTGTACATACATTACTCCCAATTAATTAATATTAGCTTCAAATAAGAACACCACTTTAGCCTCCGCTACCACCTTGCTTTTCTTTCATCTATGGAAACAGAGTAACAGAGTGGTACACATATGTATATATACAGTTCTTAGCCCAGAATCAGAATCTTAAAATATTTTCCCCCATTTTCAGACATATATGTAAATACACACCCCAGTCTTATGGGGGTCTGTAAGGTTTTTACCAAGAACTCATCTCATATCTCCCAATGTTAAATCATCTCATTTCCCTTCTTCTCTAAACAGTCAGCCTAATCATTTATTTTACTTTCTTTCTCCATAGTACTCAGCAGCCCTGGTGTTTCCTTGTACACATTTCTTTGGTTACAGTCTATTTCAGTAGGATGCAAGCTCCCTGAGTACTTACTCTGAATGGCGGTATGGGTGTTTTGATGACATTAATATTTACATGAAAGATTCACTTAGTAGATTATCTTCTCTTGTATGGGTAGCTATTATTCTGTAAGGTAAATCCTGAACAGATCAAGAAGGCTGAGAAAGAAATATATTTTTTTCCCTTTGGTTTGAAGTAGCTTATTGAATTATTGTTGCTCCCTTCAGACTCTAACTGAAGCACTGGTTTCTGTGAGTCTCAGTCTTAACATCTTTGGGTAGAGGTCCACAAGTCAAATCACGGGCTCTTCTAGTTCTGGAGTTTAACAAAGAAATGCTGGAGACCTTGGAAGTTCAAGATACATATATACCTACATAGACTTTTGTATCTTTTGCAAGGTGTATAGGATGAAACCCTAGCTCACAAACAATGGTTTTAGGACATGAGGCCCTTGTAGGTTTTTCAATAATAAGGGCAGAGCCTTCATGAGTGGGATTGTTGATTTTCTAGAGACACAGCAAGGTCAGCTATGTCAGGACACAACTGTTTAAGAACACAAGGAAGAGGAACCACAACATACTCCAAATAATGCAGTGCCTTTGCCTTCAACTTCCCAGCCCTGCAACTGTGAGAAATTAGTCTATATTGTTACAGGCTACCTGCCCACAAGTGGTTCCCTACAGCAGGCCAAAAATATATGATAGCCTATGTTATTACATACTCTATTGGTTCTTTACAACTGCCTGGGTATGGTTTAATGTTTTGTGGCCTAGAAAGACACAGCAGGCACATGAAAGACATAACTTCTATTTGAGCTATCTCAGGACAGAGATGCTTATTACACACACAACTGATACTTAGCAGATATTTCATTACTGTGTTTACAACTCTGAATAAATGCTTTGCTCTATGATAAGTGATTTCCATGCAACATCTAAGATAGTCTTTATTGCCACCAGATGAAAGATCTTATCATCTTCTTAAGAAAAATAATATGCACATTTTAATATCTTCTAAATCTAGGCAAGGTCATCCACATAAAGAATACCAGTTAGACTTTAAATTCAGATTCTTTTTGCATTAAAATGTAGCCATTAAGCAATAAACTAAATTACTTACTTATCTTAATTTCTTCAAGATTTTAAAAGTTCTAGAAAAGTTTTTTCTGCTTATCAATACTACTTTGGTTCTACATATGCCTGTATATCTCACTTCCTATTTATTTCCACCTTAACACTTTTATTTACAGATTCCACATTTTATTAAGTACCCCTGGAGAGAAAAATGAGACCATTTAAGTTTGTGTTGTTTTCTAGAATGTATTCTTTAAAAATACAGTTTGTATCTTATTTTTAGTGCTGGGGATATAGTTCAGCAGCACAAGAGCTTGCCTGGCAAGCACAATGTCCCAAGTTTGATTGTCAGTACCAAAAAAAAAAAAAAAAAAGAAGAAGAAGAAGAAAAAATCAATAAATATTTTTAGTGTTTTTTAAAAACTTTATTCAGTTTATATATTTACTGATTTCTTTACTTGACTTAATGCATGGGTCCTATGCTCAATTGGTCTTTTTGTTTTGTTTTGAAATCTGTACCATTTTTATTGTTTTCTATGCTACTTTATGTATTTTGTTCTTATTACTTTAAAGATAAAAGAACAAAAACATATTAACAAACGCACACATTTACAAAATAACACAGAAACAATACAAGCAATACAGAATTTCAGACAAGGTGATAGGAAATTCACAATGATTGGTGTATTACACATTGACAGTTTCAAATTGTTACTCACATAAACAAATATGGCATGTAAGTTTAATCAAACAATTAGATGTTAACTGTTCCTTTCAATAAAATAATAGAAATGTGTCCCTAGATGTTAACTTCCATACGTGTAGTTCTCTTTGATCCAGCTCTTTGAGTGCAAGGAGCAATATTTTCACTTCTCATCCCTACTGCTGTAGTCCCAAATAAAATTTTCTTCAGAAAATATGCCTGAGATATTTATACAGCTCTTCCACTAGAAGAATTAGTAACACGTGGACTGTAATAGCACTGGTTTTGATTTTGTTATTGTATTCTTCATTATAAATGTTTTAAAGAAATAAAAATAATGAGAAAAGGAAAGCAAAAAGAAAGTGTATTAAAAAGTTACTTACTGTGATATAGTTATATAGGTTATCCTTTCATAGGAAATTGATTATTTTATTTTTCTCAAAGTGTCTATATTTGGAAGACTTGAGGTTTTAAATAGTTAGGATACATTTAACTTACTATAGCTTGGATTATATTTTTAAATAGCTCATACACTTCTTTGCTGGTTTCACTTATTTCCTGCCAACCCAGATTAATCTTTAATTTTAATCTACTTAATTTTGAAAAATTATATATAGACATATATTTGTACATATTTACTGAATACATTACAATAATCAATACATATATGCAATATGTAATAATAAAATAAGGATAATTAGAATTTTTATTTCCTCAAATATTCATTATGTCTATGTACTGGGAACTTTATTTCATTTCTACTACCAACTTCTGCCAGGAAACACTTGGCTCCATTTCTGTGCTGGACTTGGGCCTGCTACAAGTTCCTGTTGAGGAGATGAATTTCAAGCGTACTATCCTTAGTCTTTCCCTGCATAGCCTACATGCCCCGACTCCATTAGTGGGTTTATAGTTTAATTCTGTTTATGTTTTCATTACTTTCTATCAAGGCAAAACTTTCTCTGGAAGGAAGAATGTTTTACTGACTTTAGAATTATTCATTTAGGTACTTTATTTTAAATTTCTGCTGGATATGGATGATACTACTTGAAATCTGGGATGAAACATAGGATCCGTCCTTATTTTCTGCTTTCACTAAATTAAAAAAATAGGCAGCCATAACAATAACAACAAAAACAATGAAAAACAATCTATTTTTTATGTTATTCACTTGTTATCAAAGAGATTCTTTAAACTTTTTTACTATTACTAACTTTCTTAGTATTTATAATTGTTATGTAAAATATAACAGTAGTTTTAATAAAGCTCATGTAAGAGTAAAGTATAGAAGTTACCATACAAAACTCTAGATCAATGTATCAACATTAACATAATGGACTTCATTACCAGAGACTCAAGCACTTATGGATCCAAACTCTATTGTCCAGGCTGAGAAGACTGGATCACATTAGATGTCACCTGGAGCCATTTGCTTCCCAAGCAACCCTCCTTTCCCACATAGACTGATGGGCTCTATTCTATCCCTCAATTTTTACTGAAAGCTCTTGTGAGTTACTGACAAGAAGTCATAGGGCACATCAGGTTTCTTTGATTTGAGATGAAAAGAATGGCAGAATTAATTTATGTATCATGAAAAGCCATTCCTAGAAATGTTGCAAATGGTATTGAGGTCATCAGTTTATCTTGCATCTAAGACAGCTTGTATTTATTAAATTAAAGACAAAGTTTTAGCAAATAACAAGAAAAGTATGTTTTACAACACCAATTTTACTTTTTTAGCTCATGAGAGTTTGTTATACAGATATTTGATGCAATTCTAGAATGTGTCCTGCTGAGTCTCCACCCTCCTTGTGCCTGGTGCAGACAAGAGATCCTCACCCAGAAGGCCCACGAACTGCTAACAGTGGGGTTCATGTTTGGACCCTCCCTGGGTGTGCCTGTATCCCCTGAGATATTAGAGCAAGCGATCCACAAACTGCTGGCACCACGGTTCGCTTCTTTGCTTTACATGCACCCTGACCTCCTGGAGGTCACAGACACAGGCAGAATGTGACCACACCAGTGCAGCCTGTGTCTGGCTCCTGTGCATGCCCTGAGCTGTCTGGAGATGCAGAATCAGGTGGTCTATGACCCGCTGACATCACAGTTCACAGCTGAAGGCCCGAAGGTACCAGGTATTTCCCATCTACTTCCTGGGGGCAGAGCAGGTGACCCACGATCCCACCGCCATTACAGTCTGAGTCTCTCTCCTCCATGCACCCAGTGTAGACAGGAGATCCTCACTCAGAAGGCCCATGAACTAGTAATATTAGGGTTCATGTTTGGGACCTCCCTGCATGGCCTGAGGTACCATAGAAGGCGGTCCATGAACTGCTGGCACTGCAGTCCACATCTAGGCCTTACTTGTCCCCTGAGCCCCTCGAGGTCACAGACACAGGTGATCCATGGTCACTGCCAATGCATCCGCATCTGGCTACAGTGCAAGCACTGAGCTGCCTGGAGACACAGAATCAGGTGATCCACAAACTGTTGACCTTGGCATTTGTGTCTGGGTTGTGCCTATGCCCTGAACTACCTGGGGACACAGGATCACTGGTCTGTTATCACACCACCAGTGCAGCTCACTCCTGCTTCATACTCATGACCTTGACCTGCCAGGGGACACTGGATCAGGGGACACTGGATCAGGCAATCTGCCATCAGCTGACATCACAGTTCCCATCTGAGACCTGGGAGAACTAGGTACATTTCACCATCTGCCAGAAAACCCTGGACTAAGCAGTGCATCTCAGTGGACACTGAGAGGCAAGCCTGACCACCAGGAAAACTAAGGACACTAGCAACCTTTGGTGAGCTGCCAGGGAAGAGGGAGACTGAGCATTCTTCCTCTGGTATCAAACATGACAGATGAAGGACTAAAGTGCAATCTCTGAACTCCACCCCAGGCAGAACAAGTCCAGGAGACATTGACATAGGAGAACTTGGCAAGCACACACCTGAAATTGCTGAAATGATTGCAATGGAAGTAGAGAAACAACTCCATCAGGCCATAGAAGAGATCAGATCACAAATAATCTCTCAGGCAAAAAATGAAATGACAACAATAATGAATGAATTGCTCAGCACAGCTAAAGAAGAAATATATATATAAAAAAAAATGAACACAAGCAACAGATGGAAATGTTAAATGAACAATATAGGAATGAACTAGAACACATGAAACAGATTCAAAGAGACATCCAGGAAATCAAAGCTTCCATTGAAGCTGGCAAAGCTGCTTGAATGAAGCCAAAGATAAAATTTATGATTTTAGAGACAGCATGGCAGTTAGCAACCATGAAAGAAAGGATCTCTTAAAATCAATAAGTAACTAGGAAAAATCAATTCAACAGCTGCAAGATGAGGCAAGGAGGAATAATGTATGACTAATAGGAGTCAATGAAACAGCAGGAGGCGACACAAATGACATAAAAAGAATATTTGCAGAAATAATAGCAGAAAACTTCCCAAGCATGAAAAAAGAATCACTAGTCATAACCAAAATAAAACTACATCCAGACATGTAATAATCAATATTCCAGATCTCCAGCAAAAGAAGAGAATATTAAAAGCTGCTAGAGAAAAGAAACAGATCACCTATAAAGGAAAGCCCATCAGAATCACAGAAGACTTCTCAACACAAACCATCCAATTGAGAAAAGCTTGGAGTGAAGTATTACAGGTCTTGACACAAAACAGATTCCAACCAACACTGATGTATCCTGCCAAACTATCCTTCAAATTCAACAGAGAAATAAAATATTTCCATGACAAAGAATGACTGAAGAATGTCATGAGTGCCAAATCATCCTTGCAAAGAGTACTAAAAGATATTCGAGATAGAGAAAAACATCATCACAATTTCAAGAACAACAATAGAAAGGAACCCTCAAGCAGAGCAAGCAAAAAAAACAGGTAGAAAAAGTAGGAAACCAACAGCAAGTAAATAAGGTGACAATGATAAGTCAACACATATTTGTTATAACCATCAATGTAAATGGTCTCGATTCACCAGACTGGCCAAAAGAAACAGACTGGCAGAGTATATTAAGAAACAAAATCCATCCAATGATATGCTGTATACAGGAAACACATTTTACTCAAAAGGAAACCTATAGACTGAAAGTCAAAGGATGGAAAACAATTCTCCATGCAACAGAAACTGAGAAAAAAGCAGGTGTAGCTATTTGCAGACAATGTAAACTTCAAACCAAAAAAAATCAAAAGAGATAAAGAAGGTCACTACATACTTGCTAGGGAAAAACTGTAAGAGGAAGAGATAATAATCATAAACATGTATGCACCAAATATCAGAGCACCAAACTATATAAGACAAATTTTAACAGACATGAAAAACCACATAATTAATAACACCATTGTAATAGGGGAACTCAACACCCATTTGACACAAAGAGATAGGTAAACTAGACAAACAATTAGCAAAGAAATAACAGACCTGAACCAAATCTGTGAACAAATGGACTTAGTAGATGTATATAGAGTGTTCCACCCCACCACATCAGAATACACATTTTTCTCAGGAGCACATGGGACTTTTTCTAAAATAGACCACATTTTTCCCATAGAGCATACCTAAGTAAATGCAAAAGAACTGAAATTATCCCATGCATATTATTTGACCAAAGTGCAATGAAATTGGAAATTAAAGACAAAAGGAACACCAAAAACTCCATAAACAACTGGAAATTAAACAACATCCTCCTAAACAATCAATAGGTCACAGAAGGAATTAAAGAAGAAGTTAAAAATACCTACAAACAAATGAAAATGTAAATACAACTTACCGGAATCTGTGGGATGCAATAAAAGCAGTCCTCAGAAAATTTATGGTGCTGAACTCACACATAAGGAAAAAAGAAAGAGAAAAAATAAATAGTCTAATGCTGCACCTCAAACTTTTAGAAAAAGAAGAACAAGTTAAGCCAAAAGACCAAAGAGGGAGGAGATTATAAAGATATGGGCTGAAATTAATGCAATTGAGATGAAGAAAACCCTACAAAAAATAAATGAATCAAAGAGATGGTTCTTGGAAATAGTAAAAAAATTGAAAAACTCCTAGCACACCTTATCTAAAAAAGAAAGGAAAAAACTCACATTCATGAAATAAGGAATGAAAAGGAGGAAATCAGTACAGATCCTACAGAAATTCAAAGGATCATTAATTGAATTTCAAAGTAGGGAACCCTATTTTGAAAATGTTTACTTCGATAGGATAGAAAACTCAGAAGAAGCAGACACATTCCTATATATAT
>NW_004955426.1:9976986-10052154 GCF_000276665.1 Chinchilla lanigera
TGGATTCACAGCAGAATTTTACAAGAAATCCAGGTAAGATGTAATACAAACACCCCTCAAACTCTTCAGTGAAGTTGAAAAGGAAGAAACTCTCCCTAAATCATTTCTGGAAGCAAGTATTGTACTGATACCAAAGCCAGAGAAAGACCCAACCAAGAAAGAGAACTACAGACCAATCTCCATAAAGAATATAGGTGCAAAGATACTCAATAAAGTATTAGCAAAGAGAATGCAACAAATCATCAAGAAAATCACACACCACATACAAGTTTGATTCATTCCAGGAATGCAGGGATGGTTCAATATTTCTTAAATCAATAAATGCTATACACCATATCAATAGAGCCAAAGATAAAAACCACATGATCACCTTAGTAGATGCAGAAAAAGCTTTTGACAAAGTCCAACATGTGTTCATGATAAAAACCCTGAGGAAAATAGGAATAGATGGTCTTTACCTCAACCTGATCAAAGCTATCTATGACAAATAAACAGCCAACATGATACTAAATGGACAAAAATGGAAAGTTTTTACTTTAAAATAAGGAACAAGACAGGGATGTCCACTGTCACCACTCCTATTCAGCATAGCTCTGGAAGCATTAGCCAGAGCAATTAGACAAGAAAGAGAAATAAAAGGAATAAGGATAGGAAAGGAGGAAGCAAAATTATCACTATTTGCAGATAACATGATACTTAACATGGAAGACCCCAAAAACTCCACAAGAAGACTCCTTGTATTAATCAACAAATTCAGCACAATAGCTGGATACAAAGTCAATACCCAAAAATCAATAGCACTCCTATACACAAACAATAAACAGACTGAGAGAGAAATTAAGGAAACCATACCTTTCACAACAGTATCCAAGAAATTGAAATATTTAGGAATCAATCTAACAAAAGAAGTAAAAGATCTACTCAGTGAAAACTACAGTACTGTGAAAAAAGAGATCAAAGAGGATTTCAATAAACTGAAAAACATTCCTTGCTCACGGATAGGAAGAAACAACAATGAGAAAATGGCCATACTACCAACATTGTTGTACAGATTCAAATCAACTTCCATCAAAATACAACTAGCATACCTCACAGATCTAGAGAAAACATTCCTTAAATTCATCTGGAGGCAGAAGAGACCCAGAATAGCAAAAGCAATACTGGGCAACAAAGATAAGTCAGGTGGAATCACAATCCCTGACAAGAAATTATACTACAAAGCTCTGGTGATAAAATCAACCAGCTACTGGCTAAAAAAAACATACCAGAGGCTCAGTGGAATAGACTGGAAGAAACAGGCATGACCACAAACACAGTCAGCCACCTAATCTTTGACAAAGGTGCCAAACAAACTCACTGGAAGAAAGATAGCCTCTTTAATAAATGGTGCTGGAAAAATTGGCTTGCCACTTGCCAAAGACTGAAAATAGACCGAAGTCTATCACCATGCACCAAACTCAAGACAAAATGGATCACAGATCTCAATATTAAAACAAAATACTAAATCAATTGGAAGAGAAAGTAGGTAAAAATCTTGAAGACATAGGGGTATGCAGAGAGTTCATGAACAAAATCCAAACCACACAAGAAATACTTCAAAGAATCAACAACTGGGATCTCATCCTACTGAAAAATTTCTGTGCATCTAAAGAAATCACCAGCAGAGCAAAAAGAAAACCCACAAATTGGGAAAAGATTTTAGCTGACTGTCTCTTGGACAAAGGTCTATCTAGAACATATAAAGAATTTTAAAACTTCAGCCCCTCACAAATTCAAAGACCAAATCCAAAAATGGGCATCTGAGATGAATATGCACTTCTCAGATAAAGAAATACAAATGGCAAATAAATACATGAGAAAATGTTCAACATCATTAGTCATTTGAGAAATGCAAATTAAAACAATATTAAGATTTCATCTCACCATAGAAAGAATGGCTATCTTTAAGAAATCAACTAATAACAAATGCTGGTGCAGCTTTGGAGAAATAGTAACTCTTCTCCACTGCTGGTGGGAATGCAGACTGGTGAAACCACTTGGAAATCAGTTTGGAGATTCCTCAGCAAACTAGATTTAGAGGTCCCATTCAACCCAGCTATTCCCCTTTTGGATATTTTCCCAGAAGATCTGAAAACATGGTATCACAGTGATATATGTGCACCCATGTTTATAGCAGCACACTTTGTAATTGCTAAATTGAGCAAGCAACCCAAATGTCCATCCCCTGAGAACTGGATAAAAAAATTCTGGTACTTTTATATTATGGAATATTACTCAGCTATAAAGAAAGATATACTCAAGGCTTTTACAGGTAAATGGTCACAACTAGAGACCATACTCATAAGGGAAATAAAACAGACCTCCATGTGTAAGCAACATATTTTCTCACTAGTGTAAGAACATGAAAGAGTGAATAAAAATTAGGAGGTATGACAGACATTGTGAAATGAAAGGAAAATGCTCAGAAGTAAAAAGCAAGTGGGTTGTGGGAAAAGAGAAGGGAAAGAAGGAGAAATTATGTATGTATGTATATAAGGATAGCTAACATAGCTGTACTACTGATTTCTATGAATTTACTGTAAAGAACAGTTGACGATTACTTGTTTGATCAGTCTTGCATGTCTCTATTTGTTTTCCTGATAAACCACTTTGAAGATATCAATATGTAATACAGCAATCATTGATAATTTCCTACTGCTTTGTCTGTAACTCTCTATTGTTTGTATTGTTCTTATGCTATTTTTGAAATGGATGTCTGTTTGTTAATATGTTTTTGTTCTTTTATTTTTAAAATAAATTAAAAAAATAGAATGTGTCCTGTTCATGATGTGACATTTAATCTATCAGTGAATATGGCTGCATTTTCTCTCATTTCTTCATTGTCACCTATACTCTGCTGTAGGCAGCTGAATTAAATAGAAATATTATAGGCAGTCTGACTGGGCCAACTCTCAAAGGAACCAGTGAGGAAGACAAGATATCTTGCACGTTTGAGAGAGACAAACACCTTCTGCTCTGGGCCAGACCTCAAGTCAAAAGAGAAAACAAATTGGCCCACATACCTCCCTAAGGATAAACAGCAGGGATTGATATTCTAAATAGGTCTCTAGCATCTTGAGAAAGCCAGTAAGAGTCACTAATTCAACCCCCTACAGGAAAAGCCCCTGTTCTGTATTCGGGCTGTTTTACTACTTACTTCCCCATTTGATATTGATTTAATCAATTTTACCTCAGCAATTATGATTGCAATTTTATTGATTGACCATAATTTTGTTCCACCTCAGGCCCACCTTGCAAGTTCCCATGTTTCCCACCTTGGACCCAACTCATATCATAGATTTGCTCTACAAAATTCCCTAGAAAAGGTAAGTTCCTTGGCAAACCACTAAGATTCCCTTCTGTCTCTCCCAGAAGGAAGCTTTCTTTCCCTCAATAAATACATTCTGCTCTTAACCTCCATTGTTCCTAAGATTCATTCTTTGATTTTAGAAAGCACAGCTATTTGGCAGATTGAGAGTTTCTTTCCCCTATGTCACCTCCACTCCAGCAAGTTGTAGATGGGAAAATACCTTCAGAAATTCCAAATTGCAAATTGTCACAATCCAAAGGAAATGCCTATTAGCCTTTGTTATCTCCATTGGCAAATAAAAAGGCTGTGAAATATATTGTCTCATGTTTTGCATACTTTGATTCATTTCAGTGTTTAAATCATGCCATGGGTAAAAAAAATTTACCAAATAAAAAAGCCAGAAGACAAAATGTGTTAAAAGAGATATTTCTCTCTAATTTTAAAGATATGAGAAAATTCCATAAAAGGGGTGCAGTGGCATGTATCTCTTTATCTCTATCTCTCTTTATCTCTCTTTTTCTATCTCTGTGCCTATGTCTATATCTCTCTTGGTTTGTGGGCTAATTTCTGTTCTGGAAACATGCTTGTAGTCCATAGCACATCTATCAAAGTGAATTTCCCTCTAAGAAATAAGTGGAAACACAGATGATTTTTCCAACAACACAGAAATATTCATAGACAAAATATTACAATATTATAATAATAATATAATATAAATTATTACAATATTGTAATATAATACAAAATTACAATATTGTAATATAATACAAAAGAAAGATAAATTAACCTGCACTTACTGTAGAAAACCTTCAGGGCTGGTGTGAGGGAGGTAACAGACAGGGTGTTATTGTGTAGGGTGACTGTTACTATCATTAGTAAAATCACTGCCATCTATTGGCTCAATGAAATCTTTTTGTGTGTGCGCAAATTTAACAAGTAACCTATTTATTGATCCTTGAGTTTTTTCTCTTTTTGAAGATTTTGCAGAAGTGAGACATTGCATTGTCATTAAATGATTCATTGCTCACACTGAATCAACCTTATTCAGGTGGTGCTTTTGTATAAAAATTTGCATTGTTTCCTATATTTTACACACTCTCAATTCTCATCTGTCATTTTTTCCTTTTCTGCAAATGAGCTCTTCTCCATAAACACTTGCTATTAGGAGACAACCACCCACAATTCCTTAGCAAGAGAGAGTGAAGGATCATTTGCTTAGTTGTGATCATGTAACATTCAATATCACGTACTACTTGCATTGCAAGACATCATTCACTTATCCAGTTAAATTTTATTAGAAATGTTTGCTTGACTTGTGGAACACTCACAGAACAAGTTACTCACAATCCAATGCTTTTTTGCATATCTACCTATCTAACATCTGTCTATAATATGTACTGCATATATGCAGTAATTTATCAATATGTATATATGATTGAACTCATTTCTTAGTCTACCTACAATAACTAGTGCTTTCTTTCAAATAATCACAGATAAATGAGAGCTACAAGAAGGACATTATTAAAAATAGAAGAAAGTGGAGAGTAGATAAAAAGTAAACTGGAAAGTATATGTCAGGAATATATATTCTGAAAATACACAATTCAAAGGATGATATCAATTACTCAAATTCTTATTTTTCCTATGCTCAAAATTTTAAAGATGAGCAATATTCATGTCTTTTACACAGCATTCTAAAATTTAAATTTATGCCATTTTCAGAATATATAACCATGCAGAAATCTCTTAAAAGTGGCCTATGTTAGATTATCTGAGGTCACTGTCATTTGTTTTCTGTGATAAGCCATTATTTAGGTACCATAAAAAGCGATAGTATTTTGTGCAATGCAGGAAATATCATTATATTATGAAGGTAATATAAAATGCAATCAGCCATTGTACATTTGAATATAGTTTATTTGTAGAGCAGGGTATACAATGAGATTTTCTCACTTAAAATATGTCCAATATAATGACCTGACATTACCATTTTTGATGTGTAGGATGCTATCACCACAGGGATATTTTAGGAAAGCTATAAGCTATGCCCTACTGTTCATTACACTTAGCCTCTGAGGTGCCAGAGATTGATGTGGGAGCCAAGGTGCATTACTGTTCTTCACTGGACCTTTGCATTTATTAGTCACAAGTCTGATGCTAATGGGATTCACTCTTTTGTTGGATTGATGTCCAAGGTTAGATGGGCAGATGAGCTCTTGATCTTGACCAGAAATGATTTGCTCAGTGCCAATTAGAAGAGGAAAAGGGCACGGTGGAGGTTGAATGTGGAGTTAATAGGAGTAATAAATGCTGAGGGTGCATGATGAAACTCAATAAGATAATGTGCTGACAAATTTACATAGTGAAGACACTTTTTAACATTGTCATCCAAACAAAATATTATCCTGTTGGAAACAGTCCAGATAGTTACTTTCTGTTTCTTAAATGAACCATAGGACACGAAATAAATTCTGTTAGATATAGGTATTAAGTTATAGACTTAAAACTCTCTCCTTCACACATATGACCAAGAAAACAATGTTAGCTATAATCTTAATACATACACCAAGATACAGTTCCTTCTGTAACTGCATCCAAAATAAACATGAATTTAATATTAAAGTCAAAAAGAAAAGCAAATGGAATAAAGTGTTTTTTTAAAAGTGCTGTTTCTCTTCTTTCCAGAAAGTCATGCACAAGATATTTTCCCACTATTTTTCTCTCACTGATAAGCACAGTTCCCAAAATTTCCTGAAGGCATTACTTTTACTAAGAAGAAATGCTTTTGAGCAATATAGTTGGTTGGTACTTTCACATTTCATAATAAGATTTCCAAGTTATAGTCTAGCAAGACAGAAGAATGTACCTTTACACATATTATTAGTCCAATATTTGTTATTTATTATAACAAAATACCTAAGGCTGGGTAACTTTATGAAGAAGAGATGTTTGTTGAGTCCATAATTTGGAGATACAAACTCAAGAGCTGCATTAATCAGCTTTCCTGTTGTTGGGACAAAATATCTGACACTTACAACTCAGAACAAGAGAGGCTGGGGCTGGGAATATAGCTCAGGGGGCTGGAGATATAGCTCAGCAGCACAAGGGCCTGCCTGGCAAGCTCAAGGTCCTGAGTTTGATTCCTGGTACCACCCCCCCACAAAGCAAAGAGAGGCTTATTTTGGTTCATGATTTTAAAGGTTTCATTTTATTGTCTGTTAGCTCCAAGGCAGAAATCGGCAGAGGCACATGGTAGGGAAAAGATGCTCACCTCATGGTGGTCAGTAGCAGAGAGAAAATAAGAGAAAAATTGAGGGACCAGGGGTCCAGTTCACACCTCCAGTGACCCATGTCCTCAGAAAAGGCTATACCTTCCAACAGCACATTCAGCTATGAATTCAATAATGAATCAATCCACTGATTATTTTAGCAACTGTAATGGTTGATATACTGTCAGTTTAGAAGCTTAACTAAGTGACTCAGCAGGTCCTACATCCTAAGGTATAGGATCCACCCTAGGGCGGGTAGCCTGTTTACAATATAAGGGAGGAAGAGAGGCTTACTCTCCCCACCCCCTTTTGGCTCTTATGCTTCTGCTGACTTCTACCACCATGAATGGTTTCCCCTTAGCCATGACACCCTGCCTTGGAGCAGCTAATTACAGACTGAAGCCTACAGAAACTGTGACTTAGATATACATTTCTTCCTTTAACTTTGTCTGTCAGGCATTTTGTCTGAGCATTAAGAGAAAATTATCTTAGACAACAACTGTATCATCTAATTACTTTCTGAAAATCAATCTTGGAAGACATTTTAGATCAAATATCAACAAGGGCTGACACCTGGTGATGGGTTTCTTTCTGGCATAATCACGAGGCACCGGGGATCCCAAGACAAGAAGGGTATTAGGGTGTGTGTGGGAGGTGTCTTTTTTCCTGGTACTATAAGGCACCAAGATTGATTCTCAGGTGCTCCACCCTGTTGACATTTTCTTATCCTACTTGATTCTCAAAGGACCCACCCGCTTCACACCATATTCAGATTAAGCATCCATTCTTTTCTTTCTCAAATGACAACTGCATTCCAACATTTAGAAGGGGAGAAAATGTAATCAAACCAGAGGAAAACATTACCTTCCAAATATTTATTGAATATCTGTTCACTGTAAAGGGCTACAGTGGGGTAGATTTAAAATAAATGATGCGTAACTGCTGTCTTCCAGTTGCTATCCCCATTCTAGAGAGCAACTTACACATACATGAGTAGAATGCACATTAAGTGAAAAATGACAGAAAACTTAAATTCTAAAACTTTGTCTGTGTGGGGCTGGGGATTTAGCTCAGCGGCAAAGTGCCTGCCTGGCAAGCGCAAGGTCATGAGTTTGATTCTCGGTACTGGAAAAAAAGAAAAAAACAAAACAAAACAAAACAAAACCAAAAAAAGTGAAAACAAAGTAAAACTTTCTCTTTGAAAAGATGAAAAATAAAGAAAATCCATCTGGAAGGAGCAAATATTTTCATGAACAAAATTATATGCAGGATGAATCAAGTGCATGTGTGACCAAACTGGAAAGAACAGTAAAAAATAAAGCAGGTTATGGGATAAAGGATTCTTATGTAATGGATTTTCCAGGACTTATTTATTATATGATTATAGCATTTTAAGTAAAATCTCTATGCTTTCAGAGAATCATCTGTTAAATGGACTTCACAAATCCAAATTCGTGGAAAGTGAAATTGACATGCTTTCTAATAACAAAGCAAAGTGTCTGGCTCAAATTTAACACTCCACAAGTGGCATTTATAACTTTAAGCTCACGATTAATGTTATCATCATTCTCAGAAGGGAGAAAAATTCTCAACAGATACAAATTTGGGCAACCTCTAGGTAAAATTATCCAAAGTTGATCTTAAAGAGTTTGTGAAAGTCAATGGCAGGGTACAAAGTGGACAAAAATACAGGTTAAAATAGAAATTATGTCTTTTGACTGTCTACACATGGATACTGGTGTGCTCTTTTACTGTGGACAGCTCATAGGTAGTGCTTTTCAGTTTTCAAGAAATATTTGCTAATTTTGTTTGATTCAAATTAAATATTGTACCAAGGGTGGTGGCATGTACCTGTAATCCCAGCATTAGGGTGGATGAGGCAGAAAGATTGCCAGCAGTTTGAGGCTAGCCTGAGCTACATAGTGAGTTCAAGGTCAGCCTGAACTGGGTCTCAAGACTTTCTCTCAACAGACCAATATTAAAAATTAAATATTCCAATAAATATTGAAAATGGCAGATAGATGGAAGGTCTATGTATTAGTGACATTATAACTTAGTGTCAGTTTGTAGGATGAATGGGGGAAAGGAGAACAGACTATGGTTATAATAATTTAGAAATTGCAAATTGTCAGAACTACAGAAATATGGCGTCTTTGCGGACGAGAGATATATTCAAAGAAAAAACTCAGAAGCTTTCACTGAAATCAGTTATGTTGCAGATCCCAGGTAGAAGATGTTGAAGGATGTGCTGAAGTTTAAGGTTCAAGGTGTTCTGTTTTGAAAACGGTGTGGCAAGTTAAAGTGGAGGTACAATGAGGTACCATTAAGGTTCATGACTTTGAAATTTATGCTTCTTATTCCATGGTTCAGTGGTTAGTTCTTTGTTATCACTGAGTGTATTTCATTTTATGAATAGTTTATATGAATAGTTTTAATTCATTCATTTTATCTAAATTATCCATTCAATTTCTGATGGATATTTGGTGATGTTCTAGGATTTGCTTAATATTAGTGAAGGTACTACTAATGATTTTGTACAGGTAATATGCATAAATATATTTAGCTGGAATTGTACATAAATATATGTAAAAAATCTCTACTTTTTAGAAAATGAAGAAAGCAGGCATTTGGAATTCAGCATTACCTATCACATATGGGTGAGCTATATGTGATGATACTATATTACTGGATGATACTAGAATAGCTTAAAAATTCCTCTTTACTAACAAAATAGTTTGGTATTGCAAATAGTTCACTGTATGTCCTTTGCTATAGTCTTAACCCCCTGTGAATCAATAGTTTTTTTGGGATTGGATAGACAGATTGTAGCTATAATTATCAATACTCTGTCTCCCTTATGACTTTCTCTGATCTTATAATTTAGAACAGTATGTTGGTGAGCTTCATATTGCTTTAACAATTGTTCCAGATAATCAACTTTTAAGATGAAATTTATATCAACTGTCACAATTTGAAAGTCCTAGTCCATGATCAATCTGATTCATTAATTTTGGCTCTGGCAGAAATACTGAACACCAATGACCAGGTAGTCATGACAGACCTCACTTCATGACCAGAAAGTAAATCAAAAGAAGAGGAAGGAGCCGGACTCCCATAATCCACTTCAGTGGTGCACCCGGATGGCCCGGAGACCTCTCATTATGCTCTCGCTGTAATAGATTTCACCATCTTCAAATCGTATCACTCTAAGAAGGAAGCCTTTCAAGCCCATCCCTTTGAAGCAGATTTAATATTCAAACTATAAAATATAGGAATGGCAACCCTCATTTTCTGAGGGATTGAATGGATCCATTCTCTCCGTTCTAGGTCACCTGATCACTTGATGAGAAAGAAGTTTCTCGTGAGCGCTTTCGTCGCATGGCTGCATACACTCTCAGCGGGCAAATCGCACCGGCAAGGAGCTCCTTCCATGCAGAACAGAGAAGGAATCTCTTTCCTCTGTGCTACTCGAAACTGAAAAGAGCATCCTCTGATTTTCTAGATCTGAGGGAAGATGAATATACCTGACTCCTTTCAAATTATAGAAGTGTTTGTTGAGTAGGAAGTCCTTTCTGAGAATGTAGTCTGTCCCAAGGTTAAAAACTATAATATACACTCATTGTTAATTCCTATCATTTTGTTTCAAAACCCTGTAGTATTTTTATTGTTTCCGCTTTGTTCTGTTTTTGTTTACATTGCTATTTTGTTATTTTTATTCTCTTTAAAATAAAAAGAAACTATAATATATATGAGTATGAAAATGTGAAAAAGAATTAGAGGAGGAGGGAGGGAAGAAGGAAAGGTATTAAACAAAAGAAACTAGTTGTATAATTTACATGTACCCACCCCTCGAGATGATTATAAAATGCCTGTACTGCAAACATGCACTAATAAAAATAATTTTAAAAGATGATTTAAAAAACACTCTATGGCCTGGTGTGGTGGTACATGCTTGTAATCCCAGCACTCAGGAAGCTGAAGCAGGAGGATCATTGTGAGTTTGAGACCAGCCTGGGCTACAAAGTGAGCTCACTGCCAGCCTGAACTGCAGAGCAAGACCCTGTTTCAAAAAAAATTAAAAAATAAAAAACACTGTATGAAATACCATGCTATTCCTTAACTAGCTGAAGTGGAGGTAGGAAAGGCACTGTAATTTTCCCCTTGTTCTTAAAAGGTGATGGGCTTGATCAAGAAAAATAAAGAAATAGAAAGGAGAAATTAAATGTTTAAAAATTTAAAATTCCTGCAAAATTGTTTTATATTCCTTCAAGAACTCTTTTCCTTGTGTTGTACTTTCAATCCCCCATCCCAGTCTCTCTTTCAACAGACAAATGATAGATGTACACATATGTTAAAATCCTGACCGGATGCACCAAGAACCTCTTGGAGCTTGACCTAAAATCCCTGTTTAAAAAATGAACCGGTTTTGTAGAGGAGGAGGGGGTCTTTTCTTGAAAGGAAGGGAGAAGATAACATTTTCTGCAGTGTAGGAGAGAAAAAGGAAGGTTGGGAAACAAAATACCTAACAGGGAGTCAAGCTTAGGAACGAAGTCATAGCATTGGGGTAAATTTGTAGATATGTTTATACTATTTTTTCACCATTAGACACTTGCAGCAGTTATATTAAGCATCCACAATTTGAAGTTATTGGTGCTTTTGGATTCTTAGCTTTATTTTCCCTTAGAACACAAGAAGTATCATGCATAATAAGGGGAGAATTTCTTTTTTAACTTGTACACATCATATTGTCTCCCTAGTGTCAGACCCTGAACAAGTAAACAAAATCCAAAAGATACAATAGATATTGTGAAAGGAAATGAAGTTGCTCAAAGGGAAGGAGCAATTGGGATGAGGGAAAGGAGAAAAGAAAGAAAGAAGGAAGGAAAAAATATATATGGATATACAAGAATAGCTGGGAGAATCGTACTGCTGATGCCTTTTGGTTTATTGAAAGGAATGGTGAATGCTTAAATTTTTCTTTTTCTGACTAATTTTGCATGATTATATATGGGAATCTGAACAACTAATTTGAAGACAAATATAACAGCCACTGTTGAATCCTTACTGTCTTGATTAGCGAAACTCTGTATCACTTCTAATGGTTTTTTATTATTTTTTATTTTCTTTAATTGAACAATCTTGCATTCTTACATCTTGTAATCTGAGCAACCTCATTGAAGATAACGGTATGTAATATAACAACCATTGTTAACTTCCTATCACCTTGTTTTGAAACTATGTATCATTTTTATGTTGTTGTGTTTTTGTATTGGTTGTTGTTATTTTGTTTTATTTTCTTATATGTATATATATATATATATAAAATTTTCCAAAATAATAAAAAAACTTGTTGAAGACAATAGGAGGGAAGCAACTGAGTAATTGCTTGCAAAAAAATAATACTTAAGTTTTAGGTCAAACAAAGAAATTCTCAAAGTGAGGTTGTTCCTTGTCTTCAGATACAAGAGAAACAGAAAGGCAGGGATGGAACAAGGTATATTTACTTGTCCTCAAATACTTTAGTAGGAAAGCATAGAAAGATGGGAAGAATGGAACAATTTAAGTTATAGACAGATTCCATCCAATTTGGCTGTGCAACTTGAATCCAGAACGCCTTCCCACTGCTGAGTGACTGAACTAAACCCCAAGGAGTCACTGCTTCTTGTTACCATGTTGTGCTCAGAGCCCCTTGTTTTAACCAAATATGTTTTCGATTATTGCATATTTTATTCTAAAACCAAATCTTATTTCTAGAACATACTTGTCATTTTCAAAAATAAAACTCTGGTATCACTGTGTCCATTTTAAAATTCTGAGGATCATCTCAAACACATAAATTGAAATTTACCATGAAGTACTGCTGGTTGACAACAGATAGCATTGTTTTAAAGACTCATCCAGACAGTCTTCATTTTCCTCATATAAGAAATGAGTCAACTGGATTTTCTTGTTTAATATTTCTGGACGTGTTTCTTTACTTTAACTAGTATGTTACATGTGCATCTTCAAAATGTCTTCACTGGGGACTTTTGATCACTGGCTTTGGCATGTTTATCTTTAAGACTATTCTAGTCAGTCAGTCTTGAGTGGTCATTAATGAACTCTATATCCATTCATCCTTTCCAAGTTCTGGCTCACATTGCGCCCTAGATACAAGTCATGAATCCATGGGAAAATTATAGTAATTCTTATGCTTAAGAAACCAGTTAAGGAGAATTGAATTCTATAAAGCAGTAGAGATAAAAGCTTATATTCTTGTTTAAAATTCAATCAAGTTTAGGATTTTAGTTACAAAATTTAGTGCAGTTTTTAACTCGTGTAAATATTACCTGTAAATTCCAAATAAAGATATAATATAAAATCTTATTGTGAGAACCCAGCCAAATTTGTATTATAAATTTACTAATAAGTGATCCAGTACATGATAGAAGAAATTTTATTTGGATAAGTAAAAAGTTAAATATGTATGTATGTGTAGGCTTATAAACAAATAAATGTGCATAGACAGCTAAATATGGACAAAATTAAATGTATATCTATGTTAACACTAAAGAGTAACATAGCGCGTCTAATCTTTATTGTACGAAGCAGGCGATTTTGATTCCATACAGAATATAGCTGCTTTTCTAACTCCAATGCTAATTTCATTTTTTGATCATTTTTTGTCCAAAGACAGGGTTTTCACATAGATTTGAAATGCGATTATGATTGAAGATCAGAAGGTTTTGTTGTAAAGCCAAGGTAATTATGTGATAGTTTGCATAAGGCAAAATCAAAAACTAACAAATGAACAGACAGAAAACATGATTGAGTGACTGTTTTCCAAGGTCCTTAAGTTCAGACAACATTTTTCTCATTATGCATGTGTATGTTGAATTTCTGACACACCATCAAGCTAGATGTCCACCTTGAGATTGTACCACCTCGGGCTCTGAGTGGAAGGTATTCCACCTATCATGTCTACCGAGTGGAGCGTGCAAGTGCCTGTATGTATTAATTCAGAAACACACTCCTACACATGATGAGAATTCTACTGCAATCTAGACTATTAACGTTCTGTAAATATGACTCATAGTAGCTTCAACTGCACTGGGAAGGGTTCACTCAGAGAAACCCATGGTGCTCCATTTCTTTGCAAAAGTATTTTCTAGGATCAGGGTGGGGTATACTTGGAGTTCTCATCAATAGACCTGAAGTGGAGGTGATAGGAGCTTTTGTCACTGTCAGAAATGAGGGGGCTGTGACACTGACTGAAACAGATTCTCTCTAGGAGACAATTAGACATATCTTTGATGTTTTTATCAGAAGCTGGGTAGAAAGAAATTAGACAGCAGAAAAAGAGAGACAGATAAAACGAAGTGTCTTTTCTTCCTTTTCATGCTTACGGTCTCCTGATTCCTCATCCTAGATTTTCAATATTCTTGTAACCACTTCTTGTGAAACTGTCATCTTCCAGTGATTTTGTATGTGTTCAACGCTGAAAGTTATAGATTCTTTACAAAGCTATAATGTAAATTTATTTCTCCCCATAATCCCTGTCACTTTCCCTGTCTTCACATAAAAACCAGAGATGTAGCATTTCATTATTAATTACAGCAACAGCAAGCTGGCTGTCAGAGTTGAACACCACATACTTTCTCCGCCAAGCTGCTGATCTCGCAGCCATTTATTCATTAAACTTGTGATGATGATGGAGTTTTTAAAACCTACTGTTTGTAATGGACAGTAGAGCTTAAAAGACTGCCATCAATTGCTCAAATGAAGGAAGCAAATGGCAAAGAGAGTGAACCAGCATTAAGAGCAAACGAATTACTCCATAAAAGAAAGTTGTGTCTTTAAATGAGCTTTTTTTTTTTTTTTTTTCCCAGAACATGTGAAGGCAATTCTGCCGCTGTAAGTGGCAGAGCTGCTTAACTGAGAGCAGTGATTCACTGATTCACATTAAAGGGGCTGAGAACAACAACAAGAAAATGACAACCAAATGAAAAAATAAAAGAGTTAATGCAACCTACAGTGTTTTTGGATTGAAGTGATATAATGCATGCAAGTGAAAAATGAATCAATTCATTTTTATAGTGCATTTTATATAACATTTTAAAACAAAACTTCATAAGATAAAAGCACATTTCAAACTGAATGCAAATCCAGTGAAGGATCTGAGTGTATATGGAGTAATCAAAATATGTAGTGACTACACGTTAAAAAAAATTACAGTAAAAGACATATTGCCACTGATCCCCCTCAAGGTTCTCCTCCTCCATGGGAATACACTTTTCCCTTCCTTCTTGCCACTTTCAGAAGCAGTGCTGGAAGTTCTCTTTCACGTCTTTCCCAGCTGTGATAAAAAATATGGCGAATGATGCTACTTAGTACCATCCAAAGGAAAGGCAGGACTGTGAAAACAGTAGGGTGCGTCATCAGGCACCTCATTACCTTCTGCGAACACACAACTGGTGGTTCATCCCCAAAGTCTAAATGACCATGAAGGATTAATCTTTTGAATCAGCTCAGGGTATCAAGGCAGTTAGGACACCACAACTAAAAAAGAACAGCTTCAGAAAGAGGCGGCAATGAAGGGACAGATGTGTTTGAAGTGTGGAGGAGTATTGTCAGGGGGTGTCATGTCATATGTCTTTTACTCTTATAACTGTTTTTAAATTTAAATATTCCCCTGCATGTTTTCATCACACTTCACATGATGGAAGTTTGTCTCTCACTTTCAAATTGCATATGTTCAATAATTTTCATTCATTTATTCAAGATATATTTGTGAGTAAGTATAATGGTCCATTTTTTTTTCCCTAAGCACTTTGAAATAAAAATATGAACCCAATGAAACAAAACCCAAAGCCCTTCTCTGAAAGAGGCAGAAACAAATAAGCAACATGTTAAACACATACATAAGTTAAAGCATACATTTGAAAAGGTTAAAGGATGGAAAAACATGAAAAGTGGAGCAAGTAGAAGCAAGGAGGACAGGCACGTGTGCTACCAGAAGAGGAAGTGGCAAACTCAATAAGAATAGATATTAGCAAGTGCACTCCTTTGGAAAAGCGAAGTTGTCCCTGCAGAGAGAAGAGTTTTCCAGGCAGGGAGAGGCCAGTGTAAAGGCCCAGGTATCTGGGGCAGAGCAGCCCCCATTTGTACTCAACAGAAGTTGAGGGGCCAGCACAGGAGCATCGGAGTGGTTGGCTATGCTGTGCCCCGCGTAAATCAGCTCACTCTACCTTGGCCAGCAATCATGGGTCAAATCACACTACCCCATGATGGATATATCTACTAGAAGCCTTTATAAGGTGTGGATTTGGGACCAAAAATATCAATGTGAAGAAAGAATTCTGTTTCTAATAATATTCATGTTAACTTCCAATTGTACAGAATAATTAAGAATGCATACAAGGCAAACATACCTGCTTACCATGTAACTTCTGCTTTATTCATGCTTACAGAATTTCTTTACCATCATGGAGTCATGTTAGCGATTCTTTTTCTTAAACTTTCTTTTTTCTTTTAGTACTGGGAATTGAAACAGGCCCTCGTGCTTGCCAGGCAGGCACTGTGCCACTGAGCTATATCCCCTGACAAGCAATTATTTAGAGTTTTTAATCCAGAGAGCTACTCTACTTGACAACCTTAAATATTAAGTTGGAGAGAAAAAAAATTGTCAAAAATATCTTTGGAAATATAAAAGATTATGAGAGAAAATCTTCATACTATGATAGAATAGACCACCTAAGATCTAGAATTTTATCCAAACCAAAGTAGATAATTCTGAAATTCATGGGACACTCACACATAATCCCAAATATAAACTGACACTGGAAGAGAAAAATTAACAAATATATGAATTTTTCCAATATGTAAACATTTTTTCATCTTCAGTGTGGCTGTGCTGACATATAACCCTCTTCATCCTTACTTCCCTTTGTGGGGTACAAAGCACAGATTCCAAACTCAAGAGCTTTACACAGTGCAACAGTACACTTTCAGAAAAAACAATTTTGGCAGGTAACACATAACATCTGAATTTCAAGCTTTTGAACATTCTGTATACTAATTACCATATAACTTGTAGTACTGCAAACTTCTGTATGTGCCCTTGTTTGTATTTATAAATTGTATTTAAAAAGACTTTCCCAGTGTTCTCCAAAAGTTATAATGTGTAAAATAAGAACAATTCTGAACATTTATATAAGGTTTCATTTAATCACGTTAGTCTGAATTTTCTATCTGGATACTGCTTTAGGACAGTTACTAAATGTATTACTGTGTACTTCTCAGTAATAAGCGGTGGCTAGATTCACTGACTGTTCTTCTTTATTGTTAACTTCTGATTTTCATTGTGGAAAATAGTCCTGTGCATTCACGGCTGTGTGTTCTTCTCCACCCATACCCTCAATTTCCCAGGAGCAATAGGCATAGTGTAAATCTTCATCTAACTATTCTCCTTCAACTGTAATAGGAGGTGCCTATTTTTAAAGTCAAGTCTATTCTTGTACTGTTATGTTATTTTGGTAATTTATTGAGACTCCACTGCCAAAGCCAGGCACAGGGGTGGTATAAATAAAGCAGTCTGATAATTGCTTAAGTAAAACTGGGCCCGATGGACCCACAACAAACTCTCATTAAAGTTAGGCTAGAGAAGCATCTGTAGTGTCTCTCGATAATTCTTCTATTTCTCTACGTACACTGCAGCATGTTCTACGAAATGATAATTTGAAAAGACCAGAAATGTCTTTAAATTAAAAATTTAAAAATGACCATAGAGGTAGAATTTTTGATTACATATTCACATTTTTAAAAAATGAATATGTGTTGGTGGAAAAATTATTTGTCCAGAAGTGATGAGATGTCACCTTACAGTTGCAGCTGTTTCACAATTTAAAAGCTTGCACTGAAAGTTCCCCTTGCAACAGCTTTCACATGCATTTAAATTTAACTTAACCTTTCCTGTCTTCTTAAGTTCCAGTATTTCTAGTCTTTTATTATTTTTATCCACAGTTCAATATAATTCAGAGCTTTTATCTAGGCCTAGGAATTGTAATGACTTAGTCCCAATTTTTACTTATTTATGAAATAATCTGCACATTTCAGCCATAATGGGACAGATTTACAAATATGAAGAACATTATAAAAGGCTGATTAAATTTATTTATTTATTTATTTTTGTCTTTTTGAGACGGGGCTCACTATACAGTTCAGGTTGGTCCTGAGCTCACTTTATAGCCCAAACTGGCCTCAAACTTACAACAATCCTCCTGCCTCAGCCTCCCAATGTCTGGTATTATAGGCATGTGCCACCATGCCCGGCTAAACTTAATTTTATTATATATGATATAAAGGATTAAAATAATACACATAAAATGTAAAAAGGAAAACCCTAGATACTTTTCAATGTTAGGAAAAACTTTAGTAGCTTTTCTTTTCTTTTTTTTAATTGCTAGCCAGGTGTCCACAATATTGACAATTTAAAAATTATTAAACTTGACCTGGGCATGATGGAACATGTCTGTAATACTGACACTTGGGACTCTGAGGCAGAAGGATTGCTGAGAGTTACAAGCCACCCTGGGCTACATAGTGAGTTCAAGGTCAGCCTAAACTTTATACTGAGACCATGTTTTGCAAAAGAAATCATTAAACTTGAGTAAGTAAGAACATAATGAAAGTAAATGTGATTCTTTGGATGTTAGAAAAAAGTTTTAAAATGCACTGTCTTTAAATATGTTTAAATGCTTTTCAAAGAATTAACTTGAAGGAATTGAATGTATGACCATGAACTAAATCAAAAGTGTTTTGAATCATACCTACAGATCTTACAAACAAAATCTAATTTAATATTTTTTCTCTTTCAGATTTTTCCCTCTCTAATTTTTGCCATGATGAATTTCTTATTAATTTCAATGTTTTTAAACATATATAAGATATATTCAGGCACATGAAAAGTTTAGCTAGAAATAGAAAATCTGTCACTTGATAACTGATGGTCATCCATAATATAAGTCATAAACCAAAATCCTGCAGATGAAGTAAGTAACCAGATATTCTTTTACTTCTAGTAAATGGAAGTTTTGTGGAAGTTTAATGTCATTTCATTGTTCTCCAAATGTTATTTTCCTCCAGTAAATTAACAGTGATATTGCTGAAAGATGAGTAATGCTGTGATTTCTTTTCTTCTTCTTCTTTTTTTTTTTTGGTTTTTCTCTGGGACCGGGAATCAAACTCACGACCCTGTGCTTGCCAGGCAGGCGCTGTGCCGCTGAGCTAAATCTCCAACTCCTGGGATTTCTTAATTCAATCCCTGATTCAATAGACTGATTAATATAAAGTCTCCAATATTTAAGACTACTGATTAAAGTAGGCTTTATATGAAAACAAACAAAACGCTGTATTGGACAGTTAATACGTATATGCTCTTGTAGCAGAGTTTGTACAGCAGAAACCCAGTTCTCCATTGGCAAAGAAATGCCAATAGTTGAGGAAAGTCCAAGTGTTTGAAGTGGAGGTTTGCAGCAGCCTGCCCGTTGGCAGAAGTGTGCCATAAGGCATCTGCAATAAGTGTCTACATTATGTTTCCACTTAGCTAGTGTCACCACTCTGTCACTTCCATGCATTCTATAATTTGCACGAGAAGAAAGCATACTACAACAGCATTTTAAATTCTGGAAATGTATGGTAAGCTGTCACTTTCCTTTCTACAAAGTTGTTTATCTGAGCATTTTACTTGTCATACAATTTCTCAATCTCCTCCTTCCCAAATGCAAAGGGAATCCCACTGATCAATGCAGGTTACAGAGCTTATCAATATCAGAATGGAGGCAGCTTAATTCCTTCAAATAGTGTTTGGCTCAAAACAGCAAGGGTTTCCTAAGAAATTGCTATGAATACATTTAAAGGGATCCAATTTTTCTCTCTTCATCCTATCAGCTCGAAATGTAAGCCTGGGCCATGTGGCTGCATCTTAATCATGTTCAAGTTGGAGAGCCAGCCGCTGAAAGCCTGTCTCAGTTCATAGATAGGAGAGATTGTAATATTTTAACATTTCCTACTGCCAAGTTGCTAAGCAATAAAACTATCTTGGCACTTTGCTGCCAGTTCATCATGGAGAACTACTTTAGTTTTGCTTCGTCTCTTGATACAACAAATGGAAGGCAGCTGCACGAAAAGGCCTTTCAGAAACATGTTGCCAAACAAATCCCTGGAACTTTCACCCCTTTGCATAACTAATAGAGATAGCTGAAAGCAGAGAAATCCCACATATGCATGAGCATAGACACCAAGTATTAAGTATTAGCAATTAAAATTATACAAATATTAGCTCATTATAATTCTAGCATCATGTTCCCCTTTCTTTCTTTTCTCCAAGGCATACATGAATGTGACAATTTCTCAGCTAAAGACACATTTTTCATAGTAAAGTAAAACTAAAGTCAAGCATATTCGATAAATTATGTGCTAAACTAAATATATATCTCTACATGATATTTACTTAGCTTTTAGAAGTTTTCATTACACAAGGAATGTCAAAAGGCATGCTTGATTAAAATAATAAGATATAAAGTAGAAAGAAAAATGCTTCCAGTTCTATAATTCTTGTGTATTTTTCAGGTGTATGTGTGTATTTGTAGATTTGTATGATTTTTGTAGACATCTTCAACTAATAATTTTCACCTGCAAATGTATAGGAAAAGTCAACAAATTTCTATTTTCCAATTACTCTTTTTATGCAAACTAAGCCAGATGTCAAGGTTCCCAACTGCTGTTATATGAAATTTATTTCCCCATCGCAGAAGGGGCAGAGTCTCAAAAGCCTTGGTTTGGGAGGCAGCTTAGGGAGAGCCCCTTGGGCTGGGAGCCCATGGCTCACAAGGCCTTGCCCTCTGTGTGAACTCACGTTCTCTCCTGAACCAGCTGCCTGCATTCTATTTCCCACAGACTGCACCTTCTGCTACCTCAGAGTCTTCTCCGCCTGCTTAGCGCCTTCATCCCGGGAACTCTGACTCATCTTTACTCTCAGCCCCAAACTGTCAAGTTTTCTTAGTGGCAGCATTCTCTACCTCTATCTGGATGTCTCTCTAGTAGGCAAGGAGGCACTTTGCATAATTGCCGCATAACACTTCTCCCATGTCTACTTGCTGATTCCTCCTTGACTGAACTATAGGCTCCGTAAGAGCCAAGCATCTGTTTCGTAGTTGAACAGATGTTTTTTGAACACTGTCTATGATGAATCTGCATGCTGGGTGCTGAGGAAGTGATAATTCAGGTGTCATGATGCTTTCTCCCTTACCTTTCTTACACTTGGCGTAGAAGTGAACAAGGAGCTACAGGACAGACAGTTACTTTGTTGAAACAGTAGTAACATCTATAAAGGGTAAGTGTGGTATTCTAGTGAAAACGTGGTAAAGATTTATTTAGTGAGAGAGGTGACTGTTTAGGAAACTGCCCCGGAAAAAGCCATATATAAGGTGAGATCTGAAGAGTAAACAGGACCTCCCCAAGTCCTTAAAAGGGATGTGAAGTGTGCGGGGTAAGAATGTCTTTGCAAATCGTTAGGCTATGGACACATCGTCCTCAGGAAGAAGTAGTGTAAGGCAACGCTTGGCAGCCAGGATTTCCTGTTCTTCAATATTTTGATCTCTTTTCCTTAAAATACAGAGAAGATACATAGCCACATTAAGCTGGGAAATGATATGAGTAAATCTTTGTCCAGATGTTGATAGTAGATTTGACCAAATTGTTGAAAACAAAGAAAAAAGACTTAAAATTTTATAGTTTGAACTGAAAGAACTTAGTGCCTGACTGAATTTGGAGATTCTTTTTAGAGTATTCTAAGCTTAATTTATTTTAAAGAGAGAGAAAAAAATAAAAGAGTTTCAAAACAGGCTACTAGGACAGTAACGACAATTAATACATTGTGTGTTGTTACCTTCATAGTAGCTATTCAGAGTATAAGATAGGCATGAAATATTGTCTGAACAATATTAACTCAACCCTTTCTTTTCAATGAACAAAGAGAAACTACCTGTAGAACTATTTTAACTATCATATATATTTGTGTATATATATATATATATATATTGTTTTTCTTTTCCCTTTCTTGGAGGTTCTGAGTCAAAGAACTAATAAATAATAAAAGCTAGTGCTAACACTCATATAACACCTGCTAGGTATCAATCTTTATTTAAATTTTCCTATTTTACCCTTAAAACGATCATGTGATATTGGATTATTACTTCAACACCAGAGATAAGGACAGTGAAGTACAGAGATATTAAACGACAGTCGTATAGGAGGGCTCTGTCTCGATTTCCGATGGCTGAGATCCAGAGCCTTATCACTTTAATATTATTCTTAGGCTTTTGTGGTGAAAAACCAAGTGCACAGGGGTGTGATAAACTGGAACAGAAAGTGTTGGAGGAGTGATTCCGCATTAAAATAAGACTTGAGCTTGGAATCTTGAAGCGTTGCAGCAATATGCTGTGGGAATGATAGGTCTGACATTCTAAAGCAGAAGCAGGGCAGAAAACACAATTTTGAGACTTAAAGTAGAAATGATAACTAAAACCAAAAAATGAATGAGGTTATTGAGATGTAGCTTACAGTAGGAGTATCAAATAGTCCATGTTGAATAGAAAGTGCTGGTATAGGACTCTAAGAAGGAATTTTTAGCAGAGTAAGTGAAAATGGAATTATGCTGTCACAAGACCCAAAGGAAGACCTCTGTCTAAAAGAGTGCATTCAGCCAGTGCAGGGTAGGCTTTCAGCTGTCTGTTGACTTACTGATTATTCATTAGACTGTACTGTAACATCTCTATATTTTTACCAGTGTTTCAGAATAATTCTACTCATGCATAAATCTGCAGTTGTGATCTATGAGATTCAGTCCTTTTACTACTCTATTACATCCACAGTGTAGAACACTAAGAAATTATTTCTCATGGAGACATAAAATGTTCATTTCTTACTCCATACAGTATTAACAGATTCAGAAGTATAATTAATTTCCAAGGTTTGAAAACATTAAATCTTGAATATCATATCCATTGGATAACGTCCAGTATACTTCCAGGAACTAAGTAGATTTGAGTTAATATTAAATTTAGCCAACCAATACTGGAAAATACCATTGACATAAAATGCTTCCAGCTTTTTAAAAGTTAATTGATATAATACTAATTTTAATAACAGTAGTTAGAATTTTGTACTCAAATACAATACAAATATGCAGATGTGATTTCTTTTAACTAGTTTTAAGATGCTGCAGTAAGGTACAATGGAGAATTGGGCTTGAAATGTGCTCTTGTGTTTTATTTCCTGTGAAGAAACACCTTTCTGAAGTCCAATTTTAGCCAGTTATGGTCCTTTATCTGCTCACGGTAACTAATCAGAATTATATAAAAATGTCTTTCTAATTTAACACTTTGTTATAAGGTAAATTGGCAATTTGTCAATTGTGTAGTCTCACAGCTTGGTATCACCTATGCCTGTTGATGCAAGAAAAAGTGTTCAACGCAACCAAATAAACATCTACAGTTAGAGATTCTGAAACAAGTCTCGTAAATTTTAGTGCAAATGTAGATAAATGCTTTATGACAATATAAATTAAATTAAATTAAATTTACTTATCATGAAGAATACACAATTGTCTGATATAGCCAACATATGATATGGTATATGCTTTTCTAAGAATATATTCCTTTTTATTTTCTTGACATCACAGAGGTTAAACATCTCAAATAGAACTTTTTTTTGTACCAGGAATCGAACTCAGGACCTTGTACTTGGCTGGCAGGCAGGTGCTGTGCCGCTGAGCTATATCCCTGGCAGAACTTACATGGATTGACAGAGTGGCTTCTCAGCTAGTATTCATTTAACTTGAATACATGCACACATAAATCAGTGAATGACTGCTTTGTGATTTAAACTGAAATATATTTTCAGAAATTATATTGAAAATGTGAATTTTGAAATATTTTGGAAATTAGTATAAGTAAAAATTTTACATGTAAAATTTAAAGTTTTATTTAGAATTTGGGGAGACTGCTACAAATCCTGATAAAGAGAAGAAATATCTTAGTAATTTACATAGCCTATTTTTTCCTACAATGTCAACTGTTTTATAAATGATAGAGGAATATAAAGTTTTTCCCTTTTTCAGTTATCTATTCTCCTACATTATCATTTGTCTTACCTACTTTGTCATTCTCAGAAGCTTTTGAGCAATTCTAAAATTTCTATTATCATTTTTAAAAAATGTGTTGAATTTTTTGTTATTTCTAATCTAGTAATGAATCCATTAGCAAACTATGCTGACTTTTGGGAGAATATATGAGACCATTCACTATATCCCACAGTCCACATCAGGGGCAAGCCACCATCTCTCAAATGAGTTGCTAGAAGAGCCCTAGAAAACACCTCCTGATCCAACTCCCTGTAATGATCCCTTTCCACTGCAGCCTGGGATTATTTCAAGGCCAATTGGATTATATACCCTCCTGCTTGCCATATCCAAGAGGGTCCCGTCACACTTCAGCGCTACATCATGACTGGAGCGAACCCACCATCCAGCAGGTGCCTACATCTGAACTTAACTGCACCCTGTCTCCACAGGCTCCTGCACTCACGTTTGCTGGCCTTCTCCCTTGGGCTTTCACAGGTCAAGCTCATCCCTGCCGCAAGAAAAATGACTTTGCTCTGCTTTCTGCCAAGAAAACACTTTGTTAAATCACTTTATTCAGTCTGATGCTCAAACGCCCTCTGCACTGAAACCCATCACGTATTTATCTTGCTTGAACTGTTTTCACAGTTGGATACGTACCTAATATTACACCTGTCTTCTTTCTTTCTGTCCTTCTTTCCATCTGTCCTCTCTTCCCTTCATCCATTCCTGGCTGCTGTATGATGTGATTGTTTTTACTTCTATTTTCCAGTTTCAAAATGTCAAAACTTTCACATTTTAAGGTAAAAATTTTGGACATGATACGAAATATAAAATTCAAAATATACTATATTGCCGGGCATAGTGGTGCACACTTGTAATCTCAGCACTCTGGAGGCTGAGGCAAGAGGACTCTTGGGAGTTCAAGGCCAGCTTGGGCTACAAAGTGAGCTCAAGGCCAGCCTGAACTGCATAGTGAGACCCTGTCTCAAAAAGACAAAGAAAAAAAAAAAAAAACCCCAAAATATACTATCTTACAGTAACTCAATTGGAAATCATCTTTTCTTATTGTATGCACACTTAGTATGAGTTGAAATTGTAGTTGTTCCTGTTCCTTGAAATATAAATTTTGCATATTGTTCAATACTGTCTGATTGAACAGACTACATAATTTTAGAATCAAATCAGATTATGGTAATCATATAGAATTTACATGATTAGGTGGAAAGATTCATTTATATTATAAAAGGAACAGTAAAATCCTAGAAGTGTACTGAAGTAGAGGAATCATTTGTTGTTTTATAGAGGAAAAGACTAAAATTATCAGTCCTTGATTTATCTATCCAAAGAAGTGGATGAGTCTGGGAGCATAATGAATTCAGTCGTGTTTTTTTAATCCTATGTCAAGACAATTTTATTTTGGGAAAAAAATCTTGTGCTATTTGTTATAAAATAATACATACACAATTATGTAAATTCAATTATTCATGCATGCATACATACATACAACATGCAAATTTAAATTATTAATGTTTTCCGTTGTCATTCAAGTAGCTACAAAGGGATATAGAATCCTATTGCAGGTCACCTTTTCTGAGATTTCTGTTTTCATTTTTTTTTTTACTGCTTTTGTCAGTTTCATGAAGAGATTCTTAATTATTTACGAAAATATTGTGAAAGTGATGGTGACCCAGGCTGCCAATTTGGTCTTGATGAGTACTTGACAAAGTCACACCAACTCCAGGCAAATAAAACTCTAAACTGGGCTTCGCAGTGTAATGCTCTAGCCCATGGTGTGTTTCTACTGATCTCCTTTTACAGCTGCCAAAGGACAAACATATTATCTATCCAATTCTTAATCCACTGAGGTAGGAATAAGGGTACACAGAAAGAAAGAATGGCACTGTAACACTGCACAACCGTGAAATGAACATGAGGCTGTATAGTAATGTGCTGCATTTAATATTGCATGAAAGATCTCAGAAAATGTTCTATTGAATAAATATTATGTCAAAGTGATCACATAATAGGGGCAAAAAAGATACAAAACACATGCTTGTTACTGTAATGATAATGTGCATTTCTGAAACAATGAAATTTCATACTGAAAGATGAGCAGAGAAGGAAAATATCTAAGATTTGAGATGAGCATATAGAAAATTCTGAACAACATTGCTTATAGATTCAATTGGAATACATCCCAATTCATTATTTGCAAAAGATTTACAATGATTGTGTGACCCTTTCCATCTACAAAACTCTCTCACACTATTTGAACATTTTTCTAGCATTCCTATATACTTGGCTTATGCACTATGTACATTACCCAAATAGAAGTTAATTGCTCTTAATTGTAATAATCTGGAAAAGCAGTATATTAACTCTAGAACTCTAAAAAATACCAGTTAATGATATATGTGTCAAACACTATTCCTTTTAAAACATTTTAGTTACTATCATGATACAAAGTCTACCATTTATGTTATATTTAAGGTTTAAACCCTGCATTAACATACATGAAATTTTCCTGAAGCATTTTATTAAGCATTGAAATAAAAGTCCCTATAACATGGATGTTAAAATGTTGATCTATTGAGAGTCATGAAAATATTTTTATTGTAGTTATTTTTATTTTTTGTATCGATTAGCATTACATTTGCAACTTCTCATTCATTTTAACAAGAAGTGGAATAGAAGACAAAGTTCTTTAATGCAAATAGCATTGATGTTTTTTATAAATATAACCAAAACTTCAGTACATAGGAGCAATACTTTGGCTACAAATATATGCCTATAACTGCATTATATGGTTCACATTCCATTATATTATGCAGTTTTTCTCATAATTAGAAACATGTTGCTATCAAAAGGAAGAAAATGGTATTTTATATGGCAACTAGGAAATAAATGATCTGTAGGTATTTTCTGAGAGGAAAAATGTATTTTATTCAAATAAAGTTTAACACATTAGAAATGCCCCTTGATAAATGCATACTTTTAATATTACTTAATATAGATAAACAAAAATAATTACACATGTATCCTGAGAGGAAAAAAATTTTCAATAAAGCAAAGTTTTACTCCTTTCCTTAACAATTGTATCAGCTTTACATTGTATCACATAAAATAATTGTCCCCTACAAAGCTGTGAATTATTTATTTCTGCACTCACAGAAAAGTCAAGACCTTACTAAAACAGGGCAGTTTAGCTATAACCTTCAGAAAGTTCCTGAATTTTTTTGTTTTGCAAATAGACTTAAATGATAAATGTATCTAAAATCACATCTCTGTGGTCTTAATTGAATGCATTTTTATGGAAATAGCATTTTACATCGAGTCTTACCTCTTCTAAAATGTACATATTGCTGTAATTAAGTTTGTGTTTCTCTTAATCTTTATGGTTTGCTATTCCTATTTTTTTCTTTATTTTGTTGCTATGCAAGACTACTCGGCCTGCTTAATTTTCAAGAGCATTTTGTGAGCAAATTAGCACCATGTGCGGAAAAATTGCCATTTGCTTTTTCATCTGAAGGAGCAGATTAGGCATTTGTCTGACTTCTCATTCAATTTCTAAAACAGCATGGTTCCCTTTCTACTGTGTTTATTTACTCCCCTGACCTCCCTGCCAACATTAAAATCCAAGGTGAACTATTAATTAAGTTGAGTTGGCATGTTACATTTTTTTCTCTCAGAAACACGAGCAAATTGTAATCACCTAAATTTTCCCTATGAAGAAGAGTTAAAATTGAAAGTATCAAGAATTGACATCGCTTTCAATAACAAGTGGTCTTTTGGGATAGTATAATGCAGTACACCCATGTGACAATCATCTTGGTCTCCATGGTACAACCTTAGAGACTGAGGACTTCTGGTCTCCCTTCTTCCCAATAGATTTCTCTCAGTTGTACAAATCATGCTATTTATCTTTGCTCTTTACTTTCCTGAATGACGTCCCAGTTACTCTAGGGCTGTGTTCCTATATATGGCCTCTTCTGTTCCCCTGCACCTAGGAATTGATTAATTACTTTAAGATTTGTTCCTGTGACTCAAATCTGGATGCTTATTTGACCTTCTTCAAGGCAGCTCTGTAGACCTATGACTCACATCCATCTGTCATTGTATTATCCCTACAATTTGTAGGTACCATTTTATTTTATTTTATTTTATTATTTTATTTTACTTTGACATCAGAAACTGAACTGGACCTTGAACTTGTCAGGCTGTGCTGCTGAGCTATATCCTGGCCCAGGTACCATTTATTAAGCATTTGCTGTGATTCATACATCACCCTAAGTACTTCTATAATCTCAGTCTTCAAAGTCCTCTGAAGTATAGATTATATGTAGTCACTTCACCCAAATTATCATTACTTTTAGTTAACTTTCACTTTATGAAATAGTCAGTGAGGATTCTGGGAGGTAACATGATTAATATCGCACAGCAAAGATGAGAACACTTAAGTTATCTGTGATAATTTGGTAGAACTACTAAAACAGATTACTACAAATTGGGCATTTTAATACAGCAGAAATGTATTTTATCACTGTTAAGAATGTAAGACGTCTACAATAAAGATGTCATGAGAATTTATTTCCGGAAGTTTTAGGGCAAAGATGTACACTGCCTCTTCCATCTGTTGGTGGCTGCTTGCAATTCTTGGTAGATATCGATTAATAGAGTAACTGTGTCACTCCAATCTCTCTTTTATTGCATATCCTTCTTGTATGTGTGTTTTGTGTTTCTGTATCCAAATCTTCCTTACTTTTTCCTCTTAAAGACATTAATATTACTTGAGTCCATTGGGAAATCTCCTACTTTTGAATAAATTCACATGCAGAGATTTTAGGAATTATGATGTGAAAGTACCTTTGAGGAGAACTCAGTTCAATCCAGTACAATGTCTAATTCCAAAAGGTATGCTCAATTCTACAGTGTGATGTTCTGTCTAAGGTATATGGTGCAGCTTTTCTTGTATTCCTCCTCTTTAAGGCCTGCCTACTATATTGCTTATATTTTTAAGGCCTGTTCTACTACATTGCTTCACTGTACCAATTAGAACTATTTTGTGTGTTCCCTGTTTCCCTAATTTCAAGTCATCTGTACCAACAATTTGAAGAAAAAACTATAATACTTTATAATTACTCCCTCAAATCCAAATAAATGTCTTCCCTGACAAGTCCAAATTTGTTTCTTCTGCTTTATGAATTTCTAGAAAGTTCTGTCACCTAAAGTTTAATAGGGTCTTTATAATTACTACACACATGATTTGATGATCTACTTCAACACATTTTAAACTCTTAATAAAATATCCTGAACTCATAATTAAAACACTTAATTTATTCAATAAATATTTCATTTAAATTGCTACAAGTACACATTGACATATAATTCAAATAATTATTAACTTTAAGTGCTGGAGATACTTTGCATTTTCATCTAAATCTTGTTATGGATGTTATCTGATGGTATAAGTTTTGTTTCTTTCTATATTTTTATATGCTTGGCATTCTTCTCTATATTTTCATTTAAATCTGATAACTATCAGTAGTTACACACATAATTAGTTAATATGTACTATCTATTTTCTCACTTGATTTAGTATTTTATGTATAATAATCTTATCTTCTGAAAAAATGCAAGCCTTTTAAACTCATGCTCATAATATAACATGACATCCTATGGTTTTTCAGCCTAACTTATTATGTACTCAGTTTCCAGTGATTGGATAATTATGTACAGCAATAATGATTTAAATATACAAAATGTGATTGAAAAACATGGTTTGTATTTAGTTTTGTAAAACAATTGTAGCAGCAGAGTTTGTAATAGCTAAAGCTTAGAAACAGCCCAGATGTCCACGATCCGATTAATGGATAAAGATGTTTGTTTTTTCTTTAATACAAAGGAGTATGAATCTCCCATAAAGAAGGATAATTTGAGGTATTTCTAGGTAAATGGACACACACTGGGACCCTACTCTTTCATGAAGTAAATTGGACACACATGTTTAAGTACTGCATTATTCTCCAGTGCAAAAACCTAAAGAGTAAAGAAGGACCAAAATATATAATAGATATTGTGAAACGGGAAGAAAATGTTCAAATGGAAAGAGGAACTAGGGAGGGAAAGCAGGAAAGGAAGGAAAGGAGAAGAAAAGGAAAAAAATTAGAAAAGGAGGAAAAAACTGAGACAAAGCTTTTGAAAACAAGGAGAGGAGGTCTGAAGAGAGGGGAGAAGAATGTAGAGAAAGAGCAGCAGGTTATATCATGTACAAGTAAAACTCCCCTATGGTGATTGTAATCATTATGTTTATCTAAAACGTACCATTAAAATTAGTTTAATAATAAATAAAATAAAATTGTCCAGTAGAAGACATATTGCCACCCTCTCAATTTACTTCCCCTCAGTTTAAACAGATTTATCCCATTGAACTGTGCACTTCCTAAAGCAGTTCTGAAAGTTCTGTTGTGGCTGCCTCGTCCTGAACTGATTCAAAATCTTTAATTTCATGGTTATTTTGACTTTGGGGAAGGGCCAGATTTCCGACAGTGCCAGATGCAGTAAATGAAGTGATTAGAACACAATGTAATATTTTTACAAGACTGCCTTTCCAGTAGATGGCATGGGGCAGCGGCATTCGCTGTATTTTTATTACTCTATGACACTCACTGAAGTGAACTTCCAGAATTGCTTGGGAAAGCAGCTAGAATGAGGAGGTACTTGTGTTTGAAGGGAAGGGGAGTATTTCACTGGGGATCAGCAGGAATGTGCATTTGCTCAAGCCATATTTTTTAATATACATGCACACCATAAGGAGTGATACGTCAGAGTTTATGTATAGCTATGTTTGACAAGAAAAAGTTTTATATGAGCTTCAGAAAAGAAAATTAGGGCCTCTCTAATCTGGAGTGGCCAAGATAAATTGGATCTGTCCTTAAAAAAATAATAGAATAATTTCAGGAATAAGCACTGGGGTAAACAGAGCTGTACTTAGCTTGGTCTCCTATTAGAGCATAGTTTACCTAGTACGTTGGCTCGGAAAAATGGAATTCTCCTAGGTGAATGAGTCAGCAAAACAGGCTGGCTCTCAGCAAGCGGGAACCTAAGAGTGTGGGGGAGTGATGCTGGCAGCAGAGGAGGTGTTTAGCCCCTAAAGTTCCTTCCACAAAGTCGCTTTGGGCAAGGCACACACGGCAGAGGTATCCAAAGTGGCCTGGGATTTATTTCATAAGACATAAAGACTTTTTAGTAAGAGACTGAAATTTTTAGTCCCTTATGTAAATCTTAATTTATATAAAGCATTTATTGTTTCTATTGCCTTACATGAATTAATCTATTTAATATGCATATCTACTAAATGAGTCTATGCACACCTATAGACTTATAGGGAAACCAAGGTACAGAGAGATAAAATGAACCTTCCAAGTTCACACAGAATTTCATGCAGTACATAACGATATTCCAATACTCCTAACCTGGCATTGTATGTTCATAACATTTCAATGTCACCACCTCTGAAAAGATGAAGAACATTATAATAAATATAAAATCCTGCAACCACAAAATGTTTAATAAGCTGTAAGTAGGGGGTATTAGTAAGTCCAAGAAACTTTGAGAAATACCAGCTTAGAGTATCACTGAAATGATTTTTAAAAGGCAAAGCTATATACAAAGTTGAGAAATCATTCTGTGTGTTTTAGATAAAGATCTTATCATTTTCTTTTGTACCTAGCTAAAATCCTTTCTTTATAGATTAAGTCAGAAAGGGATTATCTCTTTGTTTTGCCTGAAATTTTTTCACTGTCAATTATTTTGGTCTCTAAGTAGTACAACAAGTAATTCCCAAATTAAGAGCGTGTTAGCCTTGTATGTCCTCATTTACCTAAATCCAAGAAAAATTATTTTAAAAGTAATTTTCCACTCAGATGCAAGTCCAAGAATGAAAAGTAAATATGAAGAAAAACTGCAGTTCAGTTGCTTTTTCCAAAGAAAAGGGAAAAAAGCTTTTTAAAAACTGTAATTGAAAACACTTTGTTGAAAATATACTTAATGGCTAGGATTTTATTGTATATTTTACTCACATAAAATGATTTGAAAAAATAACATTTTTTTTTCCAGTTTGTATAGTATCAGAGCTTATAGTCTCAACTTTGGAAAAAAGATAGGTTGGCCCAGGAATGGTGTGAGTGTTTGGGAAATGGCATGTAACTCCGTTTTCATTCAGTGTTGGTGAGAAAAGGGAGCCGTATGGCTAACCGCACCTCTGCACTATTATTCTCCTGCCCTGTTTATCTCACAAAGCCATGGGGCTGGGAAACTTTTCCTATTTTAGGCCAAAGCTACTGTGTGGCCTCACCATGCTATCACGACACTGGATGACAACGGTAGAAAATTAACTTCCGTGAAGCCAGGCACACTCCAGAGAAGGGAGCCCTAAATATTTCTCAACAAACGTGTAGTTTTTCTTTCCTCTGCATTTAAAAATAATAGCATCTACTCTGTATTACTATATGGCACACAGTGTGGTGGACATTGTGGCATAATTAGATTTTTGGAAAAATGGCAGGCTGTGCTTTGTAAAAATGTGACATCAAAATGTCAGGGTAGAATAATTTGCCTAAATTCACATCAAAAATTTATAGTTATTCTTTTGGGAATTCTCATGACAATGATTTAACTTTATGCATTTGTTTTTCTAAGCTTTCATGTTGAAATATGATTATGAAACATAGTGTGCTAAAACCTCACCCATGGTGACATGGATGGGAGCAGGATGAGGGCTGTGGATCAGAGGTGGAATGCTCTATGCCCTGGGTGTGATCCCGTCATGCAAGGGAAATGAAATAACAGAATGCTCCAGTGTGTATTTGTACTGCAATTTCTCAGCCATTCATCCACCCATCTACAAATATTTCAGATGTTTCCATATCTTGTGGATCATATTCCTATCAACGTGAGATGTAGACTGTTTTGTGTGAAATGGTGACTTAATTTCCTCTGGATACATGTATCATGAAGGGGATAACTAAAACATATGCTATTTCTATTTTGAATGGGATAAGGAAGTTCCCTACTGATTTCTACACTGGCTGTATCAATCTATATTTCTAGATTAAACATTTTTGAGTAGATGAATGATTTAAAGGGTCTTTATTGTTGTTATTAGTATGCATTTGTAGGACATGATGATGACACTACTCCAAAGGTTTTTTGATAAAATACAAATGGTGACTTAGAGTGATGTTGGGCTTCTGAGAAAACCTCCCAGTTGGCATTTTCGTTCCATTCAGAAATTTCCTCTGGCCTAGCAAAGGGCCTTTATTTAATACTTTACTAGATTAAAGCTGATAAAGAAAGCACCACTCGTCTTAATTTTTAAAGATAGTAATATAAATAAAATAAAAAAGTATTAGAATAATTAAAGGAACAGGACCCTCCTCTAAATTTCTTTAATAGGTATGACATGGTATATTTGTCTATTGCTATGTGAAGAAGTTCCATGCCTTTAGCCACTTAATGCAAATTTACGATTGCATCATTTCTCTTGTTCAGGAAGGAGTGTGGTATATTCTAACTGAAATCTCATATTGTTGAAATCAACGTGTTGACCAATGGCTTCCTCAGTTGGAGACCTGGCTATGGATAGATCTACTTTCAAATGTTCTGGGATGGCTGATAGTACTCATTTCTTAGCAGGTGTTGGACTGAGGTTCTCACTGTCTTGCTGCCATTGAACTCTGGCTGCTTTCAGGTTATGCCACATGGCCTTTCATATCAGCCACAAGGAATCTCCCTAGCAGCAGATTTCTATCACATCCCAAATCTTTCTGTTTCTCCACTGTTTCAACTAGAAAAAATTATGCTGTTACAAAGGCTTACTGTGATTAAACCTCAACCTATTTGAAGGCCAAGTCAACTATAATATGATCAAATCATGAAGCAAAATCTGTTGCAGTGGAGCTCCAAAGCTATGAAGCATGAGGACAACAGCAAGAGAGAAATCTTGAGGGTGAGCGGGAGTGCTAACTACTACCTGCCTGAGGAGGTCTAGGATAGAGTTGGAAAATTTTAACAGCATAAGGAAATATTCAAAAACCATCTGATTGAAAATATTAGGAAACATGTCGTGGAAGCCAGTGTTTTCAGCAGATTGAAAGATTTTTAATTGTGTTGTCACCCAATCATAGATATATAAACATAAGAGTTTTAGTGTACTTGATCTCTTTAAAATAAAGGTAATATTTTTATAGATGAGTAGAACTTGACAGTGAGTGAGAAATATTCCCTCTGCACCATTTCTATGTTTAAGGGAGTATCCCTTTGCACAATAAGAGGACACAGCGGCAACACTGATTTTTAAAAGATTTACAGAGATGAGCTGTACACACTTGTTTTATGGACTAGAACAATTCTATACCTTTTAGAAGCAGAGAATATGCATTGACTCATTCTGCCTTATGGGCATTCCAGAGCTTTTAATCTAATAAAATGTATATGTCAGCCAGTAACATGTCAGGGTCTCATTGCTTTGCTCCCTTAGTGCTTGATGTGGATGATTAAGTCCCTGCGCAAATGTATCCCTTGGGTTTCCCTGAAGTGGAGCATGCAGGTCTGCGTCTTTACTTACTGACAAAATAAAAAAAAATGAGAGCATTAAATATTCTATTCCTGTTTTCAGTGATGTGTCCCCTCAGAATGATGAAAGTAGAGTCTCTGTGATGTGGCCAAAGAATTGTTTGTGACCATGCTCTTTGCTCTGTACATCTCGTCAGAAGTCACTTTCTAACTGTGTTCGGTAGACAGACATACCTTTTTGTGATTATGTCACCTAAGCTTCCACAGAGACTGCAGGCATACAAGCATTGCTTAAAAGGTGTGACTAACGAAAAAGATGCAAAATGAAACTTCAATTTGAAGGCAAGAATTAACATAACTTCTAAGTACAACTTAGTGGTCATTTTTTTAGAATCCAACAATATTTGCAGAGGAGATCTAACTCGAGTGAGTGGAACAAAGTGATAAGGTAAATGTTAGAAAGTCTTTATATTAATGCTTTATTTTATGCAGTCGTATTTTAAAACCCTTTAAGAAAAAAATCAAAATAAATAAAAGGGTATTTGTGGTCTGTCCACCATTGAGAAAAACAATTTTAGAATCCACATGCATCCTTTATCTACAGAAGGAAGGTGATTGTGAAGCACACAGCTTTTACATAAGATAATAAATAGCATGCTGAGTTTTGCTAGTGTTTTGAGATTTGAAATCATTAAAGAGAGCATGGCAGTGAATGTTAGAGAGCTGAGAAGTTTTAAAATGAAATTATAACTGCACTTAAGATCACATTGTCTCCTTAGCCTTTTCTTGACACTTTAATTGCTGGGCCATTTTTCAGAGATGGCAAACGTGGTTCTACATATGCATAATGCAGTCTGTGTTAATGTGTATTGATTAAAATATAGATAGTGATGTCACGGTGTTGGAATTTTCTCCTCTGTGACCCTACTGAAAGGCTTCCTCTTTGCATTTTCTCATTGTTTCCATCTTATTTTTAAAGGAACAAAATGTATATTTTCACAAGGCTCTATGTTAAATGAACTCCAGTATTAATAAATGAAAAGGACATAATTTAACAAAAACACTATCAAGCAGCTACATTACAGACTAGTTAGTCTTTCATTTCTGTACTGAAGACATTGTAAGAAAATCAATAACTCCCTTTGAGTCGAGTGATCTTGCTGCTTATTTGAAATTTACATCTCCCTGACAGGCACTTTGTAAGATCTGGTTCACCTGGGTCAGGAGAGTCCTCATAATTTGCATCTTGAGCAATTTCTCTCTTTCCTTTACCTGTACCATGAAGAAGGGAGATTGAACCTGGTCATAAAGAAGAGCTCATTATGTCTGAGCTGAGAAGAGTAATTTTGTAGGTGTTCCTAGAGTGCAAGAGTAGCATATAACGATAATATTTTTCACAGCTCTCAGACCTATGCGTGCACTAGGAAATGGGAGAAGCATAAATAGAGGGACATTTAAAGCTTGCAAGCTGTCATTCACCAGATGAAATTGAAATGTTCCATCAAGGTCATTGGACAAATAAGACCAGAAGATGAATATACAAGTTATCTGCCAACAAATACTTCTCATGAATTGCAAAAAAAAAAAAAAAAGACCTCTATATTTTGTTCCATCCTTTAAAAATTGATAAAATATGAATATCAAATAAGTATTTATACTATGACATACAAATGACTCCTGTCAGATATCTCCTTAGTAATAAAATAAGCACAATTAAAAAATAAATAAAAACTAAGAAGGCAAGGCTGAAATATTTTGAATCAAAAATAAAATGCAGAGACACTAATGATAATTAAGTCTTTACCTCTTTGACACTCCACTACACCTAAACATGGGTCTGAATGGAGATCTATGAAAATAAATACCTGGCTTGGAGTCAGAAATCCATTTCTTCAATGATTTCTTTCCTGGATAAAATTTGTTACGACATTCATAGTAATATATTTTCTCGTACTCAGGAAAACAATTTTCTAAGTCTAAATGAAATGTATTCTTATAATTCATTAAATTGCATTTAACGCAAATCTATTTAAAACTTTATACTGTATTTAAAACAAATTGACAGTACAAATTTAAAATGGGATTTATATATTCCTTTGCTAGTTGTCCTCCTTGCAGTTTAAGCTGAATCTTCTTTAAGATTATTACAGAATTTTGGCAATAACGTTGTCCTAAAACATTCTACTTAGTATAACTAAATTTGAATAACAATAACTCCAAGATACTAAGTTCGCTTAAATTGTCTTTAATAGAATCAGCCTATCATATTTTGCAAAGTTTTCTGGAACAGCACTGGTCACAGGTATCACTTAGAAAGGAAAAGACGGCCTTTTCTATTTTCACGAGCACAGGTCATTACTTCCTCACACAGTTAAACTGGTACTACTGTGTTCAATAAGCTCTTATCACAACTCACTTGTCTTGATGCATGAACATTTTCTATCTGTCCCCAGAAAACCATTCTGAGGTTGCGGCAACACAGCTGCATTTTATTCAAAGATTCATTCATGAAGTCCTTGCTCTCACATAACAAACAATTAACTTCTCAGTGAGAAATTAAATGCCAGCAGGATATGTTCATTAGAAATATTTACAAAAATAAAAAAAAGTCCCTGGAAAAAAAATGAAATATTATGTTGATAATTCAGCCTTACCCAGAGTGAATTCCTAAATCTACTGTCTGCCGCACAGTAATTGGTGACTTGATTTCCAACATTAGTGCTTGTACTCCCTAATTTAATATCATTATCATAGTGCATATATTGTTTGGAATGATCACTACTTTTATTGAAATAAAATCCCAATCAGAAGTATAATTGTCCATAGATAATCCAATCTATTTCATCAACTCTCTGATTCACTGTATGTTGACAAGTTGGGGTTAGTCAGTTTTTATTATTCAATGTGGTACTGCCACATTAAAAAAAAATAACAATAACAAGATTTACAATGGTGTTCCTCCAGTTTTGAAACTTTGTAAGAATAGTAGATTTACTTCCTTACACAGTTAAATCGGTACTACTGTGTTCACTAATTAGAAGTTCACATACAGAATGTGACTTTATTATTTGTTTGTTTGTTTGTTTTTTGTTTTTTTCTCCGGTACCGGGAACAGAACTCACGACCTTGCGCTTGCGAGGCAGGTGCTTTGCCGCTGAGCTAAATCCCCAGCCCTATGACTTTATTATTAAAAAGTTTTGGTGTAGTTTATATTGCTGCAATTGGTTGACTTATGTTTTTGAACTTAGATATTTTACATTTCCTAAAATATCTTTAATTTTCCCTGAATAGGATATGTAACACTGGTGAATGCATGGAAAATATTGATAAAGAAGGTCATGTGCAAAGCATAGTCTTAGTAACAACTGAGCTAAAGGAGAAAGTATCAGTACATCTTACTCAATAGCAAAAACAAAACAGACAGGGGGCAAGATAGCATATGCTAACAGTAGTACAAATAAAGAAGGACATACAAAGATAATACTATTTATTTTTATTTTTAGGAAGGCTTCTCAACTTTTTTTTTGTGTTATTGGGAACTGAACTCATGACCTCAGGTTTGACAGGTAGGCACTTATGCCCCTGAGCTATATCCCCAGCCCTCAACTTTCCTTTAACATAATGACATTAACTGTCTTCATGTTAAAAATAACTAGTTTTCTCTAATGAAATATCTTAAGATCATCAGATTATGCCTATGAATACATGGTTTTGTGCTAAGAAAACTTGATTATTTCAGTTAGTAATGGTGTATAGGCATAATTGTCTCAAAACTCATTTTTTAAAATGTCATCACAGTTTTTCCAATATATTAAATAAAACTACAGCGTCTCCTCTTTCTTCTGTATTTACGACTTACACTACCCAAATGAATTTCCTGTCTGGCCATTCTCAGATTAACTTAATCCCTGCTGATAAACACTACTGGTCATTTTTTACCCATTGAGAAAGCAAACATTTTCAATGTAATGCATGTTGTCTGCATTGTATATATTTATCCACCACAAAACAAAATCATAGCAAAAACTCATCTAAGTTACAGTCAATAACTAGATGATTTTCTAGTCAAACACATAAACTCCACTAAAACAAAGCTACAAGACTGGCATGAATATAGTGAACTCAAATACTTCACATGGTTTAATAGCTTATTGATAAAAATAAAAATTATTACTTGTTTCTATAAACATTAGACCAATAAACACAGATGTAGTCATAAGATGGTAGTAAAATATATGTAACAAATGGGATAAGAATAAAATATAGGCCAGGGTGATGAAAATTAGAAAATCAACATGTATCTGTTACATGTTCTTTTTTTCTAGCTTCAGAAGCCTGTGTTCCACTGACCTCTGAATTTTATCATCTTCACTTCAAAAAAAGTACCTATATTTGGCACACACATTTGAGACTGAAAGTAGGTTTAATCTGGTAGTAAGTTGTCCACAAGACTTTTTTAAAAGAGAAGAACAAGATAACACAACATAGTAAATTACTGGCATTCTATATTTTACATGGTATAAGTGTTTCCTAAGAGACACCATATCATGTGCTTGGTGGAACATTTTTAAAATGTCTCAGTTCATATCTTTTTTCAATGCCACTGGCTTTCCTTATTTTTTTTAAACATATACATATACTCTGGAGAAGTAAACCATGTAAATAGATCTTTCTGATAAGGTATTTCTGATAAGGAAGTACCCATGGGAGTTGGGATGACCTTTCACAAACAAACCAAAATGAATGGAAGCTTTTGTCGTAGTATGTCCAGGCTCCTGTAACAAATTCACTGAGTCATAGACTGCGACTTTAGCTGTGTCTTGAGCCTTATGCCCTCTCCCCATCAACCACCCAGGAATTAGGGACAAATAACCTGGAGCTCCCTTGGCCCTATTTTCTAAGCGTACTTATTCCATTCATGAGGGCCCCACCCTCATCACCTAACCACTTTGGGAAGTAGGTTTCCATACTTGAAAGGTTGAGAGAAACAAATATTCAATTACAACAGTATTAAATGCTGTAAGCAGAAAAGAGTGAAGCCTACAAAGTCCTTGACAGCTGTGTTCAGAAAAATGGTCCCAGACTCTACAGCAAATCCCTTCTCTAATTTTATTCACTTGGCACAGCCCTCGGGATGCACGTGCTCTATGACTTTGCCCAAACCTGGCACATTTGTACAACACGCTGAGAGAATAGAAAAAGGTGCCTAAGTAAGCAGTTAGAGAAGTTTGATCCATTCCCACTCTCTGTTCACATTTTTATCTTTCCCTCGAACATGAATGCTACAGAGTTCCCTTATAACTATGTTCATGTCACTGCTTCTGTGCTGTGTCCTAAAAGTAAGGAGGGAAGTTTTAGGTGATTTTAGCACCTTTATGGAAAAGCAACAAATCAATTTAGGAAATTTAAATCAATAAATTATTTAAAAGAAAACATTCATATTGTAAGAATAATCAAAAACGTAAATCCAAGCAATTCAGTTGTATTAGCTATCAGCAGTTGAAAACTACACTTACATTTGAGGTTTCTGAAAGCTAAACTACTACAGAGGTATACATATTTAAAGATTCACTTTTATAATAACTTAATCATTGTGCCCTTTAAAAAGGACTTCTATGTTTATCATAGATTAATTCAATTTCCATTAAACTATACTCCTCAATCACCATGTCACTCAATTCTGAGCTAGGTCTCACTTGATTTAATACTTCTTCTCCCATAGGTTTTAACATATCTTAACCTCCAGCCCTGCTATAGAGTTTCTCTTTGTCCCTGTCTTTTTGTCCCTGTTCCTCTCTCTCTCTTTCTTGCTCTCTCATTTCTCTCTCTCTCTCTTTTCCATTTTTCTTTTTGAACTTTCAGTGTTGTACCTCACAGCTCAGTCCTTAGTCCTCTCATTTATTATGTAAATACACATTTGCTTAAATTTCTTTTCTAGTGTAAAGACTTTATCCTCAGTGTGATGTCGTATCAAAAATACATACCTCCATCCCAAGTACTCCTCCTGCTTTGTACAGTGAGTGCCTGCTCTGATGTGCAAAATCTACTTGCAGCCATACCTATTTCAGAGGACCATACATCATTCAGGCCAAACATCTTGAAGCTATTCTTCAATCCTCTCTTACTTCTTACAACCAAGAATACTATACTAAACATTCATAGCTTGAAAGTTTACATCATCTTTGTTGCTATTATTCTGATTGGAGACATCATCAACTTTTGTCTTCATTAGTGTCATCTACATCATGCCCCAGAAAGGGATTATCAAGAAATTTTCCAGGTAGAAGTTTGACCCTCTAATGAGCTTTTTAATAATTTCAAGGATGAAGCTAAGCATGAAATATAGATGATGCAGGAAGAAATCCAGTGCGATTCCCTTGGTCATTATTTTCATTTCATCAAATTGCATCTGTTGCAAGTAGTAGGTGAGCTGTCTACTGAAGTGTGGCCTCACCTCACTCAAAGCAAAAGAGACATTTAGACTATGGGGGATTTCTATTTTATACTAACATAGCTATATAATTCATAGTACATTTTCCATGGAATTGTGTTCAACCAATCCTTAGCTTGAAATTTCCTTACCTAAAGCAACTGTAGAACTAAGTCCGTCTTGCTCAAACCTTCCATAGTATAGACTTCCCACCTAGCACAAACCATTTAGTTTACTTTCCATGATGTAAGTCATTGTCATGTTTAATAGATCAGGTTCCTCACTATTCTTTCCTAAGAGCTTTTTTTTAGGACGAGAGAATCCATTCATTAATTTATAACACATCTGCTGTGCAAATATTTGCATTTTACTCCACAACGTCTTTCACACTTCCAGCCCCCACTTCATCCTCCCAATGCAGCAGAGAAAGGGACCGCTTAAATCATTTTTCTGATTGTGTCGTTCCTTTGCCCATGTCATGGTAAGAACTCCAAATTGTATTCAGGCCAAGTGCCAAATCCTTGATGGTGACCCCCAAGCCTCCTTTAATGTATTCCATATTAACATCAACTTCACTTTCCCCATTAGAATAAAACCGGTCCTTTGGATTTTCCCAGTTTGTTAGGGGTCTTTCTGCTGCTCTTCTCACAGTGCACACAGGATAATTCCTTTATTCCTTTATGTCTTCCTTAAACTCTCACTTTTGCCATGGATGGATCCTTGATAACTCTATTTAAAACTACGATCACATTTCTATCCCTTAACACACACAGATGCCCCCACTCACACACACACTCCAAACATTTGTGTTTGGCACACTCAGTATACTGAACATGTTTCGCTTTTCTTTCCTTATCAATTGTCACTTTATCTGTATGTCTAATGACTACTTCCTATTTTGCACTGTTGACCAGAGGTTTTAAAAAAATAAGTATAGTTATCTTTTTGCTGTTATTCACTGGTATATCCCAAGTACCTAGAAGAGAATCAGGTATATTCCATTTTTTTAAATGAATATTCACTACAATGGAAATTGTGCCTTTGCTCATTTACACTGGGTTTCTGTTCATCCCTTGAATACAGATTCATCTTTTTATTTATATCCATAACATTCTGCTTAATAATCAGTTCTGAGGGTACTTTTTCCTAAAGTGCTTTTTAGTTAAGAAGTATTTTTCTACTTCTAAATTACTAGTAATCAAAAAAGATGCTTAACTATTTTTGCTACAAAAACTTTAAAAGTCCATCAGTCAAAATAATTCTGGAAAACAACCATTTTGCAATCATACTGTGCCAAGTCCTTATATGGTACAATTTTGATAAATTAGGCAAACATATGTACTCATGTCTTTAAAATATTTTGACAGAAACCCACAGAATAAAATATTATTGCAAAATAATTATGGAGAAGTGCTTAATTTCATAGAAACACTTCTGCTGTAAGGCATTATATTTGAGGTATATTTTCAATGCAAGATTTATATTTCAAAAAACTGTTACTTTTAGAAATGAATGATTTTTTAAAAGATAGATTTTATAATCTTTAAAAAGAAAAAGATTACTCCAAAAGTTACATTGAATCACATCCAAGGAACTTTAAATCTAAGAAATATCACAGATTTGCCTATTATTGAGTTGCAGAAAAAGTTGAATTTTTGACCTTTAGTGCTTATGTTTATATGAAAATCTTTTGAAAATAAGCAATCCTAAATTCAACATAATAAATAAATCCCAAACTCACAATTTACCTTTATATATTTTCATGGGCTTGAACCATGAATATGGATGAGCTAATAGAGATCTCAATTTGTTTAGATTAAGTCCATTTCAATCAGTAGGAGAAAGTGCACCCGGAATGGATGTTGTTGGTGAGACAATGTGTTAGAAACAGTCTGTATTTTAAGTGCTGCTAGTCACATGAATGATTTTAAGCAGAGAATATATAAATGCCAATCAAGTAAATCACTCACAGAGAACGAATGACTTGCTGAAAGAATCATACTCCAGGGAATTGGAATGACCTTACACTGCCAAACCAAAGCGGATTGAAAAGTTTAATGCCATGGACAGATTTTGACAGTGGTAATGGTATTGGTGTCCTTGGCTTGCTCCTACTCTGGGGAGTTATAACCTTAAAAGCTTTGATTTTTGTTTATCATGACAAGTTCTTCAAATATATAGTTCTTTGAACTCAGTGACTCTGGCATGCCCCATTTCTCTGCCGTGAGCTTGGAATCAACCATGAGAAAAGAAAAGATGGTATTATGTTTTTACAAGAAGCATAAAAGTTTAATTCTACAGTGGCACATATAAATACTATGAACTTATAGTGTCATAAATCAGTAATAATATAATACTGCTAGGTTTGCTGAGTTTTGAATTGGTGTGTCAGTCAGGTTTCCTTCACTGTAAAGAAATACCTGATATAATGAGCATATAGAGAACAACTTTAAGCCACAGTTCTGAAGCTTCCAATGTAAGACTGTGCAGATTCAACAAAGCTTTGTGATTTTGGAGGAGGTGACAGATGCCAGTGGTGGGGAGTTCATGGTAGAGTATTCTGCTCCCCTTGTCATTATCAAGGATGGAGCAAGTGTCCCCAAGTGGCCCTGAAAATACATACCACATGGGTCTTACCACATCCCCAAATTACCACCTTGTGTAGTAGTCTTCAAACACCTAGCCCTTTGGGAGAAAGTCACATTTCCAACTATAGCAAAGGCATTGGCTATTTTCTTTCATGAAGTATTCTTTGCATGTCTCCATTGGGTAAGTGTTCATTAAAGCTTTAAAAATTCACATTCCTTTTTCAATAGTTTTTCTCTGATCTGTGGATATACCTGATACACAGGGGGATATTATTCTGGAGATTTTCAATTAACTTGATTTTCTAAGTCTCTCACCACAGCAACAGCAAGAGCTTGGACACATATCAGATATCTGTATTCTTCATGGGATATTTAGCTATTTAACTGCCACAAATAGGGCCTGAAGGAGGACAAGAGACTGGTCAGGAACTCAATGTAGGAAGTTGAGGACACAGAAAGATGAAAATTACTCTGTCTCTTTGCCTGTCTGTCTGTCTTTTTCTGTCTCTTCTCTCCTCTCTCTTCTCTCCAATCTCAGTCTCTCTCTGTCTCTCTCTCTCTCTGTCTCTGTCTGTCTGTCTGTCTCTCTCTCACTCTTCTTTCTTCTTTAATTGGCTGTGGATTTGGGAGCAATGTCATCTCTGCTTAGTGTGGCTTCTGTGTAGAGTGACTTGCTGCACAGCCATGTGTATGGAGATGCATATATACTTGTAGACGTGTATTACTTTCTAATGAATAGCAAAGAATAACCAGGTGATCCTTTTCTTCATGATCCCTCTTCCTCTTTTACTCTACTGCTTTTGTCTAAGTTTATGCTATCCTGTTTTCTGAACTCTGTAACCCAGTTGCTGCTTAGTTCTCTACTCAACCTGCTATCTTCTATTTATACTACAAATGCTTATATGATTTGTGAGCAACGGGAATATTTTATGAATTTGTTGCCTTAAGCCACTTGAAGGGAGGAGTCGCTTGATTATAAAACAGATCGATTTTATAATTGCCTTGCAGTCTACCAAAGGCAGGTGGATATGTATTTATGGCAATGTTAATATTTATTCCTCTCCTGTTTCTGTTTCTTTAGACTAAAGTTAAAAACAAATATAGAAAATATGACTTTTGTTTGTGTGGTTTTTACTTTTCAACTTCTTTGCAACCCAGTTCTCGTCACACTTTTCACATATGGACACATATTGTTTGTGTTGAACATGATTCAAGTACTGATTTGAGTTATGTGGTTGAATGTCTAATATATACTGTATATAAAAATAAAGAGTCTAATACATTCCTTCAAAGAATAATCAAGGTAAATAATGTGTGCGGCGGGCATACACTGTGCTAATAAATACCACTAACAGACAGCAGTCCTTGCTTTGAGGCACACATCTTCCCTGGTGACCTCGTCGTTGACAACAACACTTCACTAGGGAAGAATATAAGGTCCCTTTTTCTGTCAGATATAGAGAAAATACTATTATACTATTTGGATGGAATTTTCTTGTCTTTTTCCATCTGTCCTGCTTCCTAGTCCATCCAATCTCCTTTTTCTCTAGAGTAATACACCTTTGCAGACATCATCTGCTTTCTTTTCCTCCTGCATATGTCTGTCTATGTGTCTCCCTCCACCTCACTGCCTTTCTGTCATGTGTCTGTGGTTTGCCATTTCACTTTCTCTCTGTTTCGCACTGTGTCTATTTCTGTGCTTGTGTTGAGCTGGGTGTATGCATGTGTCTTTCAACACATAAACACACACACTTCACACATCACTTTTCCCCTGTCATTTCATCCTCTTCTACGCGCACACACACACACACACACACACACACACACGAGAGAGAGAGAGAGAGAGAGAGAGATAGAGAGAGACAGAGAGACAGAGAGAGAGAGACAGAGAGAGAGAGAGAGAGAGAGAGAGAGAAAGAGAGAGAGAGAAAGAGAGAATTTACACTTTATAGGTTGAACACATTCCTCTTCTCCTCTCTTGAATAGTAAAATATCAATCACACTAACCCACTTAAGGAGCCAAAGTTCTTCCTTACAGTGGAGAAACCTCCTCAGAGTCTAAAAATGAACAGTCTTATCCATAACAATGACAGCACGCATTTGATTTGCATAGTGCCTTTTCAGTCAAACTGTTATGCAGCCCAGTTAGACCTCTGACTGCAAGAATGCATACGGAATTGCTTAACACAACGACCTTGACAAGCTTCACAGCCATGTCTTATTCTGAGAAAATCACAATTGAAAGAAAAAAGATTACCATTAAGCATTCCAAAATCCAATTACACCCATGATAGGCATTATTTTTCAGTGATGATACTATAGCTGCCTTAAAGAGAAAGAAAAGTAATTGTTTGATGCCTATCATTAACTAAGTACATTGTTTATTTTCTTATATATAACACCTAATATTGTATGTCACATGTTTATCTTTCTGAGTTATATTTATTTTATGCATGAGAAAACTGGAATTCTAAGAAAATTAATATACTTACTTAATGTCATGATCTTAGACTGTGGTATGTTTGAAATCCAACCCAGAGCCATGACTATTGAACTTCTCCTCTTGAAAATCTTCTCCATTAACCTGTTCTAATATTTCCAAATCCCTATGAGGGTTCTATTTGTTTGCTGGATTACTTTACTGCTTATTAAAATAAGTATAATTGGAATAAGCTAATAAATTTACTTATCATTACAATCTATGAATTTTGTCCCAACAATGTTAATGTTTACCAACTTCCGTAGGGGTGAAATGCATAGCATAAATAAAATACTCATACATATGGGCAAAAATATCATTACAAAATAGCAAAAGACACTCAAGATTGGTAGGGAAGGATCCTAATCAGCCCTGCCTCTCTTAAAAATATTTCACAGAGAATAATATTCAAAAACAAAAGGAAATACTGTGGTACCTCAGTTCAAGAACTTTGTTCCACTGCTTTGGAAATGGCCATGTTCATGTTTGTGTGGAAAAGAAGGCTGCTGTTATGTCTGTCACCCAGTGCAGAGTTTGCAAAGACAATAAACTTTTGCCAAATGCTTCTCTTTGAAAACCAAATTATTTGCAAACACAAGCATTCGTCAACTGAGGTACAACTGTAATGATCCAAAACTTAAAGATATTTTGAGCATTTGAGTCTTGGGTAATTGAATATGTTGAATAATTCAGTTGATTTCTCACATTCCATTTATCAATATCTTCATAGCTGAATTATGTTATGAAATTTTACTTCTTTAACACTTTTGCGTCTTAAAAACTTTAAATGGTGTTAGAGTTTTAAGAGTTATATATATATATATATAAATATAAATGTATGTATGAATATATATGAGTGATTATATATACGTCTCAAATCCAGTACTTCTGACGAGTCATCATTTTCTCCCATCCAATTTGAACTGACTTTTCTGTGTTGAAGGAGTATGACCAGCTTAACTCTACAACCCAACCTCCGGCAGCAACAGTGCTAGTTGATTGAATCTGAAAACAAATGGCATATTCCTTTTGATAGTGATGCTCTCAATAGTAAGAATTATTTTCTAATCATCAGCCAGATTGATTATAAAATTTACATTTGTCGTGTTTTATATCTTTTCTAACCAGTGACTACTAATTAAAATTTTCATTATGCTGCAGATGCTAGCAATCAGTTCTGTGGTTAGAATTCAGGATAAGCTGAAACCAAAAGGTTAGTAGATATACGCTTAAAAATAGGTACTAACTCAAGTCCATAAACATTTGTTCTGGGTTCTTTTAAATTATAATTAGACATACTTACATGTTATTTGGAGGGAAGCAATTTCAGAATACCTGCCTCAAGAACTAGCACAGGGCACTTAACAGCACCCTTGTCTGGGAGTCCGACTTTTGCTTCTATTCTTGGCTACACGATGAAAAAGTCATTTAGATTTAGCAAGCAGCTCACGGATTTTGTATATCGGTCCTGTTATCGCTAACACTGAGATAATCATTCTGACCTACCACACAGGGATCTATAATGATTAATTGGATAATACCCATTAAGTGCTTCCAGCTACTTAGAATAAATGTTCTATGTGGCTATTAAGCATTGTTATTATAAGATGCTGCTTTGATGTAATATCAGTTGCTGACTGCTCCATGATTATGAGGGAAATTACTTCCTGTGATAATATGAGTGCAATACTTATTGATTTAAAAATATATCGTTTGGAATACATTTGGGCTTCCTAAATGAGCTAAGGAAAGGGCACTGTTCTACACAGTTCTGTAGCTGCATATTTAATAATGCACAGGATCTGCCAGGCACATTTATAAGCAGTTCGTTCTCACAATAACACTATATGCAGACACTATTTCCTCACTTTTTATGGGAAGAACCTAGGACACCAAAACTTTACTGGCTTCCCCAAAACTACCCTGCTAATAAATTGTAGAGCAAGCTTATAATCCTTGAAAACCTAATTTTAGACTCCCTGTGCTTAACCACTCCATTATAATGCAGGTCTCTTCGGCTTACATCTATGTCATATTTACTTCTTTGCTCGAGAAAGAAAGCCCACGTGTTTAGTTATACAGCACACGCAAAGCATGCTTATCTATCACCTGGAGGATAAACTTTGAGGTTAGTGCACAAAAATAATTTAAGGATGGATTGAATTAAGAAGGCAAGAGCAGGAATGAGACTTCTAAGCCGAGTTTTCTTTTCCGTGTACATCCTGTCCTCACTGTGTAATTTGCCTTAGATATTTTCAGGGTAAGGACTAACTGAGGTGTTTCAAATTCTTCAAAATGCAGAAAAAATGCACAAAGAAATGCCATATGAGATTGTAGCATGTAGGAAAGCAATAGGTATTTCCTTCTCTAATCTTGAACCACTGAGATGATCTTGTCTATAAATAAAACCACTCAAAAATGTGTTCTATTTATTTATTTATTTTTGGGACCAGCAATTGGACTCATGACCTCACACTTGCCAGGCAGGTACTGTGCTACTGAGCCACATCTTCAGCCCTTCAAAATGTGTGTGAACCATGAAACAAGTTATCAGCCCCTTAAGCAAGAAGCCCAGTAGTAACATGGTATCTTGTGAGTTTTAAGTCACACTTCACCATCGTCACCAAGGGTTTCACCTCCTTCTATCTCTTCAGTGCTCCTCAGGATGCTGCCTGACTGTCTTTGTTCCTCCTTTGCAAGATAATTGAAGCAGCTACGTGTTCGTATTTCCATGCATAGATGTCTACAAGCAGAGAAAGAAGTCAACCCTTGCTTTTCTTTTAAAGCCTTGACAGAATCATTGTAACATCTCACTGCATAATGCTTATTGCATGCTCATTCCTAAAATGAGTAGCAAGAGAAATAAAACTTCCATAGTTAGCTAAATTAATCAAAATTCACTCCCTTGGCCAGGGACTAGAACTCCCTTTCTTTGAATCCCACACTTCATAAATAAATGTGGTTTCCTGGATATAATTAGCATTCTCATAACAAGGAAGAACAAGACTATCTCTTGGGTGAACAAGTGTGCAATCTCCTATTATAATTATATATTATTGAATATACTGACTTTTCTCTTGTCTATCCTTTATATTCCTAAAATGAGAACTTATGTATTCAATAATTCCTAATTTTATCTTTTAATACAAATTGTATAGAATAAAATTAATAAAGTATTTAGTTTAGCAGGTTTTATGGTAATATTGAACTGAATTTTTTCCTAATTTCCCAACTCTAACAATTACCTACAACCCATTATCAAACACAAATGGAAATATGCAAAATTCATTTAGCAGCTACTATGACATTAATGTCTGGAGTATGTGATCCTCCAGTTGTCAGTACAACCTGTACACTTCAAAGTATCCACAAAACAAACTGTATCTACCCAGTATCTCCATTTCTAGGCTCTATTCTTTGTAATGTATCTTTCATATATTTCTCACATCTTCATTTATTATTTTTTAAGTATAGCAGTTTTGGGGGTGTGTGTGTATATTAATGGATTACATGTAAATTTTTAATTATATAAAACATTGAAATAGAGTACAAGGATCTGTAAGTTTAAAATTTTATACGGGTTTATCACAAATATTTTTAAACACCATTGATTTTCAAAATACTGGTTAACATTTCCCTTTGGTATGATGGTAAGATAATATTTTCCCTGCTTTTAATATACTGTAAATCTGCTGAGTGTTGTAACTATTTGTTTGATTTCATTGCTATTCCTGATATTAAAATAAATAACATCAACTAGCATTGACATATTCTAAAATTTCCTCAGAATTTTTCATGATACAGTAATTTCTTGCAGTACTGACAGGTACTATAAGACTAAAGATTTTAGTTAAAAAATTTAGAGGCTGCTAATTTAAACAAACTTGTTGAGCCTGTGAAACTTAATATGTGGCCTGTCAATTCCATTGAAATGGATATAGTACACTGTATTTTCCATAAATGGTTGACCAACTATCACTTTTTACATTTACTACGATTGGGTGAAATACATGACAATCACAACAGTGATTTGATTTGTAATTTACAAAATATCTTGAGGACATGTTTTGTTTGATTTTCACAAAATATTGTGGCTATTCAGATCAAAAATTGACATTACTGACTTTCTTTAAATGAGGAAGCTAATATCAAAAATAAGACATGCAACTATCATTACACAGAATAAAATGGGTTGAAATTTCTACTAAATCTTTTTTTGTGTTCATTACACTATTCTAAACAAGTGCTTATATATCTATTTGTATTTCCTTTAGCACAAGGGAGAGTGTTTTTATGACTTGAAAATATGTAAAAGTTTCTACTTCAAATTTCATTAGATTTAGTAGTGAACTGCTGTTAAAGCAAGAAACATAATCAGGGGTATGACTCTTTACCTAAAGTTTTATGTATGCATTGGTATACAAAATTTTTCTTATGTAATTAGTTCATTTCCAAGTATTATTTCCAAAAGCTTGTCAATATTGCAATTAATTATTTCTTATCTGTATGAAAGCTGTAATCCAAATTTTAGTGAATAATCAGGTATAAATCATGAATTGGAAAATCTTTTGTGACAAATCTGTAGGTTAGTAATGGGATGATTAATCCAAACCATAATGAATATAAATGGAGCTCTACCTGCTCTATTAAGTGAACCACAGGAATTAGTCAATACCATTTGTCTTGAGGACATGTAAAGATCGGGCCCGTGTACACTAAAAAGGCTTTATTAATGTAGTCTTATAATTAGCAGACCCTGCTTCCCCCTCTGGTCATAATAATAGTGTATAAGTTCAAAATATTTTATATTTACACAACCGCATAATCCCTAGTGTCATCCTATTTATAAAACTTTGAGTTTTAACTTTGAGTTATGATATATTTAAACTATATTAATTTCAAAATAATGTTTCCTATTTTGAGACTGTAAGATACTATTAACTTTTTCAATGCTTTAATGACTTTACTGAATTTCTTTTCCAGTCTTCTCCGCTCACCATAAATACTAGTATTATAAGTGATCTATGTGTGCTTAGCCAGAGGGAAGATGAAAATTTTCACACAGGTATCAATTTAGGTTAATATTAAATGTCCAGTATTTTCACATATGCAAAAGCACTTATTTCCCATTATTTAGACATTTCAGATAAAAGAAACAATGCTTTGCTTTGTGAATTACCTAGAAAATCAATTCTCCTATTCTGTTTAGGGTGAATAGACTGCCAGATTATTCCTGATTTAACAGATTGTTGATATTTGCTACCATTTTATGTGATTGCATTAATTTTGAAAATTTAATGTAAGGTGGAACTGTTCTTATTCAGAAGCACTGAATAATTTACCCTCTGCCAGATATAGAAAAAAACATATGTACATAATGCAAAGCACAATGTAATAAATTCTTCTATGTCTTTCAGCTTATTCTGTTAAAGGCTGGAGGCACACAGAAATCCTGGCTAACAGGGAAATTTTATTCAAAACTATTTAGGAAATCCACGAACGAAAAAAGAAAGGTATATTTCATTTCTTATCTGAAGCATAAGAGCTAAAAGTATACAAATAAAAAGTACATTTGTAGAAGGAAATTTAAAGAGACTATGGTGTTATTTTAAAAGAAGAGAAAAACAAGAAAAATCAAAGAAGGATTTCTAGATCAAATGGAACATTTTCTGAACAAACTGATACATGGAACTTTCTCCTTTTGACATGGCCATGTCTACGGCATTCTTTGATTATCACACAGTTGCTAAATCTCTTCCTAAATCTTAAAAATCTGTAGGCCATTATGAGGATGAGTCTTGTAGTGGAGTACTTTTTGTGATGAGTCTAACCAATGAAGTTACACCAGCTCTTAGCTTTCCCCAGTGGATTGATGAGAGCTCAGGGATCATTTCAGACATCCTATGTTGCAGCTTCTATGTTTCCTGTAAACCCTCTATTTTCTATACAGCCTTCATAGCACTACTGGTGTGAATCTCCATGACCCCTATTACGTGAACCAGAAGTTTTATATTTAAATGAACTGACAAAATTCTTGACTTTTTATGGTAAACAAAAGTTTCCAAGTCATGTAAACATACAAAGTCCTTCACAGTTTTCTTGCTTTTTGTTTTCTTTTGAAAAATCTGTTTTAAGGTAAATTTTTTACAATATAATACTGATATCTTTACTGCTATGTTTAATACCGATAATACTGTCATTATTTTAGGTTTCAGGAAGCAGCTATTCTTGTGTTTGAATAACTATGATCAGACATTCACGTTATATGACACTCATCTCTCATTTTACTTCCTTTTTTCCTGCTTTCACTGCCTAAATAAATCAGAGACATCTTTTTTTCATAACAAACACTAGGTGTCATAATTTATTCCTTTCTTACCTATTTCAATAACACCTCTGGCTCGTTCTACCTCAGATGTCTCCTCAAACTTCCACATCCTATCTCTCCATTGAAAATCTCTGTCAGGAGGTTAACATTACTGTCTGCCTGGTCCCCTCCTGGCTTCTGCTATTCTTGCTCTCAGGCCAACTCCAAAGAGAAATGGAAACAATCAGAACAAACTATTCCCTTACTGCTACCAGTAGCAGGAAAGTACAAACCAAGAAAATTTCAAAATCTGGTCATACCCATCTTTCTTTGTCTGTGCTCTCTACCATCCTTCACTTCACTCAATATCTTCCAGTCAAATTTTCCTGGAATGTTTTTCCCTGGGTGTCATCGTGCCTATTCCATTTATTTCCTTGAGGCCTGGGCTATAGTGGCATGTAAGTCTTACCGAGAGGTATCCATCCTTACAACCTCTCTGGCTTCCACAGTGTACTGGCCATCTCATCCTGAAACATAATAATTGATGCCCACAAATTAAGGAAAGTGAGGCGTATTTTCACTCACAGTTTGCAGAGATTCATTCCACAGTCAGCTGGCTCCAGGCTAGACAGACATTATGGCAGAAGGCCATGGGAGAACAAAGGTGCTTAGTTCAGAAGGGCCAAGAAGCAGAGAAGACGATAGTGTCCCAGGGGAATGGGCCATATGTAGTAACCAGGTTCCAACATCCATGACACACACAGACACACCCAGCAGCCAGCTTTACTAAAATAGGAGACATTTGTCAACTCAATGAAATTGACAAGTCAAGATTAATGTTCACAGATAGATTTTAAAAGGCATTTTAATAAGCAGCAGTTTGGGAGCTCTTAAGTAATAAAATAAGAAAAATAAACAAAACAGTAATGAAACAAGAACAATAATAAATAGTATATATCACTACTGATGGTGAAAGAAAGGAATGACTTAATTAGAGCTATGCTGTGCTTTCCTGGGATACTTCAGGAACTACAATATTTTCTGTACTCCATATGGTGGGGCTGTCTTTCATCCTTGTCAGTTTGATTGGTCTTAATTTTCTGCTTTGGGGAATGATAACCCTTTCCCTTTTACTGGCTAGTTTTCATAACAATCTCACAGCAGACCCAAAGTTATACACCTTTTGATATTGAGCTATCTTCACTGGTCCAAAAGAGATTTTAATGAGTAAATTTACTGAAATTCCATGGATGAGGAGATACTACTCACTTAATTATCAACATGCTCATTAAGATCTTTCTTGTGCTATTGTGATACAGTTTTTTAATAGAAAATATTAACTGCTCAGAGTGGTAAGTAATTTTGGTAAAAATAGTCGCATAACTGCAGTAGATGTATTTTTCAATATTTACATTAATAATATTTAAATTTATTATTTTTCTTTTCTGCTTTTTGAGATAGAGTCTTGCTGTGTAGCTCAGACTGGCCATCAAATAATTATGTAGCCCAGGCTGTCCTTGAACTCATCACGATTCTCCTGGCTTAGTCTCAAAAGTACTGGGATTACAGGCATGGGCCACTGTGCTCGGCTTAAAACCATTTTTTCTATTACAAATAATAGGCATCTGTTTATGGTAGAAGAATTGTTTACCCCATTTGTAAATTTTTCTGGTTGTTTCTATATATTAAATAGTTACAAGCTAACATGAATGGATAAGTGATGTGGTATTTTTTTTTTTTTTTAATTTTTTATTTTTTTGGTTTTTCTCCGGTACCGGGAACTGAACTCACGACCTTGCACTTGCCAGGCAGGCGCTTTGCCGCTGAGCTAAATCCCCAGCCCCAAGTGATGTGGTATTTTAAAGTGTTGTCACAGCGATATTCTGAGAGTTTGTATTGCCTCAGGTCAATAGTCTGTAACAGTGCACTTTACTCCATACAAAGCAAAAAAAGTAATTTTTCTCTCACAGTTCTGGGGATTGAACCCTTATCTGTTTACTACTGAGCTGCATCTCCAGTCTTTCTTCTTTTGTGTATTTTGAAATTAGCTGTCACTATGTTGACCAATCATTTGTGACCACTTGTCTCAGCCTCCCAAGTGGTTAAGGCACAAGCATTTATTACCACAGCTGGTCTTATGGGTGTATCTTACCAAACAGAGTGTGAAATTAGATGAAATAATTCTTAGCACATTGCAAATTTGAGAAAAGGACTTTTCCATATATATATATATATATATATATATATGGAAATATATATAAAGAATATATATATATTCTTTATATACCCTTAATATGTATATACTTAATATATATTCCACATTTGAGTTAATGAATATATTACTTTAATAATAAATGTATTAAATTATTTTTACTTGAGAATCTCTTTAACATTTTAACTCTAAGAGGGCAGTGTTGCACAATGATTAAGACTGTGAGAGAAGTGACTGGGATGTCCCGTTAAAGCACGTCCAATCAAAACTCATTTCCACAACCTGTACTACCTGTAGTCCAGCTGTGGTCGTACTTGGCCTCAGTTAGATGATCTTGCACAGGTTGAGGAAGTAGAGAACCACTGGCATAGAATAAGAAGTAAATAACTGAGAGAGACGGGGAGACTTGCGATGCACATAGCCACTCAGACTTAAAATTTTCCCAAACAAAACAGCATTAACCTCTTATGTACAAGGGATATATTTCCGCTTTTCCTCCAAAGATGATGAATGCAAGAAATAAAAATACACTGGAATGTGAGCCTTCATTATTAAATATGACTGTATGAAATACAACATTTTTTGAGGTGCAGACTTAATTGCATTTTCCAATAAAATGTGATTTAGTACTTTAAATAGAAAACACAAAGCTGTTCAGAATTGTCTTAACAGCACTTTAAGTCAAATATAAAGTATGATCTTTTTCTTATTATCTTAAAGTTGTAACATGTAAATTAAATGTTTCAGAAGTTAATTATTTTAATGAAAACCTAATTTAAATTATTATTTGTATGAAATGCAAAATACCAACTCTAACAAATTGTTACTTAGTTACAAATTTAACTAAAAACAACTTGATAGCTTATAGCATTTATCTGCTGTTGTTTAAAAGATTAACAAAACAGATTTTCTTAACCTGACCAAACTATTATTCCTAAAGGTTAAAATGAACAGTACTATACAATTAAACAAATATATTGAAATAAATTCAGAATAAATTTATACCTAAATAATTATGAGAATTACATAATTATATTTTAATAAGTGACTGAACCAATTAGTCAGCCATCTCTTACTTCTCCATGCATAAACCTGTAGATAGTAATGATCTGAGGGGGATCATGATCCATGTCTTAAGGATGAAGAAGTATTAGCTCACCAAAAAAACATAGTGGATATTGGATGTGTAAGACACTCATACATGCAAACAGATGGACTAAAAGTCAAAACGCTGTCAGAGAATCTGTGATTGATGTGGAGAAACTCTGCTGTTGAAGATTGTGAGTATAGGCAGAGATCTGGTGCAGGATGGATTATGCTAAGGGCCTTGGATCTTATGGATTTCCTTCAGTCCTCAAAAAGCTAGAAATCCTCAGGTACTTTCTCCATTGTGTAATACTTGCCACAAAACTGATGACAGGATAAATGACAAAGGCAATTCCTAAATCTTCAATTACCAACTACATCATCTTGCAACCTTTCTACCAAAGCTACTCTACAGTCACTCAGCTTTGTTCAGTATTTGTAACTTGCATCCTCATGGTGAGGTAACTTTGATTTTTCTATTTAATACACTGAATCTATATATTGATAGTGCCTTGCCTTTCCTCACACATGCAAATGCATCTGAGTCTTAAACAGCCAATTAAAAAAATATATTGCTGTGACAGATATATAAGACAATCCCTTACCAAAAGTGCCTCTGTTCATGGAAATATTTCACTTTTGGACTGATGCTATTAAGGTATATGATGTAGTCTCTCCAATAATCTATAATTGCTCACTGCTTTATACCAAGCTGCCTTGTCTATACAGGATGACATGGTGAGGTATGTAAATGTAAAGAACAAAATCAAAAGACAATCCCCAAAGAAATTAAAAAATTTGATTTTAATTTGCATCTCTCAAATGACCAATGATGCTGAACATTTTTCATTTAATTATTTACCATTTGTATTTTTTCATCTGAGAAGTGTGTATTGCAAACAACACTGAGATTGCATTCTCACACCAGAAAGAATAGCTATCATCAAGAAGCCAACCAATAAAAATAGAAACACTAAATCTACTAGAAAAGAAAATAGGTAGAAATTTTGAAGACATAGGTGTAGGCAGGGACTTCACAAAACAAAACCCAGACTGCATAGGAAATACTGCAAAAAATCAACAAAGGGGATCTCACCTGATTGAAAACCTTCTGCACAACAAAAGAAATCACCAACACAGTGAAAAGACAACCCACAGAGTTGGAAAAATGTTAGCCAGTTGCCCCTCAGGCAAAGGAATTATTTCTAGAATATATAAAGCATTGAAAAAAATCGGGTTCCCCAAATTCAAAGACCTAATCCAAAAATGGGCCTCTAAGATAAACACATACTTCTCAGAAGAAGAAATAGCAACGGCAGATAAACATATATGATAAAAATGTTTAACACCCATTGGTCATCTGAGAGATGCAAATTAAAACAACGCTGAGATCCTATCTTATTCCAGAAAGAATGGTATCATCCAGAAATCAATCAATATCATATGCTGGCTGAGCTGGGGCAAAAAAGAAACCTTCTCCAGTGTGGGTGGGAGTGTAGACTGGTGGACCGCTGTGGAAATCAGTGTGGAGTTTCCTCACAAAACTAGGTCTAAAGGTCCCATTCAACTCAACTATTCCCCTTCTGGGTATCTTCCCAGAAGAATTAAAAACTTCATACCACAGCAATATATATGCACCCATGTTTATAGCAGCACAATTAGTCATAGCTAAATCCTGAAAACAACCCAAATGCCCATCAACCAAGGAAAGGATAAAAAAGATGTGGTCTATCTATCTATCTATCTATCTAGCTAGCTAGCTAGCTAGCTAGCTAGTTAGCTAGATAGATACAGATATAGATATAATGGAGTACTACTGTGCCACAAACAAGGATAAATTGAAGACTTTTACAGCCAAATGGATGCAACTCAGGGTCATACTCATAAGTGAGATAAATCAGACCCGTGTGTAAACATCATATTGTCTCACTAGTATGAGAAACTGAATGATCCAAAATGTACAATAGATATTGTAAATTGGGAAGAAGCTGCTCAAAAAAAAAGACAAATTGTGAAGTGGGAAAGGGGAAAGAAAGGGAAAATGAAAAAGAATTCTACATAAGATAGTCAAGATAGTTATATAGCTAGTTTCTCTTAGTTCATTGAAAAAAAGGTTTGTGTTAATATTGTTTTAGCAAGATATCATTCTGTATCTTGTACTCTGAATGACAACTACGAAGACAACAATGCACAATGTATTAATTATTGTAACTCTCCTACTAACCTGTTTTGAAACTCTGTTCTGTTGCTATTTGTGATTTTTTCTCTTTAAAATAAAGAAAAACCTAGTTATAGAGGACATTATCTATCTGACAAAGACTGAATAAGTTTATTCATTAATTGTTTTTGTTATGTTCTGACTTCATAGATGAAAAATGGTAGCCTGGAAAAATATTAAGAATTCAGTTATTTAAATCCATAAAGTTTAAAATTACAGAAGCAAGCCTATCCTTTGTGTGCTGAAGCTCAGTAAGATACCAGTATACACAAGGCCCAGAATATCTTCTAACTCATTTTCTTTACTCAGTAAGTGGACAGCAACAACTTCAACTCTTACACTTGCACACAGGACTAAATATGACAATAATGAATATAAAATCTTTATAAAGGCTATCAAAATCAGTATTATTTTGATAGAGTCCTAACTTGGAAGAAAATAATGAAATAGGTTCATAAAATTGACCTTTGGCTTATGAAACTAAAAATACTCTTTTATTTCCAAATATGAATAGTAATCACCCCTAGTAAAATTTACAGTGTCACTTTTTCCATAGAGCAGAAGTTCAAGGCAGAATATAACTTGAGAGCCATAAATGTGCTTTCCCTGGGGCTGCTTCTCCATCCATTAATCTACAACTACAGCAAGAATTTTTCTCTGGGTGTAAAATTGCTACTAATACTAATTGTGTATTTCAAATAATGGTCCAAAACAAAATGGGAAGCTATCAGGTCAACAATGAACACAAAAAGTTTGAACTTAGAGAAGAAACAATGCAGTGAAGAAGGGAATAGCCTTTCTGAGTAAAATAAAGTATTTTTTACTCAGAGTTGTGGTACCAAGTTCACAGGTGAAGAATTAGTTGGAAGTCAGGGTAAGAAGGCCATGTCCTCATACAGCGCTACAACTGTCACTCCACTAACCTATGACCCCATTCATCATTTCTCCATGATCAAAACTTAGACTTCTCAAGTTTTCCCTTATACTCTAATTTAACTAGCAGAATGCCTCTATATTGTTAGAATTCAAGGAATTTTTTTTGCTGTGCTTTGTTATCTTATAAATTCTCTCTTTATTTATCAATGTGTGTTTATTCACTTTCCTCTTCCTTCCTACTCCTCACAAAATAATACTGCGTTTGCTCATCTTCAAAATTGAAGGGGTCCATCTTTCTTTCTTGTGCATATACCAGGACATATTAGAAAACTGCTCCTACAGAAATGGCACACAAAGGATATCAGTATGCAACCTGAATCCAAAACTTTAGAACAAAGAGTGGTGCACCAGACAATCTAAGATGTTTTTACCTTTACATCTGTAGCATGCCACTTCCATGAAACATTGCTAATATTATTTACCAGTCATTGTCTCATGTATATTTAGACATAAGTGAGAGAATTTTAGAGCTTATTTTCCATAAGGTAGGTGAAGATGATACACATTGAAAAAGACGTGTGACATTATAACAAGATTCTATTTTATTTTATAAATCTGTCAGAAGTTTTACAGAAAATTTATCAACATGACATGAAATAAAGTAAGTGTTGGGGGAACAATTCCATTCAGATTCATTTCCAAGAGAGATTTCTAGTTTACCAATATACAACTCTTTGTACAATTATTTTTTGTACTGGATATGCACCTAGTGCTTCAAATAGGCGAAGCATTAACCCTAGCACTGATCTGCTCCCCAGATCCTGGTTTGTATATTCTAAAGCTCATTAAAGGAAAAAAACTAAACTGTGCAATTTATAGTAAGAATAATATAAGCTCATGTTGAAGGACTTTATAGAAACAAATAGGAAATCTATTCACATTAAACACATTAGTGATGTCTAGAACATTCTGAGGGAATATCTGAGTAATTCATTTGGTTCTAAGAACATCTGACAGCAATTCTTCTGGGGAGCCCCTCAGGGCATGCTTCTTTCCTAAATGTCCTTGAGTTAGACTTCTGGCAACAGTTTGTACCTGGCACTATCAGGAATCTTAATTTTATACAATGCTCTTGTACATGTAGCATAAAATTTAGGAAAAAGTAACACTGCCTCTTTCAAAGTCAATTGAAAGCACACACCTGCAAGGAACGTTTTGAAAATCACTACCTTATTTATCAGTAAAATCTTCAAATGAAATTTAATAATACCAAGTCTTTTGGTTATTTTGTTCTGATTTGACTTCATAGAAATATATTTTTACAGTCAATCTTCAAACATACATTTATATCTTACTGAATGTAGATAAAGTAACAAAAATCTATTCACACATTTTCATTTTCTTTGAAAGATACATCAATGTTTCTGTGAACACAATCTATAACATTTCACGTACCAACATAAGATACTTTGAAATAACAAACTTTTAATCATGAAATTGATAGATAATTGAGTGTATCTCACTCCAGTTTGCTGTAAGATAGGAATGAAAATATGTTATGAAAATATTTGACCATACATAAAATATAAATGAAAAGCATCTATTTGAGTAAAGTCCTTGAACAAAATAATTTTCAATACAATTTTAGGAACTAAACCTAAACTTCAAATTTAAGTGTTCTGGAATACTGCAATTCATTCAAAACATAAATATGTGAAACAAGATAATCAGTTCAACAATTTAGTTATAAAAGAGGCACAATGATATTCAGATTAATCATTAAAGCATGATTTAAGTTCTCAGTTACAAGACCAAAGTTTCTTCATCTCCTGTGGATTTTCCTATAAATTACTTGTGTCACTGACAACTGCATATGTCCTCTAAGTCAGTCATAAGACTCACTGCTCTTATGAAAACACATACAGAAACACACATGACATCCCCGAGGACCCATAAACCAGTTTCCGGCACCTTGGCAGATGTTGCTTATGCTGCTGGCAGGTGATGAAGCTGAGGAAAGACACTTGTCATCTCAAATCCCAGAGACTAACACTTTCATCTCAGAAATGAAAATACCCTACTCATAAATCCCTGGGATGGAAAAAATGAAACAGAAAATGACTCGCAACCACACCTTTGTTCTGGAGCCTCCTTCAATGAGATAAAGAAGTTCCCTTTGTTTAGTTAGCAGCTGAAAGTTGCCCTATCTTGCAGCTCATAGCTCTTGGCATTCACCATCATAGTGGCTATTTAATCAAGACTCCTTTTAAAGTGGTGAATGTTAGCTGAATGTCCCAAGAGGGCTGATTCCCTTCAATTTCAAGTCTGTTTTGACCCCAAATGCATTAACCTGGGCTGCCCACATTTCTTCCTGTGCTGTCACATAAGATATACTCCACATCAAATATAGAACATCGACCTTGAAAGAAGGGGGGAAAAGGTAACTCAGACACTCCTGAACACACACACATGCACACAGACACACACATACATGTGCATGTTTAGTAACACAGGCTAGAATTTAAGTTCCGTCAAAGTGATTTTTTATTTTATTTTACGAAGTAATGCCATACTTTATCAAGATTTTAAACTATCATGAGTAGTTTGCTTAGTTAAATTACTCAGTGCTGCTCAAGTTTTCACAGGGATTAAAAGTAAAATAGGTATTGTGCAAGTAAAATATTGTTGAAACAGTGTGAGCGCTGTGGGGTTACCGGTTAGCTCTAAAACATCCCCGAGTCTCATGTGTGCAGAGGTGGGGCTTTCAGAAGACGATCGGATCGTGGAGATGCCGTGTTAATCCTCTGAGGAGTTGATAGCTCAATATGCTTTGAGGAGATGGCCTCTCACGAAGGTTGGGTTACGGGGAATAGTGTATTTTTATCCTTGATCCCTTCTTCCCTCTCTGGCCCTCTTCTTTCTCTCTCTGCTTTCCATCTACAGTGGCTAGAGCAGCTTTCCTCTGTCGTGTTCTTCCCCTATGATTTTTCTGCCCTTGATCTAGATAACTAGGTGTTGAATCTTCTGTAACCATGAACCAAAATACAGCCTTTCCTCCTGTAAATGGTGTGTGGCAGGTATTTTGTCCCATAGATAAATAGCTGGCTGATTCAGGGAGGAAGTAGAAACAACAACCACTACACTATGTCTAAATGACAGTTCTGATTCTAACTGGTCCTGTGGAATTCTTTTTCCAAATGGTGTGCAAACACCCCGTCATGGGAAGGTCAGGTGCTTAGGGACTGTGGTCCTTATTACACGTTATCCTACATCCTTTGTTCAAGTCTTCAGCAAGAATGAAAACAGTGAAAATAGTTCTGATCCTTGGAGCTCCATCTGACAAACTGTCATCTACCTACACCATTACCATGCAGTACAAACTCACAAAACTTCCATAAAAGTCTTCCGCAGATTAACATTTTAAAGGGCTTTGTGGCCATCATACTTTCATTTGGGAGCGAGAGATGTTTCATTATCGTCAATTAAAACTCTCTGAGAAGCAAGATTGGCAGACATTTATTTATATATTTTCCTTAGAGGCAGCATGAGAGGCAGGGGTTTTGTAAAGTAGGCGGGGTGCTGTTCTGTGCTGCTTCAAGAGGCAATACTGGTGTGAAATAATTCTCCTAATGTGCAGCTATCCCCATTAAAACATAAAGCATAATTGTGGAAAGCAATTTGCTCAGGAGCAGAGAACTAACAGGGTTTCTTATTGTGATTCAATAACAAGGGAGCAGAGAGGAGCAATGCTGAAAAAGCTCCCGAAACTCTTTTAATTTTGTTCAAATGTGATTTTCCTCTGTGAAACCAATGTGAAAAGTTGAAATCATTCCTGTTACACTCCGAAGCAAGATGTATATGCATTTCCTGTAAATTAGCATTTTCCGACTTCAATGAATTTAAACACTTTCATTTGTGCCTTCCAAAATGTGAATGGATAAAACCTGAGTCTCTGACATTGCCATGAACCAGTAAAAGTCAGTCCTCAGCTGGGTCAAAAGTTGATGTGCTTCCAGTTTCTGATTCGTTTTGTTATAATTTTTACAGTGTCTTCCTTTCACCACCTACGGCTATATTTCCATAGAGATGGCATAGCAATACGACAGGTTAATAAATATTAATAATAAATATCTTAAAATCAATAGCATCATTAAAAGCATCCTTCCTACATTATATAGTCAAATCAATAATACATATAAATATATCAGAAACTAATATTACATATATCCCACTAAAGTCAAAATCAATAGTAATAATCAGTGGACCTACTTATAAGAAATTAATGTCATCTTTACATTTTGTATGTTGCATAACATATAAGTAAATATCTTAAACCACATACGATTATAGCAGATATGTAAAACATTCATTTGCTAACAATATATTTATCTTAGTTTATTTTATGGCATTATCCACTTACCTAAGAGACAAGAAACAATAAATCTTTTTGTTTTCCTTTTCAGGTTTTGGTGGTAGTTCCCAGAAGTGACAAAAACAGTGCCTTGTGACCTTTGCTATGCCCAAGGGAGAAGTAGCTGAAGAACATGGTGTAGCCACGCCTAAGCCCCTTGCAGTCCATGTGCTCCATCACCATACCAGCCCCGTTTGTTTTTCTGAGAATCGCTTCCTTCACAGCTGGTGAGCAGATACTTCTCATCGCTTCACCTCTTGGCAACAGATGCCTCTCTCGAGGCACAGATGCTGAGTATCCACCCAACCCTACCATTAGCCTTGTGTTCTGGACTAATTGGGCCAGCAGAGTCACAATTAAGGTTTGAATAATTAGAAAACAGACATGATTACTTTTTAAACTAATCCTCATATTAAGTCATCATGCTCTGTCCTGGTTCATATTTAATTCCAGTGGAGATAGTGAGTTTTAAAAGCAATGAGTTATCAAAAGTATCCTCAAACTGCTCTCCTAGAATGCAGGTATCTTTACATATATAACACTATGGATAAATATGTAGGTGCATTTTTCACATACAAAGTCATGATATATTGATGCAGACTCATTTCAGTTCAGTGGCTTCTAATGAATTTGCTTTGGTATTGGTATCTACATGAATATACACTTTTTCCATATTTAAAAACTTATGAAATGCACACACACACACACACACACACACACACACAATTAAAGATGACCCCTTTCCTTTCTTACCTGCAGAGAACCTCAGCTATTAGAATTTCTTATACTTTGGCCATGAATCCCACCTCTTATCTCTACTTTTCATATTTAGCCCACCTCTGTAATTCCCAAAGAAAAACTCTGATACAGAAAGACACTTAAAAACAAAGTGCAGAGGGACCTGCTGGGTCTCTTCACTTTCTGTCCTTTGCAGGGATCCACTTTGAATAACCTCAACTTCATTTAATTCCCCATGGAACTATCATTCCCAGGAACCAGTCCTTAGAGGGACCCTCCTCGCCGCTCACCCTCACAACCTTCACATTCCAATCTGGAACTGCATAATGTTGGCTTTTCTTTCTTAAAAAAAATTCTCAAATGCAGCTATTTCTCTCCATGAGCACAATGTGGGGTATTTGTGATATCTTCCTGAAGTAACATATTACTTTCCCTTTCTTATTATTAATCCATCCCAAACCTGATTCTCTAAAATTGTTGCAGCCAGTTCTCCTACCTGGATCCGATCTCTGCCTCCCAGCCATACGTGTCTCTCAGTCATTTAAATATAGTAGCATCCCACTGGCTGTGAGATGAATGCTTCCATCAGCCCAGAACATCTTTCTCTCCCTCTTCACCTAGCAAACCACAGGCCCTCAGAGCTCTGTCCACCAATCCTTCCAAGGAGGCTCCTCTCTCAAGTCCAGGCCTTACCAACTCTTACATGCTAGTTAGCATCGTTCACATTTGTTTCAGAGCACTTTGCTCGTATTATAGCTGTGTGTCTTGATCCATCGCTCTAGGATAGTTATACTGAATCTGGCCCAGCTTCGAACATGCAAAGAGACACTTCACTAATCAAGTAATGAATGATAAGATGGTATTTTTTTCAAAAGCAGTCAAATGTATGATAAGTCATTAGGAACGGGACAGGTCTCAAAAGTCATTATTCGATATTTATTTATAAATTTGCCATATTGTTAATATTCTACTTCAAGAAAAGATTCTGTCAGAAATACTTTCATGTGCTATAAAATTACTATGCAAGGATAAATATGTGACAAACACAGGATGTGTCTTTGAGGATAAGAACAGATTTAAGACACAGACTGGGCCTACAAGAAAATTAAAATATAGTGGGTAACTCAAATCCATAATAAAAATATCAGGTGCAAAGAGGAAAGTATAGTGAAATAGTGAATTAGTTAAGCTGAGGTCTGGATATCAGAGAAGGAGCTGCTGGTAAAAATGATCTCAGCCTTAAGTGTGGGTGAAAAAATAGGACTTATGCAGAAAAGTTATAAGGAATAGAATGATAAAGAAGAAAAGGGCACACTCAGGTGAGAATGTGTGGACAGCCTGAATGAAAAGAATGTGTATGTGCATCCATGTGTGTGTGTAACTGTACACATTTATGCATATGACTACAGATTGTTCAGTGACTAAAAGGGCTAGGGAAACCTAAAGGGGTGAAAGAAGTTTGAAAGTTGCATTGTAGATCTCATATCCTTTGCTAGAGAGACAGGAGTTCTTGTTGTAGATACGAGCCAGCATTAGAGTTTCCCTGAAAGAAAGCGACAAAGTTGAAATCTGCTCTTTAGATAGATCGTAGCTGGGGAGAGTGGGCAAAAAGAAAAGAGATGGGAGGACAGAATACTGAAGAGGAGGATTAATCTACCAAAGAGCTTGTTACTTCTGCCTGCACAGGTAGAAGCTAGAGCAAGACCCTGACCAGAAACAGCAAGCATGCAGATGAAGTGACACAGTTAATGCATTACAAAGCAAAACTCAAAATTGTTGTACAAGAGAGGAGTATGGAAAAATACGTAGCTTAGGAAGACACTTAAGTTTCACAAAGGTATGCTGGGAAAATTATAGTTTTACCCAATGTACTTTAGCCATTCTGGCTGGTGAATTCAAGTCTTATGTCTTTGTTTCTCTTTGCTTGTTTTTGAATTCTAAATGTTTTCACCAGTTTTTATGGCTGTAAAGAGTAATGTAAGCTGAAGAACTTTTAGCTTTTCAAATAATAATTTCTTGTTTCCTGTCATTTATTTTTCCCTTTTTTCTCTTCTGGGTTGCTCATATAAGAGAAACCTTGAGATATTTGAGCTTGAGGGTATGGTTTTCAAGATGCATTCATGTTTCTACAAATTGCTCGTTTATCCTGTTTTATGGAAGAGTAGTAATCTATTGTGTATTAATACCATATTTTCTTTATCCATTCATTTGTTGATGGACATACAGGCCTCTTCTAAGAATTAGCTATTGAATTTTGTTACTATAAACTTAGGTATGCTTGTATCACTGTAATATGATGTCTTAATTCTTTCAGGAAGGTACCTAGAAGAGGGATAGCTGAGTCAAATGGGATGCTTATGTTTCATTTTTTGAGGAATCTCCACCCGGTTCCCATAACTGTCTTATAAGAGCAAGCACTCATAAGGTTTACCAAGTGGATTAGATGACCTCATTCAACAATTTCACCAAAGACAGCAATGTTGGGAGAAAGCACTTTGGCTCAGTACAGCTTACTGGAGCACATACAGGTGTTATTTATGAAGAAGCAGTGTAGGATGCATTGTGTTTTAAATGCATTGTGTTTTAAATGTTTTTATCAGAAATGCCTTAGTGGGTGAAAATGAGGGATGAAACATTTATTGTAATGAATAAACATTCCTACAGCCACCACTTATAAAGGGTTACAATCAGAAAAGAAAACAAAGGTTCTGTAATCAAAGCATAGGGTAAAGTCTGGGTTTTGTCTCTGACATCTCACTGGGTATGATTCTGGTCTCTTTGCCCAATGGTTTATTTGAATGCTACCTTGTTGTGAAAGTTGGTCCTGTCCCAAAGAAAAGTGAAGTTTTGGTCAAACCTTTGAGTGTCAGTGTTCTTGAGAGGTGACATGTTGCCTGGTTCTTGGTTGTATCTTTTGTATCCTATCACCTTACCGTTATTTCTTGATTTTTTAAGGAAAAGAACAAACCAAACCAAATCAAAACAAAACAAAGTGAAAGCCTTGCCACTTGGCCTATATGTTCTGTGCAGCCTTAATTAAAAGGTCAGGCTCAAACTATATGTAAAAATGATGAGAAGAAGGATAATGCTTTTGCTCTGTAGGTATGATACTGAGCAATGTACAGGACAGAGGAGTCATGATCTCCCTGAGAGACATCAAGTGGAAGAGTTCTGCCTGGCAGATGACAAAAGGTCAGAGAAGAAAGCATGAGGATTTCATTTCCCAAAACATAAGCAAACCCTTTGGGAACCTTCACAATGTGCCAGGGGAGATGTACAGTGCACCAGGTACAGCAGTCAAACAGAGGCCCTGAGGCATCATAAAGTAGCATTCTATGAAAGTAGCATCTGATTTTATTATCTCAGGACCAGGCATTTGGATTGCTATAGACCCTCAATAAAAGTTTTCTGGCTTCCTTGTAAACAGAGGTTTCCTTAGCTTGAAATTACTAGAGACAGTTGGGAGCAAGGTTAAGGCTGAGATCAGGGACAAAGACCCTGGTAACTCTCAAACTGAGAGAGGTTGAAAAATAATAAGACAAAGGCCTAGGAAGTAGGAGGACTTGGGAAATGAAATTAATGTCCGCAGCAATAGGGCAATTGCTGTAAGGCAGGCATTTTGCTAAGTACATTCATTAGGGTATCTCTTTATGTAACAACCTATAAGGTTGATAATATAATTTGTGTTGTACTGGAGAAGAAAGTGGGGGCATTAAAAGTGTAAAAAAATTGCCTAAAGCTATAGAAGTAATAAGACTTAGAGTCTGAAATTTCAGAATGCTGTACTGTAAAAGGCATTCTTTACTAATCATCACGGCTGTTCATGTTTTGCTTGACAGTCCTGCATGTTCTACCAATGGAAATACACATGATATTTTTTTCTCTGAGAAATTATCAGTCACTCTGATGAGTGCCTATTCAAATGTGATTTCATTAATGATCAAAAATTAGAAAATATAAAATGTGTGTTTTATAACTTTTAAACATAAAGCAACACAGCTTTGGCTCGTAACTATTACTACCAGATTTGTTTCTTATAAAGATTTACATTTATCAACTTGTGAAAAATAGAGTATTTTCTCTCAGTTTTTCTCCCACACTTTCTTTTTCTTATTCTTGAATTTTATCTAACATGACAGTAAAAGCCTGAGAAAAAAGTAATCACTTTTTTACAGTATATTTTTCATATAATAGCACATAAGTATCGGACATGAAGAGCCAATCAAATTTTCTCAGGTTTATTCCCTAACTAATAATACACTTTAATCATGAATATAACTATAGATTTCTAGAGGAATGTAAGTAAGAATGCACACAAGAACATGTTATATTTCTGCCTACTTTATTGCACATGTCCTGGTAGAAATTGTGTGTGTGTGTGTGTGTGTGTGTGTGTGTGCGTGTGCACGCGTATACTCTTTCTCATTACTAAGCGATAAATAGAATTTTTTTCTAGTGTTTTCTGGTGTGACCTGTTCCAAGGTGCACTGATTATGCGAGACATGTATCCAGTCAGAAATGTGGGATGTGGAATTGACCTCAGGTAGGCAGAAGACTGTACAGCTTTCAAAATCCCCTTACTTCTCCCATAAGAATAACATATGCAAAGGGAATTGAGACATTGATGTCAATATGCAAAGCAAGTTTGCAACAACTTCTGAGGTCTCCACAGGCGCTTGAAGGACTGTCCTGTCCCCTCTCCTGTCCCTTCTGTTCTCTCTCAGCATCAAGTCCCTGTGGTTTGGGGACAGTGCTGTGGCTTCCGATTGTGTCTTCTTGCCCTATACATCTCTCACTGGATTGACCTTTCTTCTTTTTCTCAACACTTTGGGATTGGAAGGTGTCATATGTTATTTCTGTATCCCTAGCTAACCAGATAAAACAGGATAAGACATTGATTTGAAAGAAACTATTGTTAGCATTTCTGACACAAGGGAAATCAACACCCCCCCCCAAAAAAAAAGATGAAAATAACACTGGCAAAGTAGGTTTTCATAAACAGTTTTATGTCTTTCATGAGAAGCAGATTAGGGAGCCACTACTTCTGTTCCATTTAGGCATCGTTTCTCTTTCTTACCAAAATGGTGTTTGTCGCTTTTTATGAAGGTCATGTATTGATTATGGAGGGCCCTTTTTCACTTCCTCATCTAAAATTATGATATTATTATCCTTTATTCCTGAAATACATCTGTACAATAAAATACTGAGAAAATGATTTTATTTCTGTCTTAACCTTCACCAAGATAGTCTCTTAAAATATAATATCCTTACCTTTTAAATGTATAAAAACTTTTGACTAGCATGGTTTTCTCTGATTTGTGAATTTGAATGCTCCTTGCAGAAAATAGTTATATGTTTCTGCATTTTTTTCCCCACAAATCTGTTGTGCAGTCAGTTTGAAAACTAAGTAACATATAACTAAATAAATAAATACAATTTTGTATAACTTTCTTCACTTGTAAGTTGGTAGACCAAAACTCATAATTGTAAAAAAAAAAAACCAACTGAAGGAGTAGTTATCTCCTTCCCCCAAATCTTCAATTTCAATCTTATTTTAAAAACAAGTAAATAACTTACATGTCATTTTAACACAAGCTGTAGCAAGCCATTCGGCATGAGTGACTATGTTACTATTTGCAACATCACTCTATGAAGGTGTCTGCACGTAATGCCTGTGCCCTCCATTCTCATGCAGGTGTTCACTGGGGGCCCTTCTGATGTCCTTGTTTTGTACGTGGTTCAGTTCATACCCACACAGAGTAATGATGGCTAAGGGAATAATGGTGAAACACTTTATGCTTTTCAGTGTACTTCTATGTTATGTAATTACTAACAAGAATGAAATTGCACTTCAAAATCATTATCCTCAACCAATGATGGTCTTTTGCTCAAATGATATATACGTGATAGGTTTTTCACTCAGCATCATAAGAAACAGGCACTTCTCACGTTCTTCACTATTTTTATTTTAATGAGGCGATCACACGTAATGACTATTAGCCTACTGCCGACAGAACTTTTTCTACCATTTAAATTATATCTAGAATTCTGAAGGCTGCACATACGTCTTTTACACGTGCCACTAATCCTTTGTTAGATTTAAGTACGCCCAGGCCGTCTGGTGATTCTTTCTATTCCAACACCATCTCCACAGTTCTGCTCCCCCTATAGGTTATAATTTACATACCATACTTAAGTTTGATTTTGAAGACATGTTTTTATTAATGATGGCTTTATGTAGACAAACTTGCCTGTAGTTCTGAAATTTCCTCTTGATATGCAACATCTGGATACATTTTAATGGGGGTAACACCAGGAGTGATTTTCCTCACCTGTAGCTAAGACTGCAGTGCTTATCCACTCAGTGCCATGGTTTGGACTGAATAAATCTCCAGGAGTTTCACGCAAGGAAATTCAGTCATTTTGTTTGTTTGTTTATTTCCGGTACTGGGAATGGAACTCATGACCTCACGCTTGCCAGGCAGGCGCTGTGCCGCTGATCTAAATCCCCAGCCTACGCGAGGAAATTCAATTTGAGTCACTCTGAGGCATGATGAGGGAGGAAACTTAACTGCATTGTTTGACTGCTTTGTTTAGGTGGAGGGGCTTGGGAGAGAATTAAATTCAGTAAAGTCAAAGGATAGATCCCCCAGCGGCTATCCAAAAACAGGAAGAGACACCAGAGCAGAAATACTCTCTGTCTTTGGCCAGGGATGTTTGTTCCGGACTGCCTCAAGATCCTGCCACCAAATCCGGCTATCAATAGGTGTGGCTTGGAACCTGGACCTCCAGGATGCTGAGCTTCTTTTCTTTAACTGACACGCTCTGTTATATTGTGTGATTAGCAGCAGAAAATAAGCACATCAGGCAGGTTTCAGTTTTACTTTTGGAAAGCAGGCAAGCAGGATATTGTTTTCATATTTGGTGTGAGTCAGAGGAGAGATAGTAAATAATCACTCAATAAATTTACACTGCCTTGTGTCCTACAGGGGAGATCTGAACCTAGACTATGGTCATAGAGAAAGTATTAGAGCATTAAAAATGAGTATGGTAGCTTGTGGCTGTAGGCCCAGGTGCTTGGGAAGGTGAGGTAGGAAATCACTCTAGCTCAGGAGGCTGAGATCAGCCTAGGAAACACTGTTTCTAAAAAATGAATAAATACAAAATAGTAGAGTACTGGCCTGGATATTGATTGTATGAGTAAATGGGTTTTCATACGGAAGATTAATTTTATTGTGCTTACTGATGTTTTAACTACTTAACAATTCCCTCTCTTTGGAAGCAGCTAATCAAATAAATTTCGCTGTAAAGATTCTCACACCTATCGGTACAGAATTCTGCTTAAAATGGGTAAAAGCTTTCCTGGTGAGTTTCCTCCACAGAAGGAATGAGCTACTTGAAAAGTAACAGAGTTTGAATTGAATTTCCCATTCAAATGATCACACTGTTTGAGTAGAACAGTACTGTGACAGATTCACAAGCAAAAGAAAATGTGCAAAGGAGCAGTAGAAGGTTAGGAGCTTCATATATTCTTATGTTGTTCTTGAACCTGAGCAAGGGTAACGAAAGTCCTCATCACATAACAAATTTTACTTATTAATTGGAATCAGTGTGATACTTTCATTACTCCACGTACAGGTTTGTGGGATATTTTCACTTGCCACTGCTTTACTCCGGGATGGACTTCCCTTCCCAGGCCTGTAGAGCAGAATATATCTGAAGCTTTCTTCTCTTAAATGTCTTAAAAAGCAAAAAAGCTTAGCTTCCAAAAGGTCATAGTAGAGAAACAAATTCCTGATGTTTAACTATTCTCCTGAGTAGGTACAGAATTCTGAGATATTAAGGAGGTTTTCTTTACCTTCTAATGAGATCTTTCTCTGTTATGTGTATGTCATGTTCCTCTTTAGACACTAGTCACGACATTTATCTTTGCATTATGTTTCCTTCTGTCTTTCAGATATTTGCCTTCAGGGGTACTGATTAGAAAACATTACATTTGGTGGATCTACATTAAAAATCATTTCGTTTCCCAACAAGCTATTTAAAGTGTCATTTGTGCCTTGTGAAGGCTTCTACAAAAATCTGGACACCTACACCCAGATGACCCAAAACATTTCTGCCAGGACTGCAATTTCCTTTTGGGGATTACATTTCCAAGGAAGATTGCTTCTAAATTTCAGTGAGAGGAATACTTTCCAGAATTAATGCCATTGTTTATTCTTTATTGATTTTTAGAGCAATTCACCTCACCCTATAGAAAGGACAAGTAATAAAAAAACAGTTTAATTATGGTAATATTAAGTATTAAAATGTGATCATTCTTTGAACAGGAGAGGTCAAAGCAGGTCCTTTCTGGGTGTCCTTTTTGACAACTCATTCCTAAGTATAGCCAACTTCTGTTGTTTTTCTGCCAATTATATTTTTATAAAGATCAAAAAGTCCAAGAAAAAGAATTATTGTAGCTCATCTGGTTATGAAACAAAAAGACATAAAATTAATATTTTGAAAAGAATGGACTTTTGAGTTGAAATATGAATGTTCATTGATCATAAATGGAAGAGAAATGCCATCCAGTTATTACACAGAAAGGATCTGATTGAAAAAAGGTGACATTTATCCAATGCTGTGAATAATTTCTACTGCTCATTAAAGGACAAGATGTCTACAGAGTCCATAAGGTAGATATGACTATTGAAATACAAGTAGATTTCAAAAGTTTCAAACATTGCAAATGTTTTGAATTAGTCTGTTTCCTTTTTATGAGTTTTGGCATTTTGTGAAGATGATATGGAAGATTTATTTTGTTTTCTCAATGGCAGGAATTTAACTTTCCAAGTAGAAGAAACAACAGTGGCTTATGATGACTGCTCTTTAATGGGAGAAGATACTAAATTGGTATTTTTGTCATAGATTTCTGTATATAAATGCCTGTCCCTGGGAGGGTGGTAGTGAGTAAGTCAGGTACAGAGACTGTCACTTACAACTACGGGGTTTATCATTATAAACAATGTAGGATTCTGTGAATTGAGTGGGCGGGTAGTTTTTAGCATCAGATGATCTAAACAGGCAAAAAGTCAATTTAATATGGCAAGTTGAAAAGATAAAACCTGAAAGATAAAACATAAATGATTTTGAACATGTCTGGCTTAGACAAGAGGAAGCACCTCTAGGACTTGCACAGAAATGGATGTTAAATAAAAGTTTCAACTGTGTCCTAGGAAACTCAGGGGATATAATGAAGAAAATGTGACCAGTTTGTGTTTAGAATTATCAATTTTCTGGCATTATGGAGCATTCTTTTGTGAAAAGACAAACAAGATAAAGAGACATAAGGTAAGTGACAGGCAAAGGCAACATAACATGTGAGAAGGTAAGAATGAAAATTTCTATGAGAAAGATTTAGAAGACATGACTGAAAAAATGAGCTGGTTTTTGGATGTGTGAATGCGAGAAGTGGTAGGTGAAATCTGATAGTTGTGTTTCTAACTTACATACTGGATAGACAACAATCTTACTTAGGGCTGTTTACTAAGACAACCAAGGGAGAAGAGGTAGAAAGATTTGGACGGCAAGACTAGAAGATATATTGATTCCTCCATCTTTATTATTACACCGTCCTTCCTCTCTTTACTTCCACTGTCTTTTCTCCTTCCTTTTATGAATAGGTTCTGGCTACGTCATAGGCATTCATACAGGTGTTGAGGCTGGAGCAGTATCCAAAGGTTCTTTACTTCAGAGAGCCTTGCTCCAAAGAAAAACCTCTGAACAGAAAATGAGCAGCAAACATGAAATTAAAAGTAAGGATACAATGGGGAATGATATTTAGTAAAAAGGTGGGAGGAAAAAAATAGAAATGTTGACATAACCTACTTAATTTAAAAAAAAAATTGACAATGCCAATCACAAAGTTCTGCACACAAAAAGCAGCAGTCTAGTAATGAGATTTAACTCGCAGGATTCTACTTCCGAAGTAAATGGCCGAAACTTCTGTCCTCCTATGTTAATGACATTAACCGTGGGTATATTACACTGAGTTTGATTATCCAGAAAAAAGTAGAGGCAAAAATATTGGCTTTTCTGGTAGAATGTGAACAGTTTTCCACATTAATACTGACAAATACAGCCATCTACAATCTAGTATTTTTCCTAAACCTCTGGAACTGAAATAAATTCACTCATCTGATAATGTAATATGGAACTCCTAGCAGTCACATAGAAGATACACTCTTAGTAATAGTCCTACTCAATAAGCCTCTCATTTAGTTCAAAGTCTGACACCTAACATTTCATGAAACCTTGGCACCACAATTTAAATTGTAATCTCTAGGTGTAAAAATTATTAAAAACTTATTTTATCCACAGGAGTTTCTGTTTGCTTTTACATTTTCACATACCTTTATTAAAAACTAATATCACATTACAGAGGACGCCACTTAATAATGGGAATACATTCTGATATATAAAACATTAGGTGGTGGTTCTGTCATCCCTACACAGTATAATTTCATGGTAACACCATTATATATGTGGCTCATCACTGACTAAACTATTATTATTCAGTGTACAACTCTGTAAGTATACATACACACACATGTGTAGTTTTAATTTCAAGTAGTAAAAAATAAAAGTTAAATTTGAGAGCAGAAGACCAATAGATGGCTCGCTCCCATCTCCAAAATGCTTCAGTTACTCCCATTTTTTGTTTTGAAGTTTAAAGTCCTGCCATGGACATCCATGAAGTTCTCCTCTTTTATATTTGTACATCACCCTCATGTTGTAACACACTAATGTGGAGATGAGACTCGCTTGTCATATTTCTACACTTCTTTTCTTCATGACTTCTATTAGGAGCTAATGATCCTTTTTCTTCCATATAAATTCAAACTATCTTTCAACTTCTTTTCCTAGAAAACCTTACTGACTTTTTTGACTTAGGTAATAGCTATTCTCTCTGCATTAAGAACACCTCCCTACATATTTTCCATGATTTCACACCACATTTTATTGTAACTACTTCTCTTGTTCTCTTCCTGCTATCAGGAGAAGCACATTATTTGTAGGAAGTAGCTCTTGTCCCCACATATTCCTTGCATGCAGCATAATGTCTGACACTTTAAAGGAACATGATAATTACTGAATAGATGAAAAGAATGGATGTAAATGAAAATTGTTCTCAAAACGTACACAACTCTAAACAAGAGAAAATGTATCATTTAGCACTTGCCTCTATTCTAACATGCATACCATATAAATTCAGGGATATCCATTTATTCTTCATTCAGTAGATATGTTCTAGGACAGAATTGTTTTGGATACTGGGTTGCAGCTTTGAACAAAACAATCAGAAATCACACCTTCAAGAAATTTGTATTCCAATGTTTAATAGAGAATGGGGAGAGAAATAATCAAATAAATTAAAACATATATGGGGCTGGGGATTTAGCTCAGCTGCACAGTGCCTGCCTGGCAAGC